>NC_041383.1:658570762-658589222 GCF_002162155.2 Triticum dicoccoides | reverse complement strand
GTGGAGCCGGAAAGCACCTCGGTGGTGGCGCGGCACGGCGCGGGAGCTCGATCTCCCTCGCTGAACTGCGTCGCATCGCATCCCATCCCATCCATCCAAGCCCTCCTCTTCCTCAGGGTTTCATACCACCACTGCCTACAGGCTACAGGTATCCAGGGTGAAGATCTTACAACATTACAGCTAACGCTATGAACATCTCTGGTCGTTTAGGGTTGCTATAATACATTCTCCTTTGGTCACGCCCAAAGCGGTGCCATTCGAGCCGATCTACACGCTCAGGGTCCATCTTATGCAGGCTCCTAATTTCCAGCCACCTCTGGCCTCTGATGCGGTGCTGTCCTTCTACATGGATGCACATTCAGGGTTTTCTTCCCTTTGAGGGTGTACGCCTTGAACCTTCCGAGGAACATCACCAGGATGATGATCAGTCTCCCTTTGTCGCTCCATCTGCCGACGAACCCGTACGAGGCGTCTCTGCACGCGGAATCAGGCCTCAGTAACTTGTCACAGCTGTAGCCGAGCGAGTACCCTACATTGCCGTATGCGCTGCAAAAAGAGAAATGTGCATTATATATTGTTTTTGAACCAACACGCTCGATGCTCATGAGCCATGATAGTCTGCAACAAGCTTTAGCTCAACCTTTTCTTATGCTGCTAGCTTCATATTTTTAGCCATCTAGGAGTATTATTATTTCTAACATGGACATGAAATTGTGTATAGGGATGCCAACTTGCCTCATCACTTCGAATATTACGCTGAAGATGCTGAAATTGAGTGGATCGGCAGTCATTGACTTCCTCTCAGTTATACATGCCAAAATCGTGATTATTACTAAACAAGTACGCTTGGTC
Source organism: Triticum dicoccoides (assembly GCF_002162155.2). NCBI lineage: Eukaryota > Viridiplantae > Streptophyta > Magnoliopsida > Poales > Poaceae > Triticum > Triticum dicoccoides. The sequence continues at coordinate 658,588,370 of NC_041383.1, read as the reverse complement.
ATGGCAAACTTCTTCCACGTTGCTCTGCCATTCGGATTTTCCTTTTTATCCGCTAAGCTTCGGTTATCACCACATGTAGCAAGGATTGAAGTACCAGAAGGAAGGTACCTGCAAATAAGCCCATGATCTGTTATTACCACAAAAGGAAGATACACAGCGGCACTTGTTCTAGAAAAAACTGCTTTCTCCATGGGCTATATTATATCCTGGTGTTGAAATTTGGTTGTCATTTTGACCTTCTTGGTTTTCCTGAACCTGTTGCTCTGAAATGAACTATATTTCTATCTTTGCTAAGATCTGTCTAGTAGTTTTGATTTCAGTCTAGGTGTGCCATCTGTTTGAGTGAACGATTTTCTTAGTTTGGTCTAGTAGAATAAGACGTGTTCAGCTGCTAATGTGTTATTATCTTTCAAACCCTTGCGAGAATGTAAGATTGGTATGTTGCAAGCTATGATAACTAGTTTTGCCTTATTTTCTCGGTAATAGCCATTGTCCACTCCATACCATAATTGAGGTACATATTTAATATTGGAACTATTTATGCTTTTTGTTATTAAAATACACACGTAATTTAGTCTGTGCAACTATCAATGTTCAGAAAGTCATGCAAAATAACTAAAAATAAAGGTTCAGACAGTCATATTGCTCCAGGTAATATGTGCTATCAATAAGAGCTAAGCTAAGTATGCTAATGAACTTAAGTAAATTTAGGGATACTCACATGACAAGTGCAAATATCACCATAATCGGTGGAGAAAGGGTCGAGATGTCAATGACAGTTTCACCAGCGTGTCTTGAATTGGCACTCTGGAACAGAGAGCCTATCAATTTCTGGAACCATCCCATTCCCTCCAAGGATTTCGAATCCCATTCAAAATAACAAATAAGCATCGCTTGCAGCAAAATTAGCATCACCCCAGTCAGAACCAATTGGACAGAATTCTTATGAGGTTGCAAATGCCTGTATCCAATCTCCTTTGGGTGCTGAAGGATGTAGGCGTACTCTTCTCTGCTGCTCAGCTTTCCCAAGGTCCATATGCTTAACCTCAACAGTGGCGCAAACAAAGTGTTGCCTACAAGAATCTGTGGGGTAACTAGAAGAAGGAAAGTCGGGTTATTTTTGAAAATTGCCATGCTATCATTTAACGGAGTGAAGCCACAGTTTGCAAATGATGATACTGCTGTGAAGATTGAGAATGTCCACATTTTGATATGCTTACTCTTCAGTAGATGCCTTGCATCGGAGTCAATCCATAGGAAGATGGTAATGACTACAGAGCTGCAAACTATTGCGGCTATGAAATAGCCTGCTACTACATGAGCCAAAATATTGCGAGATTTATGATTCATCCCTTTGCTTTCCTGTACCTGGTTGTGTGGCATGGTTTCCTCTGGCTGGATGCCTTCCATATAATTCTGACTGCTGTTGTTGAAATCATCAGAGGATTCGATGTCCCTGCTTATGAAAGCCAATCTTGTCTGGAGAGCACCCTCAGTGTTTGCCCGAGCATTTTTGAAGTGCAGCCCTACCATAGAAGTGAACACTTCTCCTCCCAATATCATCAGTATGATGAAAACCCAGAGCTGCTGGCCAGAGAAGTCCTCCATCTCAATTGTTGCCATGCTTGACACCGTCACTGTGGACACAGAGGTGAATATCAGATCCAAGTTCCTTGGAGATGGCTTATTCAGTGGTGCGAGGTTCTTCAGAGCAAGGAAACCAGCAAAAGATATTGACATGAGGTAAATAAGCTGGACTACCAAAGGATTGCTTTTGAATACCAGAAACAAGTAAGAGCGTCTGAACAGATCTGCTGTACACTTGGAGAGGGAACCGAGCCTTGTGGACACAAACTCATGGAAATGCTTCACCATCTCCTTCGTGATTCTAAGCGCTTCCAAACTGAATAATGGGAGCTTCATGGCTGTATGCGATGGCAGATTCTGCAGGAAAACTAGAGCTGAGCTGAATCGATGCATCAAGGTTTGTGGGTTCAGACATGAAAGTGCTGGACCTGGCAACTGGAAGCTGTGTTTTTCATGGTGTCTTCTGTGTTAAGTATTCCCACCTACAAGCATTGCGCAACACGATTAAGTTCTGGTGCTCAATATGTAGGGTGGAGTAAGACAAGTGTGTCCACCTGTACAATCATGATGCTGATTGTGTCTACAAGGGCCTGGTCACAGGTACAATTGATGCATGGACAAGCATGTGCCTCTATTATTAAAATACCCAACTACTTTATGTCCCGATTGAAAGGATTTTGGGCAATTATCGTCCTTCATTCAACAATTTTTGGATCTGAGGATATTGTTGATTTAATTTTAGCACTTTATCTTCGCACTGATTTTATGTTCAGTTATTATTTTATACTTGATCCTGCAAAGTAAAGTTGCATCATTCTGGTTTGGCACTACTTTTCTAGCTGTATTCACTAGTGTATTGTGATGCTGAAATTCACTACCCTGTAAACGCGTTACTGCAAAATGATCTATCTAGTGTTCTGTAATGCTCCACGGAGGAGACACGACTGCAATGACTAAAATAAATGCCGATTGTGAAGTTGCGTTGCAACATTTGCATTCTCTTGTTGTAGTTTCAATTATTAGTGCGGGTTGGGATAAGTGGATGTATTTAGTCCATCTGGCAGAAAGCGCCACGCTGGACAAGACTGCATTGATTGAAATAAATGACTGGGATTTCAAGTTGGGTTGCAAAATTTCAAAGTTTTAAATAGCGCGCTAAGCATCTTAGCGCCGGACCTCTTTCAAATGCTATAGCGTGCTATAGCGGAGCTATAGCGCGCTATTTAAAATGTTTGTTCATTTGTTTGGACCAAAATCTCTTAGCGCAAGACCTTTTGTAAACGCTATAGCGTGCTATTTGAAACAGTGCAAAATTTGCATTATCTTGATTAGATGCTGGGATTTTCTGGGCTGGTTTTTATTGCGAATTTTTTCCTATAACTTAAATTCAATGATCATGTTCCGATAGACACATGTGTGTATACCGCGTCCTGCGAAGGAATGTTCAAGCGAATACAATTGTAGTGGGACTTTTCTTATCCTCCTTTCCTTTCCATTTCTTTCAATGTGGCACAATCTAGTCGCACACGCGTGCTATTCCTTTTATCTCTCAGAAAAAGTGTGTGGTTAGTGAGGTTGCACGAAGATAGCAATATAATTCTTTGCCATTAATAATTACTTGTGGCCTCAGGAACTTCCGGACATCCAATGTGAGCTGAGCACCACTTGACTGGAAAATCTCCCTGTACACACGAGGATGTGTGTATCTACAGCTCCAGATCTGTGGCTGCCAAACTTTTTGGAGTAAGTGACTAGCAAACCACCAGGTCATGCTTGAATGTTTTTTATGATTTAACTTTTCATTCACCTAATGTGATACTAGCAGAACTTGCAGGTGAATCTGTACAAGGGTGGCAGGTGGAAGGTTTCGTTCTGCACCTTACATGACTACACAAAGATGGAAGGTACGGAAAAGGGAAGAGAAAGCCATTCACAAAACAACATGACCATCCACCTGCAATGCAATGGCCACCGGGTCTGCATCTAACCAAGCTTCCAGGCTTTGCCACCTTTTATGCTGAACTTCTTGAGCCTCCCGAAGAGCATCACAAGAATGAGGATGAGCTTGCCAGAATCGCTCCACCTCCCGACGAAGCCGGTCCACCTGTCGGTGCACAGCGCGTCCGGGCTGATCTGTCTACTGCAACTGTAGCCCATGGAGAAGCCCACATTTCCATACGCACTGCGGAATGTGAAGGCTAAAACATGTCAGCTTCCATGAAGGAAACCAATAACGCCGGAACTAAGTTGCAGTCATATTTGTTATTCGTTTTCAGGCTTTCTTGATTTGCGTTAGAAGGGGCTTGCCTGACGACTTCGACGACGATGCTGAGCAAGCTGAAGTTGAGGGGGTCTTCCTCGAGGTTTTCCCTCTCAGTGACGCAGATGGCGATGATGAAGATGGCGAGGTAGGAGAGTTGTGACAGAGCCGTGCTCTTGAGCAACCTGACCCCCGGGGTCTCCTCCGTGGGATGGTCCTTCACGCCCGAGCTCTCCTCAAATGGAAACCATGTGGTGTATGGAGGCAGGTACCTGGAACAGAAAGAGGATCAGTGACCCTTGCGTGCAATACTCTCTGAAAATCTATTATTGCAGCATGCATGATTAGGTGTTGCCTGAATTTCCCATGACCTGCAAGAACACTAATTCAGTTTTCTTTCAGAAAATGAAATGACGCGGCAAGAGAAGCGACGGACATAAATAGCTGCAGAAGTTGGCGATTGACAGGTTGCATCTCATGGACCAGCGAGTGATGTATGGATGGGCGTTGGCTGCCACGCTGGAGAAGTTGCACGTACGGGCCCGCTCGCTTATCAGCTGCTTGGCTGTGAGCCTATTGATTGATGATGCTGGCCCGTGGAAAAGTAACAGCAGCGGCGTGCTGACTGGGCATGGGCATGTGAATGATTGGCCGGTTCTAGATGCTCTCTGGTTTAGTGGCTAGCATGACTGCCGGATGCTGATCAATCAACCACAGACTGTATGTATGCAGCCCATCCACTTCATGGAAGGGATGTGGAGTCGAGGACCGACGCGCCGGCCGTTTGGTCGTGTCGCCCCCTGGATGGCCGGCCCGTCGCCGTCGGTGGGCCGGCGTTACGCGGTTTTGCCGCGGAGCCTCGCTGATCCGGTCCAACCACCTTCGCAGAGAATTGTGGAGTGACGGCGGCGTCTGCATGCGTCGTGCGTGCCACTACGGATGGATCTTCATGTAAGCCAAGGCAAGTCCTATTTACATCTTTCGCTTTCACTTTTGGAATGACTCACCGTACGTACTCGAATCCCGCGGCTCTTGCAAACGGTCTATTAATTTCCGGAGAAGCTCCCCTAAGTCTTAACTAACAGCCATGCACAAAACGATGCTCCACCAGCTCCTGGCCCATCTTCGCCGGTTCATCAGAGATGGGCACGCGAGTGAAGATGTCGGGAGAAATTAGTTTCTGCGTCCGTCCGTCACATGCATGCCTCTGCCAACCTAAGACGCCAACGGGATAATTAATGGCCGTGGAAGCTTATAATAATGTAATTCACGGGTCCATACTTTTTGGCCCTACCGCGTGGCGCTTGTCTTTTCTTGAGGGAATAGCTCGTTGGCGCTGGTCCGTTGTACGCACAAGATGTACTACTGCTCAATGATTCAACGTCGTCCCACTCCCACCCCCACCCATGCGAGCCTCGCTATTGCGGAGAAGTACATTGATTGATGCCACTTGTCAACAGAAGCCAGATACAATGTCGCTATGAGCAGAAGACACGCATGGGGTTTTGGCTGGAGCACATGAACAAAGCTTCCAGCTCGTCAATTTATATTGTACTCCCTCCGTCTTAAAATAAGTGTCTCAACTTTGTACTAGCTCTAGTATAAATTTGTACTAAGGTCAAGACATTTATTTTGGAACGGAGGAAGTATGTTGGTTGCACAGTATAGTCAGCATAACAAGATCGGAAAGCTAATTTCTTTGATTTTAATGACATGCAAATATGCAACGCAGAAACTGAGAAAAATAAAATCCCAGCTAGCTAGGAATCATGAAGGGAAACAAACTGTGAACTTAGCTTAGGTTAATTAGTTAGCCACGTGGGAGCATTGCACTCTCGTAAGCATCGGCAAGGCAGCTGATTTGCTAAAGAGAAAGATGACTCACATCATGAGCACCAAGAGGACGAGAATGGCCGGCGCCAGGGTGGAGAGGTCGAGGGTCGACTCGCCGGTGTGCCGGGAGTTCACCGCCACGAACACCGCGTTGGACACCTTCTCCCATGGGCCCATACCCCGCAGCGCGCCACCCCACTCCATGCCGCACACCATGCACACCTGCACGGCGACCAGCCCGGCCACCGTTGCCGCCAGCATCGCGCACCGCCGCGCGGGTAGCAAGTGGTGATAGTACCCCGTCAGCTCCCTGCCGTTTCTCGCCGTCATCTCCACCAGCTCCGGCCTCCTCGTCGCTGCCGCAGCAGCGCGCACGCACACGGCCAGCAGTGTCGGGAACAGCGTGTTCCCCGCTAGCGCAAGCGGCATGAGTAGCAGCTGCAGCCCGGTGTCCCGCCTGAACGCCGCCATGTTCTCGTTGTTCGGCATGAACCCGCAGCTCGAGAACGTGGAAACCGTCGTGAACACGGCGAAGGTCCACACGCTCAGGGCCTTGCTCCGCAGCGTCCTCCTCGCGCCCGGGGACGTGTAGACGTAGGCCGCAATGGCGGCGGCGCCGAGTACGTGCGCCACCACGAGGATGGCGAGGACGACTAGGGACAGCGAGCGCACCGCCTCGCGCCGCAGCCGCTTCGCGTCTATCGGGCTTTTGCTCGTCTCGTCGGAGTTTCTCGTCCAGCTTTCGATGTCGGCGGCGTTGGCAACCTGTGGCGTCGTCTCGAGCTCGACCCCTCCGTCGTCGTGGCTCTCGACTCGCTGCGATATGCCTATACCTTGTTTCCGCAGCTTGTACCATTTGGACGCCAGGCCTACGAGTGAAACGAACACCTCGCCTCCGGCAAACATGAGCACGGTCAGGACGAAGAGCTGGCCGTAGGAGAACACCTCCATCTCGACGGCGGACATGCTCGACACCGTCACGGCTGACACGGCGGTGAAGAACAGGTCAATGCCGCGGGGCCGGCCCCTCCCACCGCCGTGCCCGGCTGGCGGTGCACGGAACTTGAGCTCGTCCAGGAGGAGGTACCCGAGCCAGGAAACGGCGAGGAGGTAGGCGGCGTGTACGAGCAGGGAGCCGAGCCGAGACGGCCAGACCTGCCCGGCGCCGCACCGCAGCGCGTGCCGCCACCGCGCCGCACGCTCCGTGACGTGGTGATGCGCGTAGGACTTGCAGAGCGAGCAGAGGCGGGACATTGCCTTGTCGAGCGCTGCGGCCGTGCGCCGCACGTGGTGCGAGAGTTCCCGGAGCTTATGGTGAGCTCCGGCCATGGTGTGGGTTCGTGTACTATTGTTTTGGACGTGCACAGTGGTATTATGGGGTTTACGTGCACTAAAGCTGTGCATGCACGGGCCGGTGGCCTACGTGTTTCGCTGCTTGAGTTGATATAAAGTGGAGACGTCCGTCAGGTATATATACAGGGAGGATAAGTGCAACGTACGGTTGGAAGTTGAACGGAACCTCGATGGCCGGCGCCGTCGGGGAAGACGATAGACTACGCGCCTCTCTAGACAACCCATCTTCAACCACAAACACAAAGATGCTTATTTTCTTACCTTTGATTACTGGTGCATAGATTTGGTGTTTCTCCGGTGTTTAAGAAATTTATCTCATTTCTAAAAAGGTAAAAGTTACGTGAGCATCGTCGAGTTCAAAGTTTATATTTTCCGCACGATGCAACTTTAGTTTAAAGAACAGGGTTGCACATCTCTAACTTACCGTTGTACGCAACATTTTTTTTAGGGGCGTTGTACGCAACTTTAAAATGTCCAGCAACTGAATTTTTGTTAGACTACGAGTCCAGGGTATCCTCGTCGGACCCAAAAAACCCTCCCTGGTCTATTTCAAGAGCACCGTCACAAGCACGCGTTGTGTTTGGACTTTGGAGTATATCCTAACTATATATCTAAGTTAAGTAAGTAAGTGATCCCATTTAAGGTGATGGATCAATTCTTTTTGAGGAAATGGTTGTAGAAGTTGGAAAACACTAATGGAGTTTGGCAGAAGTTGTTTGGAAGAAAATACCTTAGTAAGAAAACGTTATAAGGATGGAGTGATGATGGGGTGGTTCCCACTTTTGGCAAGGTATGATGAATGTTAACCATACATTTCAAAAGCTTGCTAGGAGGGTTATGGGAGATGGAGCTAAAACTCTTTTCTGGAAGATGTCTGGCTTGGCGATAAGACACCCGCTGAGAGATTCCCCTGATTGTATAACATATCCTTCTCTAAGTTCATCACTGTTCAGTCTGCCAAAACTAGAGGCTGGGATGCTTTTGAATTTAGGAAGACCCTCTATGGGGAGACTGAGCAGCAATGGATTGCCCTGAAAAAATTGCTATATGAAGTGGAACTCTCTAATGATAAGAATACCGTAAAGTGGCCACTGAATAGCAAGAATAATTTTGTTGTGAGAGACTTGCACCTTCATTTTAAGGCTGCTACATTAGTACTTCCTCCGTCTAGGTGTATAAGTCACCTTACAAAAACCAAATAATACCAAAACATTTGGGCGAGGTGCATTAACTCCCATCTCGTTTCTTGTTTCTTGACATATCAACCAATAAGAGATGTGGGGCGTGCATGTTCTCAATGACTTGAGACTATCAAACACGACATGCAATGGTTAGTTCATTACATACAATGCTATTAATTAGCAATTAAACATTAAGTTTTCTCATTTCCTCATCTGCCTTGGTCGCGGTACACAGCCTAAGATGACTTATGTACCTGGACGGAAGGAGTAGGTTACAGATTTACCTTGAAACTTAAAGATCAGTTTTTTTGTGTGTGTGGCTAATGCTGAAAGGTTGTGTTCTCACTAAAGACAATTCGCTGAACAGAGGGGGGATTGGTAATGGCCAGCTCCATTTCTATGAGCAAAACTGCAATATGGAGCATTTGTTTTTCAGATATTGTCTTGCCAACCTTGGTTTGGCAGGTTGTGGGATGTGCTTTTAACCTAACTAGATTACATGATGGCATTGAGGATTTAATTGGTGATTGGGCTAACTCCTTCTCTAAAGACCAAAAGGCTTTAGCGGTGATGGAAGGGGATACCATCTGCTGGACACTATGGAAGACAAACAAAGCTTGTTAAATAAACAATGATCCAGTTGTTGTTGTGTACAATTTTTGGCACTACCTTACCAATTGGAGCATTTTGCAGAAAGAACTAGGTCGAAGAAGAATTGAGGAGGCGTGCATGATGATTAAGAATGTGAGATGACTGAAGCTTAGGCTCGATTTCATGGATGAAATTCTCTAACCAGAAGGCTGGAGGTATGATGATGTTGCTCCATGATATAGAATGTTTTTGTTGTTTGTCGTTGGCATTCTTGTAATAACTTACTATCAAATAGTATCTGTTAGAATGGAGATTCATTTCAGTGTGCTTTAGCTGTTTGAGGTATGCTTGTTAATGTGCCTTATAGGCTTGTCTCGGTATTCTAGGCTTTTGCTCTGCAAATGGGGTTTGATGCCCACCTCAGTCAGTCGTGCCTGCGAGGGTTCTTTAATGGAAATCGACGTGAGTCCAGAGTCGATTTGTTTCTTTCAACATTTTGTTGTTTTGTTGATTGTATGACTATTTGGGGTGGTTTCTTTAATGGAAATTGACGCGAGTCCAGAGCTCAATTAGTTTCTTTCAATATTTTGTTGTTTTGTAGTTTGTAGTGACTATTTGGGGTGGTTTCTTTAATGAAAATCAACGTGACGGCTCATTTTTAAAAGGTAACACATTTACATGCACATTCAAGCCATTCACATCATCAAGCTCATACAAACCGTGCAGTCTTTACATTCTACTTTCCAACACATACAAGCAATCCACATCATCAAGCACATGCAAGCATTGCTCATCATCATTTTTTATTTTTATTTTGTCTAGCAACAAATAATTGAACTTGAATCTCACAAGGTAGTATAACATGCATCCACCCTCTATTTAGTTCTAGGTTTGTGACCGTTCATATGGTGAGAATGTGTTGTGGTATTATTCATATATTCTAGTTTTCCTTCTGATAATTGCATTACTATTACGTGCAGGGTGTTATCTAGTTTAATGAGCAGTATAGTCTAGTTTCTTGGGTGGTGTGGTGCTACCCAAAGCACTGTCGCAATGATTGTTAGGATCTTGTAATTAATTTTTTGACTTCAATACAAATGTGGCATGTTTTACGTGCTCTAAAAGATTTTTTTTCCTAAACTGGCTCAACCCCTTTCCATTACTTAACTTAACGATAATGCAAAATGGCCCACAACGAGTTCAGGAGTAGGTGAAAGAGGGTTGAAAGCACACATGCTAAGATATCTCGGAACGGTAGAAACCCGAATCACACATCGCTTTACGACCTATCCACATGCTTCTTTCAGTGACACGTAATGTGTTTTCTTTTGCGGGATAAATATTTGTATTTTCAATCAACTCATTACAATCACCACAAGCTATCTCCAAAATCTCAGAAGGGCCGGAGCCAAGCCAAGTCATGGTTCTACCATGAACTCTACCAAAAGTAGCTAATCCATCACTAGCCTTATTCCGTAAATGTAAAACATGAGTAATACAAGTATGTCGAAGACTAAGAAGATGGCTGATTTCCTTCACTAGAGATGCATAAACTGAACGATCAGTACCGCCACCTGTAATATGTTGTAGAGTTGAGGAAGAAGGTCGACCACATTGGTTCCAGCCGCGCCAACCACATGTCAGCCGATGCATCACCCCACCAGGGGTAGCCAAGAAAACTCGACGGCGGCGGGAGAATTGCATTGTGACGATGGTGGCATGAGGGAAAAGTGAGGAGCAGGCGTGGTAGTCACTACAGGAAAATCCCGTTTTCCTATGTGTTAGACTATAAGTCGTGAGCTATTTATCGGGAACTCGGCTTATCTTCTCGGCTTATGCACACGTGGTAGAGCAGGACATGAAACTTCCTACCCGCAAAAAAGATTCTTGTTTCGAGTGCTCTTTATAACCCCCCCTCTCTCTCTTTTTGACTTGAAGGCCCTAAAGGGTAGATGATGTTTTTAGAGGGGGCCTTCAGATTTTAGATAATCAGTCAGAGTATGTAAAAGCTGCATCCTAGCAATTTTAGAGTTTCTAATAAGTCAGTAGGAGAGTAGCCATCTGTCGTCTATACTGCATGTGCGAGGTTCTGTACATACTACATCAATATGATCGGTTGATCCATTTCCGTTGAAACCGGTACTTCTCGCTTCCCGTCCTCCTTGTGCTCAGTAATGGCGTCAGCCACATGCATTAAGGCACGCATCTTCTATCTAATCGCAATGGACCGATGGGTACCGCTCCATGGAATCGAGCTTCGAGCATGATATGCTCTCAATAATTGAGTAGAATGCTATCAAGGTCTTGAGGCTGTGAGCGCCCGAGCGGCCCGGGCGCTCTGAATTCTATCTATGATATATCTTAGATATATATTATGTCTTGGGTTTAGACTTATCGGGAGATTGGAGTGATCTTCAGAAAGCGATTGCAGCTAGAGCATCTTTAGCAAATCTTTCAAAAGTTATAGTTGAGCGGAAACTTTCTAGTGTAGGGGCATCTCCAACGGCAACCCACAAATTTCCTCTCACATCTGTGTACGGACAGGGGGACCAGTCCACAGACAGGATGCGGGTGACTATCATCCAACACTGCCTGCATACATTTCAACTTGCATTTAAAACAAATCAGACAAAATTCATGCAAACCGTCTGATGTTCATTCGGATAGAAAATACTACAAATCATTCATACATACCATGCAAATTAAATCTAGTACAATAATGTCTCAAATTCGACTAGATTCTGGATGTCCAACAAGTTTTTCGTCAACGGATCATGTCGTTCCACACATACTTCCGCTTCGTCTTCATCGAACAGTGTGTGAATGTAAATGGCCACCCCTCTGGCCTGTGGTACACCACGATAGCGCTTACAGGCTACATATAATGTGTAGACCAACATTGAGTGAATGAATCAATCAACAAGTTGAGCAAGAGGAAGCAAAACTTACGATCTCGTCCTCTGACGCGTGGAATGGCCACCTGGCCTCGAGCTAACGAACCATGTCACAAAACTTGGTGACGCTGGTCTGCATAGTGTACTCGTGATACGATAACGACCTCACATTGCGTTTTTGAATGATGTACAAGTCATAGGACACAATGTGCTTTCGTGCGTGAAACTTTTCATGCACTTGCTACCAAAAGGTCTCCCCTCTGCTCCTGCCTACGAAACATTTAGATCCTTAAAATTATAACTTTTACCTACTTTTACTTCGGGACTAGTAGAAAAGGGGGCAAAGGTCCAGGCCGAGTCAGCCCATTAGTCCCGGTTCAGTCCAGAACCGGGACCCATGGTGGCATTGGACCCGGTTCGTGAGCCCCGTGGGCCGGCCGGGCCACGTGGGCCATTGGTCCCGGTTCGTCTGGACCTTTTGGTCCCGGTTGGTGGGACGAACCGGGACCAATGGGCCTCGCTCCTGGCCCACCACCATTGGTCCCGGTTGGTGGCTTGAACCAGGACCAAAGGCTGCCCTTTAGTCCCGGTTCATGCCACCAACCGTGACCAATGAGGTGCCTATATATACCCCCTCGCGTAAGAGCAGAGCACACTGCTCTATTTTTTCTGGCCGCCGAGGGGGAGAGGGCTTGGTGGTGCTCTAGTTCACCTCCTATGCACACAAGGTGTTCGATGGAATGCCCAAGCCACACTACTTAAGCTTTCTCCTCTCCAAGCTCGACCTCCAAGCTCCATTTTCCTTAATATTTGTCTAGGTTTAGCGGTCCGTCACACCCCGTCCCCGTCTTCACCGCCGTCGATCACCCGCGCCGATCTCATCGCCGACACCATCGTGGTGAGCCTCTTGTTCTTATCTTCTTTCTGAAAGGAAAAATATTCTTACTTGTATGTTTAGATAGATACTTGTATTATTTTCTTACTTTTATTATTGCATCTTATATAGTGCGATGGTTTTGGTATCCGCCCCCATCGGCCCTCGTCCTGTCTATGATTCGGATGTGGTATATATTATCTTTTCATAACTATTGGTTCATTTATTGTTTATGAAAATTATGCCGACCAACGTGACATAGATTTTATTTATGTAGGAGGTTGTTGAACCGGAAATTCCAACCGACCCTATTATCGAGAGGTTAAATTTAGTTGAAGAAGAAAACAATTTCTTGAAGGAAAAAATAAGAAAAAATTGAGGAGGAGAAGATGATATTGGAGTTGCATGTTGCGGATGTCGTCGATGATCACAAGATCAAGATGGATGCAATGCGCTTGAAGATTAGAAAGATTAGAAAATATGCCATTCATACCGAGGCTTGGTATCATTATGTCGTTGGATCAGTTGTTACCTTGGTTGCGATTATGATCACTTTTGTTTTCGCATTGAAATGTTTTACATAGTTTCAATGTATGGTTTAATTAATTTAGATGCTCTGCAAAGCTTTATGTTGTTAGATGAGAACTATGTATGTACTTTGGTTTTAATGTGATGATGAACTTCTATTAATTTGGTCACTTAATTATCTATTCATGATGTTCTGTAATGATTTTTTACACACTTAATTATATATAATGCATGCAGATGAACCGACAATGGATGTACGGTGACAGACACACCTCCGAGTACATTAAGGGCGTGCATGATTTTCTCGATGTGGCTGAGGCAAACAAGTAGAATGGTTTTATGTGTTGTCCATGCCCTATATGTGGGAATACGAAGTCTTACTCTGACCGGAAAATCCTTCACACCCACCTGCTTTACAAGGGTTTCATGCCACACTATAATGTTTGGACGAGGCACGGAGAAATAGGGGTTATGATGGAAGACGGCGAAGAAGAAGAGTACGATGACAATTATGTGCCCCCTGAATACGGTGATGCTACTGAACATCAAGAGGAACTAGACGATATGCATGATGATGCTGCAACGGGCGAAGCTGCTGAAGATCAAGAGGAACCAGACGATGTGCCCGATGATGATGATCTCCGCCGGGTCATTGTCGATGCAAGGACGCAAAGTCAAAAGGAGAAGCTGAAGTTCGATCACATGTTAGAGGATCACAAAAAAGGGTTGTACCCCAATTGCGAAGATGGCAACACAAAGCTCGGTACCGTACTGGAATTGCTGCAGTGGAAGGCAGAGAATGCTGTGCCTGACAAAGGATTTGAGAAGCTACTGAAAATATTGAAGAAGAAGCTTCCAAAGGACAACGAATTGCCCGACAGTACATACGCAACAAAGAAGGTCGTATGCCCTCTAGGATTGGAGGTGCAGAAGATACATGCATGCCCTAATGACTGCATCCTCTACTGCGGTGCATACAAAGATCTGAACGCATGCCCGATATGCGGTGCATTACGGTATAAGATCAGATGAGATGACCCTGGTGATGTTGACGGCGAGCCCCCCAGGAAGAGGGTTCCTGCGAAGGTGATGTGGTATGCTCCTATAATACCACGGTTGAAACGTCTGTTCATAAATGGAGAGCATGCCAAGTTGATGCGATGGCACAGTGAGGACCGTAAGAAAGACGGGAAGTTGAGAGCACCCGCTAACAGGTCGCAGTGGAGAAAAATCAAGAGAAAGTACCGGGATGAGTTTGCAAGTGACCCAAGGAACGTATGGTTTGCTTTAAGTGCGGATGGCATTAATCCTTTCGGGGAGCAGAGCAGCAATCACAGCACCTGGCCCGTGACTCTATGTATGTATAACCTTCCTCCTTGGATGTGCATGAAGCGGAAGTTCATTATGATGCCAGTTCTCATCCAAGGCCCTAAGCAACCCGGCAACAACATTGATGTGTACCTAAGGCCATTAGTTGAAGAATTTTTATAGCTATGGAATGGAAACGGTGTACGTACGTGGGATGAGCACAAACAGAAGGAATTTAACCTAAAGGCGTTGCTATTCGTGACCATCAATGATTGGCCCGCTCTCAGTAACCTTTCAGGACAGACAAACAAGGGATACCACGCATGCACGCACTGTTTACTTGACACCGATAGTATATACCTGGGAAGCTGCAGGAAGAATGTGTACCTGGGCCATCGTCGATTTCTTCCGACCAACCATCAATGTCGAAAGAAAGGCAAGCATTTCAAAGGCGAGGCAGATCACCAGAAGAAGCCCGCCATGCTACCGATGATCACGTACTTGCTATGGTCAATGATTTACACGTAATCTTTGGAAAGGGTCCCGACGCACTAGCTGTTCCGAATGACGCTGAGGGACACACACCCATGTGGAAGAAGAAATCTATATTTTGGGACCTACCCTACTGGAAAGACCTAGAGGTCCGCTCTTCAATCAACGTGATGCACGTGACGAAGAACCTTTGCGTGAACCTGCTAGGCTTCTTGGGCATGTATGGAAAGACAAAAGATACACCTGAGGCACGGCAGGACCTGCAACGTTTGCACGAAAAAGACGGCATGCCTCCGAAGCAGTATGAAGGTCCTGCCAGCTACGCTCTTACGAAAGAAGAGAAAGAAATCTTCTTTGAATGCCTTCTCAGTATGAAGGTCCCGACTAGCTTCCCGTCGAATATAAAGGGAATAATAAATATGCCAGAGAAAAAGTTCCAGAACCTAAAGTCTCATGACTGCCACATGATTATGACGCAACTGCTTCCGGTTGCATTGAGGGGGATTCTACCGAAAAACGTTCGATTAGCCATTGTGAAGCTATGTGCATTCCTCAATGCAATCTCTTAGAAGGTGATCGATCCAGAAATCGTTCCAAGGCTAAGGAGTGATGTGGCGCAATGTCTTGTCAGTTTCGAGCTGGTGTTCCCACCATCCTTCTTCAATATCATGACGCACGTCCTAGTTCATCTAGTCGACGAGATTGTCATTCTGGGGCCCCTATTTCTACACAATATGTTCCCCTTTGAGAGGTTCATGGGAGTCCTAAAGAAATATGTCCATAACCGCGCTAGGCCAGAAGGAAGCATCTCCATGGGCCATCAAACAGAGGATGTCATCGGGTTTTATGTTGAGTTCATTCCTGGCCTTAAGAAGATAGGTCTCCCTAAATCGCAGTATGAAGGGAGACTGACTGGAAAAGGCACGCTTGGAAGGGACTCAATAATATGCAGGGACGGATATTCTTGGTCTCAAGCACACCACACAGTTCTCCAGAACTCTACCTTGGTGACCCCGTATGTCGATGAACACAAGAACAGTCTGCGCTCCAAACACCCGGAGCAGTGCGACGACTGGATTACATGTGAACACATCAGGACTTCCAGTAGTTGGTTGGAAATACGTCTCAGAGGTGACAACACTGTTTGTGATGAGATGTACTTGTTGTCCAGGGGACCATCTTCGACTATTACGATTTGGAAAGGATACGAGATAAATGGGAATACATTTTACACGATTGACCAAGATCAAAAGAGCACCAACCAAAACAACGGTGTCCGCTTTGATGCAACAACCGAGAGGGGAAAGGACACATATTATGGTTACATAGTGGACATATGGGAACTTGACTACGGACATGATTTTAAGGTCCCTTTGTTTAAGTTCAAATGAGTCAATCTTTCAGGAGGCGGGGTACAGGTAGACCCACAGTACGGAATGACAACAGTGGGTCTAAAAAATCTTGGGTACACCGACGAACCGTTCGTCCTAGCCAATAATGTGGCACATGTTATCTATGTGAAGGACATGTCTACCAGACCGAGAAAAATAAAAAATAAGGAAGCGAATACATCATACGATGAGCCAAAGCGCCACATAGTTCTTTCAGGAAAAAGGGACATCGTGGGAGTGGAGGGCAAGACAGACATGTCTGAAGATTATGAAAAGTTTCATGAAATTCCTCCCTTCAAAGTCAAGGCTGACCCAAGCATCCTGATAAACGATGAAGATTATCCATGGTTACGGCGCAATAAGAAAATGACACAAGCGAAGAAAAAGTGAAGACTTTCTCTCGCAACTATTATCATGATACCATGCCAACTTTGTAACAGACGAGTATGATACCATTGTCCATTTTGTACATGCACATGCTATGTGGGTGAAATTATGATACCATGCCAACTTTCAACTTTTTCAGATCATTTGAATTGCTTTAATGTCTTATGGTTCGACCCTCGTAATACCATTAATCTCGGTTCGCTCCTTGTCAACTATGTTCTCACCAAGAACACTCTCAAGAGAGCAGCCACGTGGGCCATTGGTCCCGGTTCGTCTGGACCTTTTGGTCCCGGTTCCACGCACAAACCGGGACCAATGCGCCTCGCCCCTGGCCCATGACCATTAGTCCCAGTTTGTGCCACACGCCGGGACTAAAGGGTTGGTCCTCGTTGCGCTTAGAGTTTAGTCCCACCTCGCCAATCGAAGGGCCCTCACACCGATTTATAAGCCCGTCCCTCTCTGCCTTGTTGAGCTCCTCTCAAAGTGAAAATAGATGCCCCAATACAGGGAATTTGACCTAAATTCATAGTGAATTTATCTGAAATTCATAGAAATTTATTATGAATTTAGGTTGAATTTTCTCTATAGGCGCATCTATGTTCATTTGTTTAGTAAAGTTAATCACAAACTTGTGATTCACACAAATTTCAAAGAATTCAAATTTTAACTATTCAAATTTGAAAACTAATGGCACTAATAGAAAGTTTATATTTTTTCTAAAACTAATGGCACTAACAGAAAGTTTATAATTTTGCTGACCTAAAAGCAAAAAGAATTAAAAAATAAAGCAAAAAACAAAAGAAAATAAATAATGCAGAAAACAAAACAAAAAAACTGGAAACAAAATAAAAATAGCAACAATAAGTATTTTGTTGTAAGTAGAAACAAAATAAAATAAATAAAGCAACAAAGAAAACAAAAAAAAACAA
>NC_041383.1:658569764-658570458 GCF_002162155.2 Triticum dicoccoides | reverse complement strand
AAAAAGAATTAAAAAAGAATGCAAAAAGAAAAGGAAAATAAATAATGCAGAAAACAAAACAAAAAAACTGGAAAAAAAATAAAAATAGCAACAATAAGTATTTTGTTGTAAGTAGAAACAAAATAAAATAAATAAAGCAAGAAAAAAAACAAAAAAACAAAAAAAGTGTTTTCAAATTTGAAAACTAATGGCACTAACAAAAAGTTTATAATTTTTCTAAAACTAAAAGCAAAAAGAATTAAAAAATAAAGCAAAAAACAAAAGAAAATAAATAATGCAGAAAACAAAACAAAAAAACTGGAAAAAAATAAAAATAGCAACAATAGGTAAAGAAAACAAAAAAACAAAAAAAATGCCTCCTACTGGGCCCCCATGGCCTGAATACGACTAGAAACCCCACCATGGGCCAGGATTCAGGCCCGCAGGAGGCCCAGTAGGCCCACAGGCAGATAAGTGACTTTAGGCCCGTAAGCCTGCATTTGAGAGGAGCTCGAAGTGGTCAGTGCAGCAGCGCTTATAAACTACTGTCAAGCCCTCTCGGCTAGCGAGGTGGGACTAAACATCCAACCGCACCGTGCCGCGCCAGTTCCAGCACAAGGCCTTTGGTCCCGGTTGGTGCCACCAACCGGGACTAAAGGGGTACATTGGTACCGGTTCGTGGCAAAAATCGGGACCAATTCACCCCTTTAGTCCC
>NC_041383.1:658553729-658568698 GCF_002162155.2 Triticum dicoccoides | reverse complement strand
CTCCCGATAACTTCAACACGTGGGGGAGGGGTCGATCGATATACCCCCTCCCGATAACTTCAACACGTGGGGGGGGGTCGATATACCCCCTCCCCGTTACTATTATTTTCCCATGTACGTATGTCATCGTTGTCGATATAAACCCCTCCCGATAACTTCAACACGTGGGGGGGGGGGTTGATATACCCCCTCCCAATAACTTCAACACGAGGGGGGGGTCGATATACCCCCTCCCCGATAACATTATTTTCCCGTGTATGTATCTCGTCGTTGTCGATATTACCCCCTTGAAGCGTTGTCGAGGCCACCCCAAACCCTAGAGAAGCAGCCTCGAGGCCGCTAATTAATATGATTCCTTACTGTGATTAGCTAGCTAGTTCTATGTTTGCCACTAATATATCCATATGTGTCATGTTTGAATAATAATTGTCATGTTGTAAATATTTGTAGAAACTATGGACACCCCCCCCGAGACGAAGCAACAGAAGCGATGTTGGGGGAGATAATCGCACATGGAAGTGATGCCGTCTTATCATTTCTGAACGACACCGTTGGTCTGGAAGGACAGGGTGAAGAACAGACAATTATGATGGCTCCTTTGACCCAATGCTGGTGCAAGAAGGAGACCATGAGGACGGCTCTGGTGACCTAATGACGGTGCAAGAAGGAGACCGTGATGACGGCTCCGGTGACCGAACCAAGTCTGGCCAGGTATATATATTAGTTAAGCCTGTGCTGACTAGCTAATTGATGCATTCATTGTTTTGGTATATGTACACATATTAATTAACTCTTGTTTTTCTTCTTTTTTCTAGCCCTCTTGATCGAGCACAACTTCGGTAAGGAGACGAGGCCCGAAGAAAAAGTTGAGCTCGGATGAAAGGTTTGAGATCACAGCAATCGCGCGCGACGGCGAACCGATTGAACCCATCTGGACAAAGAACGCATTTGCTGCTCAGTGCGGGGTTCTTGTGAGGGACAAGATCCCGATCAGCATCCACCAATGGTATAAGCCTAAGGAGGAAGACCCTGAGGTGTCTTATGTCAATGATATGCAGAAAGATGATCTTTGGACTGAGCTGAAGGCAAATTTCACCCTACCGCCAGAGGAGGATCTGGAGAAGCCAGTTATAGAGCAATTAATCAAGTCTTGTGCTCTTAAGAAGATGGCAGGCCTATTCAGGAGGTGGAGGAAAGAGCTGACAAAGTTTGTCGACAAAGAAGAGACACCAAAATTCATCGGCAAATATGAGAAGATCAGAGATCACTGGCCCGCATTTGTGGCCCACAAGACATCGAAAAAGAGTAAGAAGATGGTGGCAACAAACAAGCAAAATGCTGCGAAGAAGAAGTTTCACCATCGCACGGGGTCAGGTGGCTACCTCAAAGCCCAACCTAAGTGGTCCAAGGCTGAGAATGATCTGCTTGATAAAGGGATCGAACCAGAGACAATGAACTGGCCAGACCATTGCCGGACTTGGTTCTTCGGGGCTGGTGGAACCTTGGACCCTATATCAGGGAAGTGCCGTTGGACGGACGAGCAACTGAAAATACCAGTCAATAGGCTTCAGCACTATATCGATGCAGCGCAGCAAGGGATGTTCGTTCCAGACAGGGAGAAGGACGAGCTCACAATGGCCCTCGGGAATCCTGAGCACCCTGGACGGACACGAGGCACGCCAGGCTCCATTCCGTGGAAGGTTGGTTTTCCGGACACAGGCGGTTACAAATGCCATGAGAGGAGGAAGAAAGTGGAGCATAGCCAACTGCAGGCGCTGCACGCAAGGGTAGAAGGGCTAGAGGAACGAGAAGCAGATCGCAGCAAACGACCTGCCGAAGCTTCCCCCGAAGCTACCCCGCCATCTCAGCGGAGAAGCAACGTGGGTTCCACCGAGCTGCTTCAGCCGGAGCATGTCTTGATGGCTCCTACTAGCTACCCCGTGGATTTTATCATGGAGTCTCAAAATTGCCACCTTATGACGCAATGGCAGAACTTAAAAGTCAAGGCGGCTGTTGGCCAAGTTCTACCTTCTGAACCCGGCGCAACTTTTCACTGTCGTCCGATTCCAGAAGGATATGCTAGGGTGACGGTGGACGAAATAACGGAGGGATTTGAGGACCTCGAGCTTGACCACCCTACCGGTGAAGGGGAGACTTGGCTGGGTTCTGCTCTGAAGACTCCATGCCTATGGCGGAAGGAGTTCATCAAGCTTCCGAACTGGATGCCTCCTCCTCCTCCGGTGAGTCAGGGCACTCCGCCTCCTCGACTGCCTCCTCCTCCGGTGAGTGACGATCAGGGCACTCGACCTCCTTCTCCGGCGCGTGGCGGCACTCCGCCTCCTTCTCCTCCTGCGCCGACGCGCCCGAGCAGCCAGCAACCTCCTCCTTCTCCGGCGCGTGGCGGCACTCCGCCTCCTTCTCCGCCTGCGCCGGCGCGCCCGAGCAGCCAGCAGCCTCCTCCTTCTCCGCCTCACCAGCAAGGGCGGAAGAGACCCGCTGCCGCCCCGGCTGCTCCGGAGCGTCGTAGTCCTTCTCCTCCGCCTCGTAAGCAAGCACGAAAGAAGACAGACGCTGCAGCCGCTCCATCTGCTCCGACGTCTAGCAGTACAGTCAGCAGAGGCGGGAGGCAATACAGATACGGTCCTTCTCTCAAGCCTCTAGAGAAGTTACCATACGAGAGGACCGAGGAGGAAAACATGAAGATCATGCAGACCGAAGTGGATGACTTCTTTGAAGGGTTGAAAGCAAAGAGACATCCACCTTCGGAGGAGAAGGTAGATCCGGTGAAAGCAAAGCGCACTATCGATGCCCTGAGGAAACCACCAAAGTCTCTACCGAAAAACAACTATGAGTGCATTACTGCAAAGACATATCTCGAAGCTAACCGGTCGGGAAGTACTGTCAGTGATAAAAGGTTAAAAGAATGAGCAGCTGGGAAAAAATTTGCCCAGCTCGGCGAACAAGCAAAGCAATCGTGCCCTCCGCTCAATGTGTCTAGCGACATCGTCGCTAATGCTCCCGGGACGGTGCCCGGTTATAACAATCTTGGAGATTACCTGCCTGATGATGTACATTTTGATTTCTTGAAGGTGGATGAACACATATACGAGTACGGAAAGCCTCTCGTCAAAGATGAAAAATCTCTAACAACGATGATGCGAAGATTCCATAATTGGTACATGAAAACCTACAGAGAGTCTGGGGGGACGAATACTTTGTATCTGAGAATTAAAGAGCAGCACGACCTCGTTGGAACTGATCTGTTGCCTGTTCCATTTGAGGAGTTCTTCGAGTTCTTCAATCAAAAGGCCCTCGATAAATTAACGGTCTTTTGCTACTGTCTGTAAGTACTATTTCTGTCATTAAGTCTCTATATATAGCTCGGCTCTTTAATTGCATGTATTTATAATTAATTATCCTCACTATATTATACAGATTGAAGATCGTCGAGTCCAAAAAACAAGAAATGTATGATATTGGGTTCATTAACACAAATATCATAGATGAAATTCAGGTTAAAAAGCATGCCGAAGAGGCCGAGGCCAACTTGCTACAATCGTTGATCAAAAATCAAAACAAAGATTTAATGCTCTTTCCTTACAACTTCAAGTGAGTGTTACTGTCGTGTGCATATTCGGTTTCCCTTATTACTCGAGCGAGGTTATAGTAATGTAATTGATGAGTTGTGCATGCGTGCGCAACTTCCACTATGTTCTTCTGGAGATTAAGCTTGAGCAGGGAGTAGTAACCGTCTTAGACTCGAGACGAAAAGATCCCGAAACCTATGCGGACATGACTAAATTGCTCAACAAGTAAGTTCAATCAATCATTATCGCATCATATCGGCAAATTTTTGTTCATTTCCTGATATCTCAAGTAATAATAATTATTTTCTTTGTCTTGAAGGGTTTGGAAA
The DNA here is from genome assembly GCF_002162155.2 of Triticum dicoccoides. Classification (NCBI taxonomy): domain Eukaryota; kingdom Viridiplantae; phylum Streptophyta; class Magnoliopsida; order Poales; family Poaceae; genus Triticum; species Triticum dicoccoides. The sequence continues at coordinate 658,564,782 of NC_041383.1, read as the reverse complement.
CAGTTCATCGCAAAAGCTCCGGGACTACCGAAGGAGCTGCGATATACATACCCGAAAGTAAGTACTACTAGCTAGCTAGTTGCGCGCATCTCCCGTTGATTCTATAGCTATACTTTCATCAATGTCATTTATAATGCTTCAATATCAGTTTGATTGACCTCTATTTCTCATAAAGTGCTTGTGGCAGGAAGAAGGGAATAATTTCTGTGGATACTACGTGTGCGAGTTCATCTACAACGCGACTTTGAAACATAAGCGGGGCTACTCTAAAAGACAATATGAAGTGCGTAAGCAATAATATTCACAATTTCATTTTATTACACCATCATTTCTGTTGAGTTTCATTCATATATGTATTAACCCCCTTCTTCAAATTAGACGTAGCAAATGCGGAATGAACTCCTAGAACAAGATCGCACGAAAGCAATTCAAGAGGAATTGGCGGGATTCTTTCTTGACCACGTGATCAATAAAGCCGGAGAATACCATGTGGAAGTTGATTTCAAGTGCTAGGGGATTGTAAGAGATCTTACATATTGTATATGTATGTAGCCAGTAGCATCGGATAGATAATACGAAAACTTGTTGTTCGATCAATCTCTCGGAGAAGGAGAGGTCGATCGATCACTTCTCTCGGTATGCATGACGAACTTCTGTACTTAATGGTTCCCTTCATTTTCTTACTAGCTAGCGTGTCGAGGGCCTCTCTATGTACAGTATGTAGCGACAACCAAGCACGGACATAAGACAGGACACTTCTCTCTATTAATTAGCTAGCTAACACAATATATGAAACACCTAAATTAACCCCCAAAACCCCCAACGCCCCCCCTTAAAAAAACCCCAGCCACTGAAATGCTGACGCGTGGATGCCTTTTGGTCCCAGTTGGTGCCACCAACCGGGACCAAATGCCCTCCTGCCTGGGCTCGGCACACCGGCCACATGGAGGCCCATCTGTCCCGGTTCGTGTTAGAACCGGGACTAAAGGTCTAGGGCATTAGTAACGACCCTTTAGTCTCGGTGCAAGAACCGGGACAAAAGACCATCACCAACCGGGACTAATAGGGGTTTTTCTACTAGTGCGGCCAGCAGTGCCTGGAACAACGTGTTCCCCGCTAGCACAAGCGGCATGAGTAGCAGCTGCAGCCAAGTGTCCCGCCTGAATGCAGCCATGTTCTCGTTGTTCGGCATGAACCCGCAGCTCGAGAACGTGGAAACCGTCGTGAACACGGCGAAGGTCCATACGCTCAGGGCCTTGCTCCGCAGCGTCCGCCTCGCGCCCGTGGACGTGTAGATGTAGGCCGCAATGGCGGTGGCGCCGAGTACGTGCGCCACCACGAGGATGGCGAGGACGACTAGGGACAGCGAGCGCACCGCCTCGAGCCGCAGCCGCTTCGCGCCTATCGGGCTTTTGCTCGTCTTGTCGGAGTTTCTCTTCTAGCTTTCGATGTCGGCGGCGGTGGCAACCTGTGGCGTCGTCTCGAGCTCGACCCCTCCGTTGTCATGGCTCTCCACTCGCTGCGATATGCTTATACCTTGTTAGCTCAGCTTGTACCATTTGAACGTCAGGCCTACGAGTGACACGAACACCTCGCCTCCGGCAAACATGAGCACGGTCAGGACGAAGAGCTGGCCGTAGGAGAACACCTCCATCTCGACGACGGACATGCTCGACACCGTCACGGCTGACACGGTGGTGCAGAATAGGTCAATGCCGCGGGGCCGGCCCCTCCCGCCGCCGTGCCCGGCTGGCGGCGCACGGAACTTTAGCTCATCCAGGAGGAGGTACCGGAGCCAGGAAACAGCGAGGAGGTAGGCGGCGTGTACGAGCAGCGAGCTGATCCGAGACGGCCAGACCTGCCTGGCGCCGCACCGCAGCGCGTGCCGCCACCGCGCCGCACGCTCCGTGACGTGGTGATGCGTGTAGGACTTGCAGAGCGAGCAGAGGCGGTACATTGCCTTGTCGAGCGCTGCGGCCATGCGCCGCACGTGGTGTGAGAGTTCCCGGAGCTTATGGTGAGCTCTGGCCATGGTGTGGGTTCGTGTACTACTCCCTCCTTTCCGGTTTATAGGACTTATCTCAAAATTTTAGTTTTTCCACTTTATAAGGCTCAATTTGGTTGTTTTCCATCACATGTTCAGATTTCAAGGTGCATTAAATCATTGCATGCAAGTATTAAGAGAAAATTGACCAATGCATGTACTTTATGCATGCATGCATTGCAATTAATGCATTGATAAACATAACTTTTTAAGGAAAACAAGAGCATAAATTAGGTGCTTTTGTAAAATTACAAAAAGTATTCCACCACTCACCATCTACCTTGATTGGTAAGATTTTTGAATTGAGCCCTATAAACCGGAAAGGAAGGAGTATTGTTTTGGACGTGCACAGTGGTATTATGGGGTTTACGTGCACTAAAGTTGTGCATGCACGGGCCGGTGGCTTACGTGTTTCGCTGGTTGAGTTGATAAAGTGGAGACGTCCGTCAGGTATATATACAGGGAGGATAAGTGCAACGTACGGTTGGAAGTTGAACGGAACCTAGATGGCCGGCGCCGTCGGGGAAGACGATAGACTACGCGCCTCTCTAGACAACCCATCTTCAACCACAAACACAAAGATTCTTATTTTCTTACCTTTGATTACTGGTGCAGAGATTTGGTGTTTCTCCGGTGTTTAAGGAACTTTAGTTTAAATTTTCCGCATGATGCAACTTTAGTTTAAAGAACAGGGTTGCACATCTCTAACTTACCGTTGTACGCAATGTTTTTTTTGAGGGGCGTTGTACGCAACTTTAAAATGTCCAGCAACTGAATTTTTGTTAGACTACGAGTCCAGGGTATCCTCGTCGGACCCAAAAAACCCTGCCTGGTCTATTTCAAGAGCACCGTCACAAGCACGCATTGTGTTTGGACTTTGGAGTATATCCTAACTATATATCTAAGTTAAGTAAGTAAGTGATCCCATTTAAGGTGATGGATCAATTCTTTTTGAGGAAATGGTTGTAGAAGTTGGAAAACACTAATGGAGTTTGGCAGAAGTTGTTTGGAAGAAAATACCTTAGTAAGAAAACGTTATAAGGATGGAGTGATGATGGTGGTGGTTCCCACTTTTGGCAAGGTATGATGAATGTTAACCATACATTTCAAAAGCTTGCTAGGAGGGTTCTGGGAGATGGAGCTAAAACTCTTTTCTGGAAGATGTCTGGCTTGGTGATAAGACACTCGCTGAGAGATTCCCCTGATTGTATAACATATCCTTCTCTAAGTTCATCACTGTTCAGTCTGCCAAAACTAGAGGCTGGGATGCTTTTGAATTTAGGAAGACCCTCTATGGGGAGACTGAGTAGCAATGGATTTCCCTGAAAAAATTGCTATATGAAGTGGAACTCTCTAATGATAAGAATACCGTAAAGTGGACACTGAATACCAAGAATAATTTTGTTGTGAGAGACTTGCACCTTCATTTTAAGGCTGCTACATTAGTACTTCCTCCGTCTAGGTGTATAAGTCACCTTACAAAAACCAAATAATACCAAAACATTTGGGCGAGGTGCATTAACTCCCATCTCGTTTCTTGTTTCTTGACATATCAACCAATAAGAGATGTGGGGCGTGCATGTTTTCAATGACTTGAGACTATCAAACACGACATGCAATGGTTAGTTCATTACATACAATGCTATTAATTAGCAATTAAACATTAAGTTTTCTCATTTCCTCATCTGCCTTGGTCGCGGTACACAGCCTAAGATGACTTATGTACCTAGACGGAAGGAGTAGGTTCCAGATTTACCTTCAAACTTAAAGATCAGTTTTTTTGTGTGTGTGGCTAATGCTGAAAGGTTGTGTTCTCACTAAAGACAATTCGCTGAACAGATGGGGGATTGGTAATGGCCAGCTCCATTTCTGTGAGCAAAACTACAATATGGAGCATTTGTTTTTCAGATATTATCTTGCCAACCTTGGTTTGGCAGGTTGTGGGATGTGCTTTTAACCTAACTAGATTACATGATGGCATTGAGGATTTAATTGGTGATTGGGCTAACTCCTTCTCTAAAGACCAAAAGGCTTTATTGGTGATGGAAGGGGATACCATCTGCTGGACACTATGGAAGACAAACAAAGCTTGTTAAATAAACTATGATCCAGTTGTTGTTGTGTACAATTTTTGGCACTACCTTACCAATTGGAGCATTTTGCAGAAAGAACCAGGTCGAAGAAGAATTGAGGAGGCGTGCATGATGATTAAGAATGTGAGATGACTAAAGGTTAGGCTCGATTTCATGGATGAAATTTTCTAACCAGAAGGCTCGAGGTATGATGATGTTGCTCCATGATATAGAATGTTTTTGTTGTTTGTCGTTGGCATTCTTGTAATAACTTACTATCAAATAGTATCTGTTAGAATGGAGATTCATTTCGGTGTGCTTTAGCTGTTTGAGGTATGCTTGTTAATGTGCCTTATAGGCTTGTCTCGGTATTCTAGGCTTTTGCTCTGCAAATGGGGTTTGATGCCCACCTCAGTCAGTCGTGCCTGCGAGGGTTCTTTAATGGAAATCGACGTGAGTCCAGAGCTCGATTTGTTTCTTTCAACATTTTGTTGTTTTGTTGATTGTATGACTATTTGGGGTGGTTTCTTTAATGGAAATTGATGCGAGTCCAGAGCTCAATTAGTTTCTTTCAATATTTTGTTGTTTTGTAGTTTGTAGTGACTATTTGGGGTGGTTTCTTTAATAAAAATCGACGTGACGGCTCATTTTTAAGAGGTAACACATTTACATGCACATTCAAGCCATTCACATCATCAAGCTCATACAAACCGTGCAGTCTTTACATTCTACTTTCCAACACATACAAGCAATCCACATCATCAAGCACATGCAAGCATTGCTCATCATCATTTTTTATTTTTATTTTGTCTAGCAACAAATAATTGAACTTGAATCTCACAAGGTAGTATAACATGCATCCACCCTCTATTTAGTTCTAGGTTTGTGACCGTTCATATGGTGAGAATGTGTTGTGGTATTATTCATATATTCTAGTTTTCCTTCTGATAATTGCATTACTATTACGTGCAGGGTGTTATCTAGTTTAATGAGTAGTATAGTCTAGTTTCTTGGGTGGTGTGGTGCTACCCAAAGCACTGTCGCAATGATTGTTAGGATCTTGTAATTAATTTTTTGACTTCTATACAAATATGGCATGTTTTACGTGCTCTAAAAGATTTTTTTTCCTAAACTGGCTCAACCCCTTTCCATTACTTAACTTAACGATAATGCAAAATGGCCCACAACGAGTTCAGGAGTAGGTGAAAGAGGGTTGAAAGCACACATGCTAAGATATCTCGGAAGGGTAGAAACCCGAATCACACATCGCTTTACGACCTATCCACATGCTTCTGTCAGTGACACGTAATGTGTTTTCTTTTGCGGGATAAATATTTGTATTTTCAATCACCAACTCATTACAATCACCACAAGCTATCTCCAAAATCTCAGAAGGGCCGGAGCCAAGCCAAGTCATGGTTCTACCATGAACTCTACCAAAAGTAGCTAATCCATCACTAGCCTTATTCCGTAATGTAAAACATGAGTAATACAAGTATGTCGAAGACTCAGAAGATGGCTGATTTCTTTCAGTAGAGATGCATAAACTGAACGATCAGTACCACCACCTGTAATATGTTGTAGAGTTGAGGAAGAAGGTCGACCATATTGGTTCCAGCCGCTCCAACCACATGTCAGCCGATGCATCACCCCACCAGGGGTAGCCAAGAAAACTCGACGGCGACGGGAGAATTGCATTGTGACAATGGTGGCATGAGGGACAAGTGAGGAGCAGGCGTGGTAGTCACTACAGGAAAATCCCGTTTTCCCATGTGTTAGACTATAAGTCGTGAGCTATTTATCGGGAACTCGGCTTATCTTCTCGGCTTATGCACACGGGGTAGAGCAGGACATGAAACTTCCTACCCGCAAAAAAATTCTTGTTTCGAGTGCTCTTTATAACCCCCCTCTCTCTCTTTTTGACTTGAAGGCCCTAAAGGGTAGATGCTGTTTTTAGAGGGGGCCTTCAGATTTTAGATAATTAGTCAGAGTATGTAAAAGCTGCATCCTAGCAATTTTAGAGTTTCTAATAAGTCAGTTGGAGAGTAGCCATCTGTCGTCTATACCGCATGTGCGAGGTTCTGTACATACTACATCAATATGATCGGTTGATCCATTTCCGTTGAAACCGGTACTTCTCGCTTCCCGTCCTCCTTGTGCTCAGTAATGGCGTCAGCCACATGCATTAAGGCACGCATCTTCTATCTAATCGCAATGGACCGATGGGTACCGCTCCATGGAATCGAGCTTCGAGCATGATATGCTCTCAATAATTGAGTAGAATGCTATCAAGGTCTTGAGGCTGTGAGCGCCCGAGCGGCCCGGGCGCTCTGAATTCTATCTATGATATATCTTAGATATATATTATGTCTTGGGTTTAGACTTATCGGGAGATTGGAGTGATCTTCAGAAAGCGATTGCAGTTAGAGCATCTTTAGCAAATCTTTCAAAAGTTATAGTTGAGCCGAAACTTTCTAGTGTAGGGGCATCTCCAACGGCAACCCACAAATTTCCTCTCACATCCGTCTACGGACAGGGGGACCAGTCCACAGACAGGATGCGGGTGACTATCATCCAACACTGCCCGCATACATTTCAACTTGCATTTAAAACAAATCAGACAAAATTCATGCAAACCATCTGATGTTCATTCGGATAGAAAATAGTACAAATCATTCATACATACCATGCAAATTAAATCTAGTACAATAATGTCTCAAATTCGACTAGATTCTGGATGTCCAACAAGTTTTTCGTCAACGGATCATGTCGTTCCACACATACTTCCGCTTTGTCTTCATCGAACAGTGTGTGAATGTAAATGGCCACCCCTCTGGCCTGTGGTACACCACAATAGCGCTTACAGGCTACATATAATGTGTAGACCAACATTGAGTGAATGAATCAATCAACAAGTTGAGCAAGAGAAAGCAAAACTTATGATCTCGTCCTCTGACGCGTGCAATGGCCACCTGGCCTCGAGCTGACGAACCATGTCACAAAACTTGGTGACGCTGGTCTGGATAGTGTACTCGTGATACGATAAAGACCTCACGTTGCGTTGTTGAATGATGTACAAGTCGTAGGACACAATGTGCTTTCGTGCGTGAAACTTTTCATGCGTGAAACTTTTCTTCTGGGATGTCCTTGCGAGCTTTCAAATTCATCCACAAGATATTGGACCGAATTCCGTGTCTAATATATGCAACTTCAAGAAGAACCATCTGTGGAGTTGTTCCGGGATTTTTTCCATTTAAACCGCCGCACGGAGTTCTCTGACGGTCCCAACACGGAACTTGGTGGGGTATCAATCTAGAAGAGAAAAGAAGTTGATTTTCCTCATGCAAAACACCACAGCCATCCTAAAGATTGGAACAAAACTTGGTTTTATTGCCAGAATACTGCCCCTGCTGAAGAAAATCCCTTGCCGGGTTACCGCCCTCAGCGGCTTAGCAACGGCCACCCGTTACCTCTTTGCTTAACTACCCAAGGACGGAAAACTTATGCACCTCAACTCGCCAAGCTCCGGGCTCTCATGGCCAACGGTTTGACTGGTATTGATCTCGTTTGCTGCTGGGTTTCCTGGGGTATCTTACCTTTAAGTCGCCGCCCCGGATTAATGCATGAATATACGGGCGACGTCAAGGATCCTCAACGACATCACGAAATAGTAATGACAAAGATTGCAGTTACTGAATCTGTGAAGAAGATGCTGGACAAGCCGATCGCAGCTTGCAGTCAAATCGGGTTGCCACCTTTTTGCGCCATCAACAAACCGCCAGCGGTAAAGTTTAACTTATTGCACCATGATTCGCCTCCACTTTAACAATGTGCTAATGCTCATGTGTTTTAATTTTGCAGGCCAATAGCTCCTTCTGGAAACGGACTAAACCGGCCAGGGCTCCTCGTGCAAAGAGCAAGGTCACCAAGAAAGTAGGCAAGAAGAAAACCACCGAATCCTCTGATCCGCCAGAGGATGTTGACGAATCAGATCCAGTGGTAGAACTTTATTCACTTGGTTCCTTTTTCATACACCTTATTGACAATAACTATTCCGATTCGGATCTTCTACCGGTTCAAAGATTTCGCCGTGCAACTCAGAAAGTGAAATACTCTCACCCTCTTGCTTATCTGGATCCAAAATTTTCTTTGAAGACACAGCAAGCTGAAGAACGTCGCACAACCCGGCGCAGTGGCCAGCAAATCACCTCTTCCGGTTTACCAGATACGCCAAACCGAAAATGTCGTCCAGAGGTTACTTGTTCTCCCGAAAAACTTTATCCTTTGAAGGGTTTCTTTAGATACCCACTTAATCGGTCTGATCCAAACTACTAGGCGTCTTCCAATTCATCTGGCGGTTCATCAACCACTCAGCTGCCTCCCCTCAAAACCGTCCCTGGGTAAGTATTGTTCTTCATGTTTTTCCTTCGTAATTCGGTTTACCGTGCTAATCTTTGTTGTGATGTTACAGTGCCAAATCCCGCCTAAGCAAGAAGGCTAAAACCAATACCCCCATTGGTGAAGTTGAACCAGAGAGGGCTGCTGAAGATACCAGTAGAAATACCGATGTTATGGATGATTCAATCCGACAAGGCGAGAATACTGAAGCTAATTCGCCGGAGGCTGACCCGGCAACTCATATTGATCCGTCGAGCCCTCATGCTACCCCTCCAAGACTGGCTTCCAATCCGCCGAGCCCGCTGCTAATCCGCCAAGTCCCGCTAGGGGTACCAGCAATCCGCCAAGTCCACCAAGAAATGATCATGATGATGTTGTAATTCCGGCACAACTCACACCAGTCCTGGTAATCCGGTTATCCTGGCCAAACATACCGCCAAAGAGGAATTCGCGACTATGGGCAAGGGGAAAGGGAAGACGGATTTATCCAACTTCGTCAACCTTAGCGCTGAGGAACTTCATTCCGTCTATTTAAACCGCCTGTACACCAGCCGTGACCTTGAAGCCGGTTTGGTGAACCTGATGAAGGAGCATTATGAGGTATGAACACTTGAAACTTATTCTATTCTATATATCATTTCCATGGTAGCCCCCAAGGGCCGGTTTATCTCCTGAAGATAAACCGGGACTTTGATATAAAGAACACTTCGACGTAGTAACCCCCAAGGGCCGGTTTGTCTCCTGAAGATAAACCGGGATTTTGATATAAAGAACACTTTGACGTAGTAACCCCCAAGGGCCAGTTTGTCTCCTTGAAGATAAACCGGGACTGCCTGTCTTTGTTGATTGCCTTTTCCTTTAAGACTGATCAAATGTGCATTAGCCCCCAAGTGCCAAGCTTAATACCTGAATTGAGCCTTAGGACTTTGAAAAATACCCACTTGAAAAAAGAAAACCACATTAGCCCCCAAGTGCTAAGTGTATAATTTATTATGTGCTTGGGACTGTAAGAGATGTTTAACTATTGTATCATCTGACCTTGCAGGCTGACATGAAAACCAAAGAGTCCCAAACCGCCGATCTTTAAGAAATCCTTAAGCTACAGCAAGAAGAGACCTCTAAAGCCAAAGAAGAGCTCAAGGGTGCCTTATTGGCCATGGAACAACTTAAAGAGGGCTTCAAAACTGAACGCACCAACTGGGAGACTGAAAAGGCTGCATTATTAAAGCGCGCAGAAGATGCTGAAGCAGCCCTTAAACCGGTGGAGGAAGAACTGACAGGTCTGAAGCATCAAGTGAATTCCATGACGGCTTCCGTGTTTGGTAAGCACCTTAGAACACCTGTTCTATAGTACTATAAACTCCGCCGGTTTAACTTGAATTTTTGAAACCGCCGCAGTCCCTCGCATTACTCATCTTGGAACAAACATGCAGATGAAGCTAGAAGCGGCCTACATGTTGATTGAGCAACTGTATACCAGTGCTCAGCGAGTGATCTCTGCAGCTTCATACAACAGACCGACACCAACTTTGATCAAGGACACATTAACAAGATTATCCATGACACAGGCTCAGATAGAGGAGGTGAAGCGATTTGCTTCTAGGGCTGGCACTTTACTCGCACTGACTCGGGCCAAAGCATGGATATCTGACTTGGATCCGGTTGACATCTGTAACGCCCCGGATTCGTTGCGCCAGGTGTCCCCCAGTTATTCGACATCATTGCCATGTCATTTTCTTGCGTGTTGCATATTGCCATGTCATCATGTGCATCTCATTTTGCATTCGTGTTCGTCTCATGCATCCGAGCATTTTCCCCATTGTCCGTTTTGCAATCCGACACTCCTATGTCCTCCGGCGTTCCCCTTTTGTCTCCTGTTGTGAGCGGGTGTTAAAATTTCTTGGAATGGACCGAGGTTTGCCAAGTGGCCTTGGTTTACCACCGGTAGACCGCCTGTCAAGTTTCGTGCCATTTGGAGTCCGTTTGATACTCCAACGGTTAACCGCGTAGCCCGCAAAGCCCCTTTTGTTTTGCAGCCGAAGACCCCTCCAAAGTGGCCCAAAAATCCCTCCAAACCCCCCATGCTCTCGGTCGTTCGATCACGATCGCGTGGCCAAAACCCGCACCTCATTTGGACTCTCCTAGCTCCCCCTACCTATAAATATGTCTTCCTCCCCGAAATCCCGCAGTCCAAACCCTAAAAATCCCCCCCTCTCCGCGTCGGACATGTCCGCCTGCCGCTGGACGAATCCTACCGCTGCCCGCGCCAATCATGGCCTGCCACGTGTCCACCCGCGCCCACTTCACCGCCGGGCCCGTGAAGCCCAGATCGGACCCGCCCCAAGCCACGCCGGGCCCGAGGGAGCCCGCAACCTCGCCGCCAGCACCCGCCTTGCCGGATCTTCGCCGCCGCCTTCGCGCCGTCGCCGGCGACCAACTCTGGCGACCGGAACACGCCGCCGCCCGTCCTCCGCCTTGCCTGCCTTGCCATCCACCGCGCCCGCCACCACACGCCTGCCCCGAGCGCCGGCCCGCGCCT
>NC_041383.1:658470839-658553420 GCF_002162155.2 Triticum dicoccoides | reverse complement strand
GCGGTGCCGCGCCGCCCCGCCTCCCGTGCCGGCCCTGGCCGCCGTCGCCAGGCGCCCCGCTGCTCCCTGCCGGCGTTCGCCTCGGCTTCTGCGCCGCTCGCTGGAGCTACCCCGCCGTCGTCCTCGCCGGATCTGGTCAACCGGGACCAAATCCACCCACCCATCCATCCAAACACGGCACCCCGTCCCGATCCGCTCCGTCCCGGATATCCTCGTCCGCCCGTTGACTTTTTTTGCGAGGTGAAAATCTGCCAAGTCCCCGTTTTATTTGCATATTATGTTGACCTGTTCATTGCATCGTAACTCCATGCATACTGCTCCGTTTCGTGCGTATGATATATCAAAATGTTCACCATGAGATGCTCTTCATTTAATTACATTATGTCATGCTTGTTTGAGGTCATCTTGATGCCTGAATCTCTGTTGCAAGAGTGCTATATGATGTTATTCTGCTAAAACTGTTATAACTTGATGATTTGTCATTTTCGTTGCATTTTGTGTGTGCATCCTATGAGGCTGATCTCTACATGTGTTTTGTACTACATCATGCCATCTTTACAGGGGTGCCATACATGTATTTTTGTGAGTTGTGTAGTGAGTGCATCAAGCTTGTTAAGTAGGGTACTTGATGTTACTGTTTTGCTAGGCTGAATCTGTTATTTTGTGATGCTATGTAAACCTGCTGCTACAAGTCATTCTATGCATAATCTGGAGATGTTCACTAAGGATGTTTTGTTATACATGTCATGCTCTATCCATCCATGCCCCTGTTTGCATTTATAGACTGCTGTAGCTTGTTGTAATCTTGCTCCAAAGTTGCTAAATAATGTTGCTGTCATCCTGTTAACATTAAGTTCAGTTTTTCCATGAGCTTTTCTAGTGATCCATGCATCCTATGAACTTGCTCTTGCCACGCTTAGCTTCATAAACATGTCTTCTTACTGTTTGTTACCTTGTCATGCCATGTATTACTTTTTGGTGAGTGGTACAAGCTCACCAACATGCCTACTTATTGTTGTTCCTGCCATGTTTGAATCTGTCATATAACTTGCCATGTTTACATGGGTACCATCATATCTTCTGATCCTTTTTGGATCATGGTCAGTAAAGGACTTTTGTTCTATGCATTTAGTAGTATCATTCCATGCCTTTGTTTGCCATGATAAGTTCCTGTAACATGTTGTTTGATAGCTCTAAACATTGCAACCTGATGTTATTTTTGCAAAGTCTGAAACTGTTACTATATGCAATCTTGCCATGTGTTTTGGAGCATGTTCTAGTGATTTCTGGAGATAGCTCAGTGTTCATGGTTTGTTATGCTTTACCTGTAAATCATGTCCATGCCTTTTGTTTTCATATTGTGGTACTGTAGCATGTTGTTTTGATGCTAGCAAGATGCCTAGTTGCTGTTTTGGACAGATTGTTGTTATGACTTGTATAGAGTGTGTGTTGAACCGTTGCTCCGTTTTGAGAGTGCTCTGTGTGAAACTTGCTTGATTTTGCATGTAGCTTCATATTATAATGTAGCATCCATGTTTTGAGGTGTTTGTTTGATGTTTGCACGCATTTTGCATCAATGCCATGTTTATCTTGTTTTGCTCATATCTTTTAGTCCGTAGCTCCAAATCTAACGAACTTTATATGTAAATTGACTAGAATCTCGTGTAGATCATCTTGGTGCATCTTAACTTGCTGTTTAACAACTTGAACATAAGGTTTTATTCAGATCTGGACCAATTTCTAAATTTTCATATGAGGACTTACCGGAATTGTTATATGTTGTTCCCGGCCTCATTTAAACTTGCCTTGATGTGTTGCTCTTGTATACATCATCTCTTGCCATGAGTAGCTTCATGTAGCCTTGTTATGCATCATGCTTGGTTGTGCTTCATGTCTTGTCTATGTGTGGTGTGTTTACCATGTTGTGTGCTTCTTCTCGATAGTTCTCGTTTCGTTGCGATCATGAGGATTCGTTCGTCTACGTTTGGTTCGGCTTCATTCGTTCATCTTATTCATGGACTCGTTCTTCTTCCTTGCGGGATTTTAGGCAAGATGTCCGTCACCTTGGATCTCATTACTATCATTGCTATGCTAGTTGCTTCGTTCTATCGCTATGCTGTGCTACCTATCTCTTTTTGATCAAGCCTCCCAATTTGCCATGTCAGCCTCTAACCTTTTTCACCCTTCCTAGCAAACCGTTGTTTGGCTATGTTACCGCTTTGCTCAGCCCCTCTTATAGCGTTGTTAGTTGCAGGTGAAGTTGAAGATTGCTCCATGGTGGACAGGATTATGTTGGGATATCACAATATCTCTTATTTAATTAATGCATCTATATACTTGGTAAAGGGTGGAAGACTCGGCTTTATGCCTAGTGTTTCGTTCCACTCTTGCCTCCCTAGTTTCCGTCATACCAGTGTTATGTTCCTGGATTTTGTGTTCCTTACGCGGTTGGGTGATTTATGGGACCCCCTTGACAGTTCGCTTTGAATAAAACTCCTCCAGCAAGGCCCAACCTTGGTTTTACCATTTGCCTCACCACCACCTATACCTTTCCCTTGGGTCGGCCAACCCGAGGGTCATCTTTATTTTAGCTCCCCCGGGCCAATGCTTGTCTAAGTATTGGTCCGAACCAGAGCCACTTGCAGTGCCACCTCGGGGAAACTTGAGGGCTGGTTTTAGTTGTACGTAGTGTTCATCCGGTGTTGCCTTGAGAACGAGATATGTGCAGCTCTTATCGAGATTGTCGGCGCATCGGGCGGCTTTGCTGGTCTTGTTTTACCATTGTCGAAATGTCTTGTAAACCGGGATTCCGAGTCTGATCGGGTCTTCCTGGGAGAAGGTATATCCTTCGTTGATCGCGAGAGCTTATCATGGGCTTAGTTGGGACACCCCTGCAGGGTATAAACTTTCGAAAGCCGTGCCCGCGGTTATGTGGCAGATGGGAATTTGTTAATGTCCGCTTGTAGATAACTTGACACCAGATCCTAATTAAAAGGCATCAACTGCGTGTGTAGCCGTGATGGTCTCTTTTCGGCGGAGTCCGGGAAGTGAACACGGTTTTTGGGTTATGTTTGACGTAAGTAGGAGTTCAGGATCACTTCTTGATCATTGCTAGCTTCACGACCGTTCCATTTGCTCTCTTCTCGCTCTCTTTTGCGTATGTTAGCCACCATATATGCTTAGTCGCTGCTGCAACCTCACCACTTTACCCCTTCCTTTCCCATTAAGCTTTGCTAGTCTTGATACCCATGGTAATGGGATTGCTGAGTCCTCGTGGCTAACAGATTACTACAACAACAGTTGCAGGTACAGGTTATGCGATGATCTTGACGCGAGAGCGATGTTACTTGTTTTGGAGTTCTTCTTCCGCTTCTTCATCGGTCAGGGGATAGGTTCCAGGTCGGCAGCCTGGGCTAGCAGGGTGTATGTCGTTTGAGTTTCTGTTTATGTTTCATCCGTAGTCGGATGTTGATCTCTTGTATGGTGTTGTTGTATTCGTGTGGCATTGTATGCCTTATGTATGTATCCCTACCTATTATGTAATGTTGATGTAATGATATCCACCTTGCAAAAGTGTTTCAATATGCGGGTCTATCCTTGGTGGGACCTTCGAGTTCCTTTTGGATAGGGTCGCATATTGGGCGTGACAAGTTGGTATCAGAGCCTCGACCGACCTTAGGAGCCCCCCTTGATTGATCGTGTAGTTTGGACGTTGTCGAGTCTAGAAGGAAACTATTTTTGGAGTCTAGTTATATCGGAGAGTAGGAATTCTTTTTACTCCTAAGCCCCTTCGTCGCTCTGGTGAGGAATCTTGACGTAGGTGTTTCGAATTACTCCTCTTCCCCTTCAAATTTTCTTTAGGATCACGCAGTTGGTTTTCTGATCGTTGGTTCTCAGGTCTTTTGATCCGGTGCATTTCTCGTCAAGTTGACTCGAACCTCTTCGTCTTTGCCAAGTTCAATCCACAGTCCGCTCTCAACGAAGTTGTTTCTCTGCCCGCAGTTGTCTTCTTTTCCCACCCGCCCACCCCTTTTTCTCTCGGAACCAGAGTCCATAATCGAGTATCCATCCTACTCGTGTGAAGCCTTTGCTTTCTTTCAACCGTTGTTTTATCTACAAGATATTTGTCGGTTCTCCCTTCCAGGTGCCTTTGTTTTCCCGCCTTCCCACCCTCTTATTCCCGAAGCCTGAGTCTGTTTCGACCTTCAATTCCATTCATGCAGAGCCTTTTCAGTCTTTCGTCAATTGTTTCAACCGGTGAATTATCTTTTGTTTGACATTCTTCATCTCTTTTTCCGGTGCACTAAATTCAAGTTTTTTCCGGTGTTGATCGTATTCTTTTCCTTGGATCAAGTGTTCTCCTTGCTCGTTTGCCTCTCGCCATTCAATCATTCTGGAGTTCGAAAGACATCTCAGGAGATTCGTCTGTGTTCCAATTAATTCTAGGTTGTCACCTCATTCAAATATTTCAATTGTTCCGGTGCATCATCTATCTATTCAACAATCCTTTCTGACGGTGTTTTTCTCTTTAGTGGGCCCCAACCCACAGGTCTTTTCCCAGGATCTTACCTGACTCTTCTAATTATTCCGGAGCCATCCCTAATTCTTTTCAAAGGGTGATGTAAGAATGGATTCCATCAGTCACATGCCTTTTGAAGATCTTTTTCAAATTCTTTTTTTGTTGGCTCAACCTCTTCATTTGTCATGCTCCCGGAGTATCTCAGTAATTTTGTTGGTGTTTCTCATCGTCATTTGAAGATTGAAGAAGAGTTCCTCTTAAATCTTGTTCATTCTCTCGAAGTTTCGCGGTTCTAGCCTCATGTTATCCTCTCGAATTATTCCATTTGTCAGATATTCTTTCTTACCCATCCGGAGTATGTCAGAAGTTGTTTTCCCGTTTCTTTTCACCAGAGGCCATCATTCCAGAAGAATTCTTCATCCTCAGATTTCAGCTACCATTATCCAATTATCCCGGTGCTCCGTTCAAGTGTTCTTTAATAAGCTCATGATCTCCTTGTTATTTTGCATCTAAATCCCCTCTAGCATATTTGTTCCTCCAATTCTTCCCGGTGATTCATTCTCTTCCACCAGTCATTTCTGAATTCTAACGGTGGTTGGCTCAAGATTATTTTTTCTTCGTTTATCATATTAATTCATTCGTTCTTTCCAATCCTACCGGTGGTACATGAAGACTTTCTCAAGTGTTGTGCTATACCTCCCTTAACCCTTTTAAAAAAAGAATAAGTAGTATGCTAAATCCATTGCTTTTCACCTATCTAATTTGATGAAGGATAATCATACAATAAATCTTATTCTTATTTCATCCAAGTGATTAATCCTTTCCTTCGGAGTTTGTTCTTGATGAATAACTAGTTCCAAGTGTTTCCATCTTTTTTTTCCGGAGTTCAAATTCCCTAGGCCATTTTGTCGGAACCTCCATCTAAATCACCGCAAGGCTTTAATCTTATTCTTTTCATCTTTCATTCTATCTCATCATCCTTTTTGTCAACGGAGTTCTTCATGGTGGTTCTTCATGATTTAATTCATTCTTCAAGAGTTCATCAAGACTTTGTTGGAGAAGTTCAAGTATCTTTCTTCTCGCGTCTCGAAGTGTATTTAATTATCCGTATTCTTTTGAAGTGGAGTTTTGCATTTCTTCGTTATTCCCAGATATTCAAGCATTTGCTTGTGGCATAATTTCACCTCAAGTTTTGAGTTGTTTTTGATAAGTCCACAACAAGCTTATTCTTTCGTTCTTGATTTTCTCAACAGCTCTGTTCAACCCTTCCTTCTAAATTCTTTTCATTCCATTCTTTCAATTCTTCCGGAGGCATTGCATTGTTCATCTTGTCAAGTGTCATCCCATCTTGTGAAGTTCATGTTCTATTCCTTCCATTTTCAGCCGGAGGGCTGCCTAAATCCTTTCAGTCTTATTCGTTTCTTATCTTGTTCTAACCGGAGTGGTTTCATAGCCTATCTGATTCCATGAGCTTTCGATTCTCGTCATTCTTGTCGTTCCTCTCTTCTTCTCGAATGCTCTTGATTCTTTGCTTCTTCTCTTGAGTTCTTGTTTCACCTCATCCATTTCCCCTTCCGTCTCGCTCCTAAGATCTCGGGACGAGATCTCTTGTTAGTGGAGGAGTGTTGTAACGCCCCGGATTCGTTGCGCCAGGTGTACCCCAGTTATTCGCCGTCATTGCCATGTCATTTTCTTGCATGTTGCATATTTCCATGTCATCATGTGCATCTCATTTTGCATTCGTGTTCGTCTCATGCATCCGAGCATTTTCCCCGTTGTCCATTTTGCAATCTGACACTCCGATGTCCTCCGGCGTTCCCCTTTTGTCTTCTGTTGTGAGCGGGTGTTAAACTTTCTCGGAATGGACCGAGGTTTGCCAAGTGGCCTTGGTTTACCACAGGTAGACCTCCTGTCAAGTTTCGTGCCATTTGGAGTCTGTTTGATGCTCCAACGGTTAACCGCGTAGCCCGCAAAGCCCCTTTTGTTTTGCAGTCCAACACCCCTCCAAAGTGGCCCAAAAATCCATCCAAACCCCCTCCGTGCTCTCGGTCGTTCGATCACGATCGCGTGGCCGAAAACAGCACCTCATTTGGACTCTCCTAGCTCCCTCTACCTATAAATATGTCTTCCTCCCCGAAATCCCGCAGTCCAAACCCTAAAAATCCCCCCCTTTCCGCGTTGGACATGTCCGCCCACCGCCGGACGAATCCCGCCGCCGCCCGCGCCAATCATGGCCTGCCACGTGTTCACCCGCGCCCACTTTGCCGCCGGGACCGTGAAGCCCAAATCGGACCCGCCCCGGGCCACGCCGGGCCCGAGGGAGCCCGCAACCTCGCCGCCCGCACCCGCCTTGCTGGATCTTCGCCGCCGCCTTAGCGCCGTAGCCGACGACCAACTCCGGCGACTGGAGCATGCCAGTGCCCGTCCTCCACCTCGCCTGCCTCGCCGTCCACCGCGCCCGCCACCGCACGCCTCAGCGCGCCTGCCCCGAGCGCCAGCCCGCGCCTCGCCGCACCTCCGCTCGCCGGCGCCGCCAGCCGCCCCAGGCGCCATCGCCGGCCCCGCCTCCACCGCGCCGGCCACCGCTACCCGTTGGCGTCCCGTGCCACACCCCGCGGTGACGCGCCCCCACGCCTCCCGCGCCGGCCCTGGCCGCCGTCTCCAGGCGCCGCGGCGCCCCACTGCTCCCTGCCGGTGTCCGCCTCGGCTTCCGCGCCGCTCGTCGGAGCCACCCTGCCGTCGTCCTCGCCGGATCTGGTCAACCGGGACCAGATCCACCCACCCATCCATCCAAACACGGCACCCCGTCCCGATCCGCTCCATCCCGGATATCCTCTTCCGCGTGTTGACTTTTCTGCGAGGTGAAAATCTGCTAAGTCCCCGTTTTATTTGCATATTTTGTTGACCTGTTCATTGCATCATAACTCCATGCATACTGCTCCGTTTCGTGCGTATGATATATCAAAATGTTCACCATGAGATGCTCTTCATTTCATTCCATTGTGTAATGCTTGTTTGAGGTCATCTTGATGCCTGAATCTCTGTTGCAAGAGTGCTATATGATGTTATTCTGCTAAAACTGTTATAACTTGATGATTTGTCATTTTCGTTGCATTTTGTGTGTGCATCCTATGAGGTTGATATCTACATGTGTTTTGTACTACATCATGCCATCTTTACAGGGGTGCCATCCATGTATTTTTGTGAGTTGTGTAGTGAGTGCATCAAGCTTGTTAATTAGGGTACTTGTTGTTACTGTTTTGCTAGGCTGAATCTGTTATTTTGTGATGCTATGTAAACCTGCTGCTACAAGTCATTCTATGCATAATCTGGAGATGTTCACTAAGGATGTTTTGTTATACATGTCATGCTGTATCCATCAATGCCCCTGTTTGCATTTATAGACTGGTGTAGCTTGTCGTAATATTGCTCCAAAGTTGCAAAATAATATTGCTGTCAGCCTGTTAACACTAAGTTCAGTGTTGCCATGAGCTTTGCTAGTGATCCATGCACCCTATGAACTTTCTCTTGCTATTCTTAGCTTCATAAACATGTCTTCTTACTGTTGGTTACCTTGTCATGCCATGTATCGCTCTTTGGCGAGTGGTACAAGCTCACCAACATGCCTACTTATTGTTGTTCCTGCCATGTTTGAATCTGTCATATAACTTGCCATGTTTACATGGGTGCCATCGTATCTTCTGATCCTTTTTGGCTCATAGTCAGTAAAGGACTTTTGTTCTATGCATTTAGTAGTATCATTCCATGCCTTTGTTTTCCATGATAGTTCCTGTAACATGTTGTTTGATAGATCTAAACATTGCAACCTGATGTTATTTCTGCAAACTCTGAAACTGTTACTATATGCAATCTTGCCATGTGTTTTGGATCATGTTCTAGTGATTTCTGGAGATAGCTCAGTGTTCATGTTTTGGTATGCTTTACCTGTACATCATGCCCATGCCTTTTGTTTTCATATTGTGGTACTGTAGCACATTGTTTTGATGCTAGCAAGATGCCTAGTTGCTGTTTTGGACAGATTATTGTTATGACTTGTAGAGTGTATGTGTTGAACCGTTGCTCCGTTTTGAGTGTGCTCTATATGAAACTTGCTTGATTTTTCATGTAGCTTCATATTATCATGTTGCATCCATGTTTTGAGGTGTTTGCTTGATGTTTGCACGCATTTTGCATCCATGCCATGTTTATCTTGTTTTGCTCATATCTTTTAGGCCATAGCTCCAAATCTAATGAACTTTATATGTAAATTGACTAGAATCTCGTGTAGATCATCTTGGCGCATCTTAACTTGCTGTTTAACAACTTGAACATAAGGTTTATTCAGATCTGGACCAATTTCTAAATTTGCATATGAGGACTTGCCGGAATTGTTATATGTTGTTCCCGGCCTCATTTAAACTTGCCTTGATGTGTTGCTCTTGTATGCATCATCTCTTGCCATGAGTAGCTTGATGTAGCCTTGTCATGCATCATGCTTGGTTGTGCTTCATGTCTTGTCTATGTGTGGTGTGTTTACCATGTTGTGTGCTTCTTCTCGATAGTTCCCGTTTCGTTGCGATTGTGAGGATTCGTTCGTCTACGCTTGGTTCGGCTTCATCCGTTCATCTTCTTCATGGACGCGTTCTTCTTCCTTGCGGGATTTCTGGCAAGATGACCGTCACCTTGGATCTCATTACTATCATTGCTATGCTAGTTGCTTCATTCTATCGCTATGCTGCGCTACCTATCTCTTTTTGATCAAGCCTCCCAATTTTCCATGTCAGCCTCTAACCTTTTTCACCCTTCCTAGCAAATTGTTGTTTGGCTATGTTGCGACTTTGCTCAGTCCCTCTTATAGCGTTGTTAGTTGCAGGTGAAGTTGAAGATTGCTCCATGGTGGACAGGATTATGTTGGGATATCACAATATCTCTTATTTAATTAATGCATCTATATACTTGGTAAAGGGTGGAAGACTCGGCCTTATGCCTGGTGTCTTGTTCCACTCTTGCCTCCCTAGTTTCCGTCATACCGGTGTTATGTTCCCAGATTTTGCGTTCCTTACGCGGTTGGGTGATTTATGGGACCCCCTTGACAGTTCGCTTTGAATAAAACTCTTCTAGCAAGGCCCAACCTTGGTTTTACCATTTGCCTCACTACCACCTATACCTTTCCCTTGGGTCGGCCAACCCGAGGGTCATCTTTGTTTTAGCCCCCCCGGGCCAATGCTTGTCTAAGTGTTGGTCCGAACGAGAGCCACTTGCAGCGCCACCTCGGGTAAACTTGAGGGCTGGTTTTAGTTGTATGTAGTGTTCATCCGATGTTGCCCTGAGAACGAGATATGTGCAGCTCTTATCGGTATTGTCGGTGCATCGGGCGACTTTGCTGGTCTTGTTTTACCATTGTCGAAATGTCTTGTAAACCGGGATTTGAGTCTGATCGGGTCTTCCTGGGAGAAGGTATATCCTTCGTTGATCGCGAGAGCTTATCATGGGCTTAGTTGGGACACCCCTGCAGGGTATAAACTTTTGAAAGCCGTGCCCACGGTTATGTGGCAGATGGGAATTTGTTAATGTCCGGTTGTAGATAACTTGACACCAGATCCGAATTAAAACGCGTCAACCACGTGTGTAGCCGTTTTTTCCTCTTTTTGGCGGAGTCCGGGAAGTGAACACAGTTTTTGGGTTATGTTTGATGTAAGTAGGAGTTCAGGATCACTTCTTGACCATTGCTAGCTTCTCGACCGTTCCATTTGCTCTCTTCTCGCTCTCTTTTGCGTATGTTAGCCACCATATATGCTTAGTCGCTGCTGCAACCTCACCATTTTACCCCTTCCTTTCCCATCAAGCTTTGCTAGTCTTGATACCCATGGTAATGGGATTGCTGAGTCCTCGTGGCTCACAGATTACTACAACAACAGTTGCAGGTACAGGTTATGCGATGATCTTGACGCGAGAGCGATGTTACTTGTTTTGGAGTTCTTCTTCTGCTTCTTCATCGGTCAGGGGATAGGTTCCAGGTCGGTAGCCTGGGCTAGCAGGGTGGATGTCGTTTGAGTTTTTGTTTATGTTTCATCCGTAGTCAGATGTTGATCTCTTGTATGGTCTTGTTGTATTCGTGTGGCATTGTATGCCATATGTATGTATCCCTACCTATTATGTAATGTTGATGTAATGATATCCTCCTTGCAAAAGCGTTTCAATATGCGGGTCTATCCTTGGTGGGACCTTTGAGTTCCTTTTGGATAGGGTCGCATATTGGGAGTGACAATGCCAAATATTTGGCTTGGATCCGGTTGACATCGCCAAGGGATTTCTAGATGAACAGGCTGATGGATCAGCTTTTGACAATGAAACACTCAAAGCTCTGACACAGGAGATGCGTCCACTGTTAAGTCAACTTGCTGCAAAGGCTAACCTGACGGTTCATCGGTCTTTTTATGATGAGAGGAATCAGCGGGTTGATACAACTATGACAGAAGCGCAAAACCTTATCCCGCCAGTTCGTAAGCACACTTACGCCCCTGATGTTGACCCGTCCAATGTGATAAGTGAAGAAGCTGTCTTTCAGGCTCTAACCCGGATTGACTGGACCACCCTTGACTTCCAGCCTCTGGGTGGAGAGGAGCAGGCTGACCCGGTGCCTGAAGATCCTTCCACTTCACGTCGTCCTGGCAACGAGTCTTAATCCGGCCTTTGTGCTTCTTTGTCAAACTTTGTTGTGCAAGAACAACCAGCATTTTGGGCCACAAAGTGCCTTGTAATAGGCTAGTTAAAACTCTTTGATTTGCTGTGCTGATGCATGACTTTTGTTGAACCGCCATGAAAAATGCAATGTTTGATTATGCTTTGATAACGCGATCCTGAAGCCTGCATATAGAAAGTGTGTCCTGGCGGTCTACCGCTGGACGGGTCATAATGCCCAAGATAAAGCCTGATTGATAATCAAACCTTAAGAAATATGAAATAGCTCATACCTGTGATATGATATTACTTAGTTGATTTACCAACTGTGATTGTAATAAGGGTGAAAACCCAAATCATGAATTTGTATAACTCCACCATATACTGATGGCGTATAACAAGTCATGTCGGGTTACAATGAACACCAGATGATCAAAACTGGCGACAAGTAGTCAAAGCCAAGCTGGGTTTAGAAACTCCGGTTTGATGGTAAGGTCTGTCAACTTGTAGTTGAAAACCAAGCCGGGTTAACAAACACCGGGAGTAATATGATGACTAAAAAAGCCATACCGGATCAAAAGATACCGGTTCAACATAGAATTTGTCAAAAGAAAATAAACAATGACAAGGCAAATAAAACCGTGTAGTCGAGGCTTTTCAAGGGCTGTCAGGCCCAAATTAGAGGCTTTCCGTGGGCTGCCAGGCCGCCGAGTTAAACCATTTGACAAAGCCTTTTAAGATGGGCCTCCAACTAACCAATCACCATTTTAACTTTGACAAGTTCAGGGTCTCAATGAGAGTAACTGTCAAATGTTCGGCGGGTCATGCTAGGATTACCTGGATAGGAGTGGCTTACTTGATGAAGGCAGGCTAACCCAGGGTTTTAGGTAAATATACCAGGCTTCCAAGCCATGGGTCGATACCCAGCTACAAGGGTCCTTTCAAGCTCTTTGTTACTTTACACAAAGAGCCCCCAAGTAACTCGATGAGCTGTGCTCATTAGGTGCCTATGTTTGAGTTGTGCATAGCATCGAGACTCTCTTTGGCCCCGTGGGTGTGAAGCTCCCAAGCTGTATTGTGGCATGATAGCCGGTTTAACAGGTAGTACTCCGCTTTGTCAGCTGAAGCCCCCATGTAACTCAAAGGATATTTGAGAAACAATAGCAGAGGCCCTGCTTATAGCAAGGATGCTGGTTTATTTTATTGATTATAATATAGACATTGTCGAAATATGTACATAAGAAAAGCCTATGGCTCAAGTGTAGTAAGGCAGTAGGAGAGCTATGTTCCACGGCCGCCGGGTCTTCTCCTCAGAACTGCGTGAGTTGTCTCGAACGTCAATGAGGTAGTATGATATGTTGTGCAGATTCTTGCTTACCACAAAGGGTCCTTCCGAAGGTGGGGATAACTTGTGCATATCGGCCTGATCCTGGATGAGCCGGAGCACCAAGTTGCCTTCTTGAAAAGTTCTCGTCTTAACCTGGCGGCTGTGATAATGCCGCAGGTCTTGCTGATAAACCGCCGAACGAGCCAAAGCCATATCCCATTTTTCATCTAACAGGTCCAACACCTCCTGACGTGCTTGCTCATTGTCCGCTTCAACATAATTGGCAACCCGGGGCGAATCATGACGAATATCACTTGGGAGGACCGCCTCTGCCCCATATACCATGAAGAAAGGTGTGTAACCCGTTGATCTGTTGGGGATGGTGTTGATGCTCCATAACACAGAAGGAAATTCTTCCACCCAACAACCCGGCGTCTGCTTTAAAGGAACCATAAGCCGGGGTTTGATACCCTTCAAGATCTCTTGATTAGCTCTCTCCGCTTGACTATTGGTCTGGGGGTGTGCCATGGATGCTAAGTCAAGCCGGATGTGCTCTCTCTGACAGAAATCCTCCATATCACCTTTAGAAAGGTTCGTGCCATTATCCGTGATAATGCTGTGTGGAAAGCCAAAGAAGCGGAAAATAATATTTTTGAGAAATTGAACCGCCGTAGCCGCATCACACTTACTGACAGGCTCCGCTTCAACCCATTTGGTGAACTTGTCAACCGCCACCAGCAGGTGGGTCTTTTTATCCTTGGAACCCATAAAGGGTCCTACCATATCAAGCCCCCAAGTGGCAAACGGCCAAGTGATGGGAATCATCCTCAATTCTTGAGCCAGAACATGAGCTCGGCGTGAAAACTTCTGACAAGCGTCACACCGCTTTACCAGATCCTCCGCATCAGCATGAGCTGTCAACCAGTAGAACCCATGTCGAAAAGCTTTAGCGACCAGGGACTTTGAACCGGCATGATGACCACAATCCCCCTCATGAATTTCCCGTAGGATCTCTTGGCCTTGTTCCGGAGAAACACAACGCTGAAATATGCCTGAAACGCCGCAGCGGTGTAACTCGCCATTGTGAATAACCATGGACTTGGATCGCCGGACTATCTGCCGGGCCAGGACTTCGTCATCTGGTAACTCGCCCCGGTTCATATATGCCAGATATGGAACCGTCCAATCCGGCACAACATGTAAAGCGGCCACCAATTGAGCCTCCGGATTAGGAACAGCCAAATCCTCCTCTGTAGGCAACTTAACAGACGGGTTATGCAAGATATCTAAAAAGGTATTGGGAGGTACTGGTTTACGCTGAGATCCAAGCCGACTTAAAGCGTCTGCTGCTTCGTTTTTGCGCCGATCGATATGCTCAACCTGATACCCTTTGAAGTGACCCGCCACAATATCCACCTCATGTCTGTAAGCCGCCATGAGTGGATCCTTAGAATCCCAAGTGCCAGAAACCTGCTGAGCCACCAGATCAGAATCTCCAAAGCATCATACGCGGCTTAAATTCATCTCCTTGGCCACACGAAGCCCGTGGAGTAGAGCCTCGTACTCAGCTGCATTGTTAGTACAAGGGAACATTAAACGGAGGACATAACGAATTTTATCACCTCGAGGGGAAGTAAGGATAACTCCAGCCCCCGAGCCCTCCAATTGCCTGGGTCCATCAAAGCGGATAGTCCAGTATGTATTATCTGGTTTGTCCTCTGGTGCTTGTAACTCGGTCCAGTCATTGATAAAGTCAACAAGTGCCTGAGACTTGATGGTTGTTCGAGGCACATACTTCAAACCATGTGGACCAAGCTCAATTGCCCACTTTGCCACCCGGCCAGTTGCCTCCCTGTTCTGAAATATATCACCCAAAGGAGCTGAACTGACAACTATAATGGGATGGCCTTGAAAGTATTGTTTGAGCTTACAGCTTGCCATAAAAACTCCATATACCAGCTTCTGCCAATGCGGGTATCGCTGCTTTGACTTGATAAGCACCTCACTGATATAGTAAACCGACCGTTGAACCGGATACTCCTCACCAGCCTCTTTGCGCTCTACCACAATTGCCACACTGACAGCACGGGCATTAGCAGCCACGTATGATAACAAGGGCTCTTTGTCAACCGGAGCAGCAAGGAGCGGCGGTTCAGCCAACTGCCGCTTCAAGTCTTCAAATGCTGCATTAGCCGCATCACTCCAGACAAAGGTGTCTGTTTTCTTCAACATCTGATATAGAGGGATCGCCTTCTCTCCCAAACGGCTGATAAACCAGCTTAGGGCTGCAATTCAACCTGCTAGACGCTGAACATCATTGATGCACGCCGGTTTAGCCAAGGATGTAATCGCTTTGATCTTCTCTGGATTAGCCTCAATGCCTCTGTTGGACACCAGAAAACCTAGAAGCTTGCCTGCTGGAACACCAAAAACACACTTGTCCGGATTGAGCATCATCTTGTAAACACGCAGATTGTCAAAGGTCTCCTTGAGATCACTTATCAATGTCTCCTTCTTTCTGGACTTTACCACAATGTCATCAACATAGGCATGAACATTGCGCCCAATCTGAGTGTGAAGACAATTCTGCACACAGCGCTGATAAGTTGCCTGGGCAATCTTGAGCCCAAAGTGCATAGAAACATAGCAGAGGGCTCCAAAGGGAGTGATGAAGGCAGTCTTCTCCTAGTCCTTAACTGCCATTTTGATCTGATGATAACCTGAATAAGCATCCAAGAAACTCAAATGCTCACAACCCACCGTCGCATCAATGATTTGATCAATACGCGGGAGAGCAAAAGGATCGGCCGGACAAGCTTTGTTCAAGTCTGTGTAATCCACACACATGCGCCAAGTGCCGTTTTTCTTAAGAACAAGCACCGGATTAGCCAACCACTCAGGATGAAACACTTCAACGATAAACCCAGCAGCCAACAGCCGGGCTACTTCTTCACCAATTGCCTTGCGTCTCTCCTCGTTAAAGCAATGAAGAAATTGCTTGACCGGTTTAAACTTGGGATCAATATTGAGAGTGTGCTCAGCGAGTTCCCTCGGTACACCTGGCATGTCAGAAGGTTTCCATGCAAAAATGTCCCGGTTCTCACGGATGAACTCGATGAGCGCGCTTTCCTATTTCGGATCCAGATTTGTGCTGATGCTAAACTGTTTGGACGAATCGCCAGGAACAAAGTCAACAAGCTTAGTCTCATCAGCTGATTTGAAATGCAGGGTTGGGTCATGCTCAGTGGTGGGCTTCTTCAGAGGGGTCATGTCTGCCGGATCAACATTATCTTTATAGAACTTCAACTCCACTATAGCACAAACCGACTCAGCATAGGCCGCATCTCCTTCCTCGCAATCCAAAGCGATCTTACGACTTTCGTGAACCATGATGGTCCCTTTGTGACCCGGCATCTTGAGATGCAAGTAAATATAACAAGGCCTTGCCATGAACTTTGCATAAGCCGGTCGCCCAAACAGGGCGTGGTACGGGCTCTGGATCCTCACCACGTCAAAGGTCAATGTCTCAGACCGGGAGTCATGTTCATCACCAAACACGACTTCCAAAGAGATTTTACCAACAGGATATGCCGATTTACCTGGTACCACACCATGGAAAACAGTGTTTGACGATTTAAGACTCTTCTCTGTCAACCCCATGTGATGGAAAGTCTCATAATATAGAATGTTGATACTGCTCCCTCCATCCATGAGTACCTTGGTGAACTTATAACCTCCCACCTGAGGTGCCACCACCAAAGCCAGGTGACCTGGATTGTCAACCCAGGGCGGATGATCCTCTCTGCTCCACACAATAGGTTGCTCGGACCACCGCAGGTAATGTGGTACTGCCGGTTCAATAGCATTAACAGCCCTCTTGTGAAGCTTCTGATCACGCTTGCACAAACTTGTGGTGAATACATGGTACTGCCCACCATTCAACTGCTTTGGGTGACTCTGTAACCCGACTGCTGCTGATTTCCTTGATTATTTTGGTGGTTATTACCACCCTGGCTGTTGCCCTGATTATTCTGAAATGCAGAGCTTGAACCGCCGCCACCATGGAAACCTGGCCCTGAACCGCTTGATGGACCCTGACATACCGGAAAATATCAGAGTTTTTGAACTCCTTCATAATGTGACAATCCTTACAGAGATGTGTTGTAGGAATCTCCTTGGTCCATGCTTTGGGCAGGGCTGGTTCAACAAACGCTCCAGATTCATTCTGCCACCATGCTGGGGCGGTTTACCCTTACGACGATGCACATTAGCATTAGCCACAAAGTCTGAATCTGCTTTGCGCTTACCATTTGAAAGTGCGTTATGTCGACTAGAGGGGGGGTGAATAGGCGATTTTTATGAATTCTTCACTGAGGAATTTGCCGGTGAGGAAATTCCTTAGCGAAGAACTATTAGCAGCGGAATAAGTACTCAGAAGTAAACATAACAGAATACAAGCATGGTCATCATGATGAAATGAAGACTAGCACAGAGTACAGAAAGCGTAATCACAGGATAACACAAGATGAAGACAAACAGACTGAAGAAATTGAACTGTGGAAATTGAGAAAGTCTTCAGTCAAAGTCTTCAAACACAGATATGAACAAACACTCAACACAGTAATGAGGAAATGAAAGGGTTGAGGAAATAGAACCAGTTAGGTTGGTGAAGACAATGATTTGGTAGACTAGTTCCAACTGCTGTCTCAGTTGTACGTCTGGTTGGAGCGGCCGAGTATTTAAACTCGAGGACACGCAGTCCCGGACACCCAGTCTCTGAGCATGCAGCTCAGGACACCCAGTCCTCACCATATTCTCCTTGAACTAAGATCACGCAGATCTCGTCCAATCACTCGTGGTAAGTCTTCAGGCGACTTCCAAACCTTCACAGACTTGGTCACTCGGCAATCCACAATTCCTCTTGGATGCTCTAGACCTTGACGCCTAACCGTCTGGAAGAAGCACAGTCTTCAAAGGTAACAAGCGTCGGATCCACGTAGGATCAATTTCTTCAGTGATGCTCAATCACTTTGGGTTTGGAGGTGTTTGGGTTTCGGGGATTTTCCTCACTCGATGATTTTCGCTCAAAGTCCTCGGAGGATGGGTTGCTCTCAAATGACAAGTGTCAAGTTCTCTCTGAGCAGCCAACCAGCTAGTGGTTGTAGGGGGCGGCTATTTATAGCCTAGGGAGCAGCCCGACATGATAAGACATAAATGCCCCTCAATGATATGACCGTTAGGTGGATAAGATATTTTGGGACAGCTGGCGCGCAGCACAGCAACGGTCGGAAATTTGACTCTCAAATTCCTCAGGGCTATCATGTTCCTCACTGTGTAGGCAATCCGCACTGGCAAATTCCTAACTCCTCGGTCAGAGCAAATTCATCAGCGACCAGAAGAACTTCGTCTCTGTCACTGAAGAAAGTGACTGAACTGTATGAGATTTCCAAAGGCTTCACTCGAAGGGATTGGTAGGTGTAGGATTTTGAGTTGAGCATCACATGGAAATTTTTCCTTAGTATTTCCTCGACCCCCTTTAACAGTACGGTGTTTCCTATGACTCAAGAAAGAGAAAAACAAAACTATGAAAACGAAAGTCTTCAAGCTTCATATTCCTCGCATGAATATCAAGTCTTCCCGGATACACCAATTTCTTCATTTTCAAAGTCTTCAGAAAGTCTTCAGAATATCAAAGTCTTCAGTTGAAGAACTTCATTTTTAGGGGTCGACTTTCTCTGTAAATATCAAACTCCTCATAGACTTATAGACATGTGTATACTCACAAACGCATTAGTCCCTTAACCTATAAGTCTTCAATACACCAAAATCACTAAGGGGCACTAGATGCACTTACAATCTCCCCCTTTTTGGTGATTGATGACAACATATGTTAAGTTTTCAACGAGGATAAATATATGAAGTGTATACACTGATATTGAGGAATTTGATTACAAGATATAGTAGAACTCCCCCTGAAGATGTGCATAGTGAGGAATTTGCTTTTGAAGCAATGCACACTCGAAGAGTTAAATCATGGAGATCTCCCCCTATATCTTGTAATTCATACACGCATTTGATATATAATATGAAGAATTTGAAATGCATGATGAAATATGGTGCCTGATGAGATTCAACATGCGTGCAATGTCATTAACGAGGAATAAGCATGCAAAGCATAATGCAACAAAAGTATCAGCGCACCATCGGGTTTAAGATTACAACTCGATCCAAATAAAAGTTTCTGAAGAACGAGAGTTGTAACTTAAAAAAATGCCCTTAATATAAACCCGCTTGAAGACTAACTCAGATTTCTCCCCCTTTGTCATCAAAT
This sequence comes from Triticum dicoccoides, assembly GCF_002162155.2. Taxonomy (NCBI): domain Eukaryota; kingdom Viridiplantae; phylum Streptophyta; class Magnoliopsida; order Poales; family Poaceae; genus Triticum; species Triticum dicoccoides. Next base: position 658,534,562 of record NC_041383.1, on the reverse strand, counting down.
GACCAAAAGGATTGAAACTGAGGACTAACGCCCCTGAAGAATATCAAGTTGATGGAGGAGCGCCAGCGTTGTTGGGGTTGTTTGTTGTAGCAGGGCCTGCCGCAGTGTCGTCCAAATCTTCATACTCATCAGTCTCGCGTGATGAAGAACAGGAGCTGGCCACCAAAGAAGGAACTTTGACCTTCTTGAATTTCTTCGGTGGAGGTGCAGACCAGTCAAATTCTTCCTTGAGACCCATTTTCTTCAGATCTGCAGCGCTGTAGACATGAGAGAGAACAGCCCAGGTACGGTTGAAGGTTTCATGGAGGTAGTATTGGTTTTTCTTCACTGCATTGTGTGTTGAGGTCATGTTGTGAAGAATTGAACCAAACTGACGATTTACCCAGTTATGATTGCGATCAACCTTTTGATGAAGACTGAGGAGTAACTCACGATCAGTCATCACCCTGGGTGCTGTGGCTTGAGGATTTTGCTTGGCTGAGGTATTTGCGGCAGAGTCATGTGTGGCAGAATTGTCATTGGTAGAGTAAGATGCAGCCTTGCGAAATTGACCATCCAATGGACGAATGCCTTCATCGATCACAGCAGCAGCCTTGCCTTTATCATCAGCTGATGAAACTGTCCGTTTGAGGACTTCAATGGGAGGCAAGTAGCTACCGTGGTTCAGAGTGTCAGCTTTGTAATTCAGTGAAGATCTTGCCCTGATGAATCTCATAATCCAAGGAGCATAGGGCTTCAGCTCGAATGGTGACATAGCAATATTGGCCAGAGTCCTCATGAAGAAATCATGGAAGTTGACGGGAACGCCATGAATGATGTTGAAAAGCATATTCTTCATGATGCCAATGACTTCTTCATCATTTGAGTCGTGGCCTTTGATGGGACTCATTGTCTTCGTCAGAATTTGATAGACAGTCCGAGGCACATAGAGTAATTCTTTGACGAGGAATTTGGTTCGTGGGGCCTGCCTTGGCTTCAAAGGCTTCATCAGTACTTGCATATAGTGATCTGACATTTCTGGTTCATTGTAGATGCAACGAGCACCATCAAGTGGAGGACTGAGAGGAAGGACACGAAGCAATTCAGTTGCTGGTGCCTTGTAGTGAGTGTTTTCAGACATCCAGTCCAACACCCATGAGTTCACATCATCAGCGTCTCCGGTGATGTGCAAAGTTGCATAGAATTGAAGAATGAGTTCTTCATTCCAGTCACAGATATCAATGCAGAAATTCAGAAGTCTTGCGTCGTGAAGAACACTGAGGACTGGCTCAAAACTGGGCAGAGATTCCATGTCCACATGAGGAATATGTGCATGATCGAAGACTTTGTCTTTGGCGAAAAGCACTGAGGAATAGAAATTGGCTTGGCTGGCAGTCCAGAAACGCCTCTTCCTTATGCGAGCAGAATCATATGGATTATAGTCTGTGAAGAATACGTGCTCGGCAAAGAAAGCTTCAGCCTTGAACTTTTGTTTTCTTGAGAACGGATCCTTTGGCTTTGGCAGAGGGGTGTCAGTGAGTTGCATTACTACCTCAGGAATCGCGAGCTCAGGTTCTTCAGGCTGAGGAATTTCTTGTTCCTCAATAGGTGCAGTCTGAGGATCAACAGCAGCAGGTTCATCAGCACTAGTGGCTGGAATTTCTTCATGGACAGATGTCGTGGGATGAGTTTCTTCAGAGCCCATTTGAACTGTTGGTGCAAGGGACTGAGGTATCTGTTGGAGTGGGGTGAAGAGTGGAGAATTTGGATGCTGACTTTCCCAAAAGTCATCGTTCATCACAGGTGTGGTGCAGCCAATATCCACATCTTCATCTTCAATTTCCTCAACACCAGCCTCTTCAGCTGTGAACTAAGGCATAGGTGAGGAAATGATTGGCGTTGAAGGGATTGCGTCCACTTCAATTTCTTCATCAATCTGCTCTGACGAAGCAGCAGAATGACTTTCTTCATCAGATCCGCTTGGGATCTTATAGTCTTCTCCAAAAGGAACAATGTCCTTTGATGGCATGGAGGAAATCGGAACAGCATCAATAGGATTTTTGAGTGAGCTGGTCATTGGCTTCATTTTCTTCGCAGCCGAAGAATTTGATGCAGCTGATGCCTTCCTTTTCTTCACTGCAGCTTGCTCTGCAGCCTTGGTCTTCTTCACATCGAATGCACATGGAAGAATTGGAGTTGGTGTAGGCGCAGATGGAGCTGAGGAATCTGGTTGATTTTCTTCAGGCGCAACTGATGCAGTTACCCTGATCACTTCAGTTTCTTCAGGCGCACCACTAGTGGATGCCCTGGCAATTTCTTTAGCGGCTGGAATTTCTTCACCAGCCCTAGAACGAGCTTGTTCATGAGCAGGCTGAAAGTCATCAGTGGTGCTGGCATGTTCTTCAGCAGGCTGAGCAGAGTCTGCAGCCTGAAGATTTTCATGTTGCGATGGGGCTGCAACATTTGTGAATTTCTTCGTCAGATTGACGAATCTCACTTTAGCTCCCTGCCAATCAGCATAGTAAGCATCAAAGTCTTTGCTAAGGGCTTGAATTTCAGATTGAGCCTGGAGAAGTTCCTCAGGTGTCATTCTGACAACGTTTTTCTTCAGGAGCTTCTCCTTTCTCTATTGCAATTTCTTGATCTCTCTTGCCTTCTCAAACTTCCATTTCTCTTCAGTGATGAAATGGGACAACATATGATTCTATCTAGGAGTTAGATGAAAATCAGGCATTGGTGTGTTCGGATCCTTGTGCCAGAGATCAATGTAATTGAGGATTTTCCTTAGATCCAACAGCAGTGACACAGATGTGCCTTTGGCTCTAGCGGCCTTCACCTGTCTGTCTCTGATGATTTCTGCAAGTTCTTCATCAGACGCTTCATCATCAGAAGGCACATGTAATACAACCTGTTTCTTCTTTGGACTTGGCCGAGGACCTCGTCCAGCTGTTGCTTTGGTCTTCATCAGTGTCGGGCCAAATGATGAAATTGGTGCAGCTGAGGAACTTGCAGAAACACCAGATGCAATCGAGAAACCAACAGTCCTTTGACATGTAGCCAGATGCACAGGAGCTGAGGACTTTGAAGGAGCTGTTGAGGACTTTGGTGGAGCTATGGCAGTGTGAGGAATTTGCCGTGAGGGCATTGCTGAGGAACTTGGCCGTGAGGGCGCTGTTGGTGAAGCACTTGGCTTACGAGCAGGCTTCTTTGGCATGGATTTCCTCGGTTTGACCGAGGCCACAGCAGCAGCAGCAGTCGCAGAATCCTCATTGAATTTCTTCACTGCCTCCTTGGCCTGTCTTGCCAATTTTGCTTGGCGCTTAGCCGATTCTTCAGGAAAGTCCTCACCATGTTTGATGCTTGTGGGGTCAGCTACTTGGCCAGGTGCCAATGGAGCTCTTGGGCATGGAGGATTGAGGGCGAATTTCTTCATGTACTTTGGAGTCACATATCTGTATTCCCTCCATTCCCTTGCCCATCTCCGTTCAATCTTCTGAATGCGCACCTTGCGCTGATTTTTATTTTCTTTGCCAAATTTTGCTTCATCAGGTGTGCAATAGTCAGCATAAATTTCCTCAGGGATTTCAAAAGCAGTCATAACTTCAGGTTTCTTTCCTCCTTTCTATGGCTTCTTACCGTCTGCCATATTCTTCAGTTGAGGAATTTGAACAATCGAGTTTTCTGAAGAAGTATGCAGTTTTTCTTCGAGGAATGCTGCAAATGAGTTAAGTTGATGAGAACCTAGTGATTCAGCAGCAGACATGAGTACCTGTGAACAGAGTACAGGTGCAAGGAATTTGGAGAGGTCATATGCGTTCTCAGAAGGTTTTTCGAAAAGAATAAGTTTTGACGAATTTGACCAGATGAGCCTTGAGGAATTTCACTAAGCGTTCTTTGTCTTAGGTTCCAGAGTTGTACAGATTGAAAATCCACACAATTGAGGAATCTTGAAGAAAAATGATGCTTAGAAAAACTAATCAAGAGCATATAACGTGTGAGGTGTTCATGTGTGTGAAGATTTGAAGAATAAACACCTTTGAAGATTTTCAGGAAAGCTTGAGAATCAAGGCGAGTAATAAAAGTAACTTTTAATTACCCGAAGTGAAGAACACGACGAACTGAGAAGAACGGATGGGAAGTTCGTCAGGTTAGATCTTCCTTGCCCTAACTCGACGGAGGAAGACAGCTACGGCGGCGGCGGAGTGAAGATTTCCACGGCGGCGCGAGTACGACGGCGACGAGGTCGAGGCAGCGAAGCTCTTCCTCACCGGCGACGATGGAGTAGCGGCGGCGGTAGGGTTTGAGGAGCTCGAGTGAGAGAGAGAACGGTCGAGCGGAGTAAATGAAGTGAGGAAGGGGAGAGGGGTATTTATAGACACGGTGAAAAACTGTTCGCCCGAAGATTTAGGACAAACGTGCCCCTGCCCTTTCTCCTTCACGCGACAGGTGTCACCCACGTACTGTGTAGTGTAGATCGTGTACGATCGTGGGTGAATAGAATAATGCATCGTGGGATGCGGAACAGTTTGTGCGGCAAAACCAAAAATTTGGATAAGATTTGTTTTAAAGTTTCGCTCGCAATTTCTTCAGCTGACAAGGACATAGTGAAGATTTTGAACGAGTTTCAAATAGAACGCACATGAAGAATTTGTGAATAGATTGGGTTGAGTATAGCATAGAGGGGGAATGGTCCGATCACATTCACTTAGCAGAAGAAGCAACTTGAAGAATTAGCTATAAGTGAATGCTGTAGAGGACATAAACTTATATATATTTATATAGCCAGTGAAGAAAACGAAGGAAACAGTGAAGATTTTGAAAAGTTGAAGAATTTGAAAAACTGAAGAATTTCAAAACTGAGGAAAAACTCAAATTGAAGATTTTCAACTTTTTGTGGTGGTGTGACCCACCGTATAAGAATGATGATTTCAGACACCGCGTACAATTGTCGTAGGGTTTTGAGAATCAAATTCTTCATTAATTTCTTCACACTTAGACTGTTATTCTTCATTGATTGAAGAAAAACGTTTCTTCATGTGTTGCACATCTAAGTCATCAATTTTGCATAAGTGTTAGGATGTGTGTCCTTTTCAAAGAACATTCGAAGATTCTAAGATATTTAGCTCACACTTCAACTTGCTAAATCTCTTCTCATCCAAGGGCTTAGTGAAGATATCAGCTAGCTGTTCTTCAGTCTTCACGTGCTCGATGGAGATGTCGCCCTTCAACACATGATCATGAAGAAAATGATGACGAATCTGAATGTGCTTAGTCTTCGAGTGCTGAACTGGGTTGTGAGCAATCTTGATGGCACTCTCATTGTCGCAGAGGAGAGGCACATTCTTCACGTTGATGCCATAGTCCTTGAGTGTTTGCTTCATCCAAAGCAGTTGAGCACAGCAAGAGCTAGCAGCAATGTATTCAGCTTCCGCAGTGGACAGTGATACGCAGTTCTGTTTCTTCGAGGACCAACAGACCAAAGATCGTCCGAGGAAATGACAAGTGCCAGAAGTTGACTTGCGGTCCACACGATCACCAGCATAGTCATAGTCAGAATATCCAATGAGATCAAAAGCAGAGCCCTTGGGGTACCATAATCCTAGTGTTGGTGTGTGAGCTAGATATCGAAGAATATGCTTCACAGCCTTATGGTGTGATTCCTTCGGTGTAGTTTGAAATCGGGCACACATGCAAACACTAAGCATTATATCTGGCCTAGATGCACATAAGTACAGTAAAGAACCAATCATGGAGCGGTGTACCTTGTGATCGAAGTCAGTACCATTTTCATCAGTGCATAGATGGCCATTTGTGGGCATAGGAATTTTGACGCCTTTGCAATCTTGCATGCCGAATTTCCTCAGTACATCTTTGAGGTATTTCTCCTGAGATATGAATATGCCATTGCGCTGTTGACGAATTTGAAGACCTAAGAAGAATTTCAACTCTCCCATCATAGGCATTTGATATTCTTCACTCATCATATATGCAAATTCATCACTATAAAGTTGGTTAGTACAGCCAAAGATAATATCATCAACATATATTTGGCACACAAACAGTTCACCATCATAAGATTTAGTAAAGAGATTAGGGTCAAGTGAACAGGGTGTGAAGCCATTCTTCACGAAGAATTCCTTCAATGTATCATACCACGCCCAAGGTGCTTGCTTGAGGCCATAGAGGGCCTTATTAAGTCTGAAGACTTTGTCAGGATTCTTTGGATCTTCAAAACCTGGGGGTTGAGCAACATATACTTCTTCCTCAAGCTTACCATTGAGGAATGCACTTTTCACATCCATTTGATATAAGATGATATCATGATGGTTAGCATAAGCAAGTAATATGCGAATAGCCTCAAGTCTAGCAACAGGTGCAAAAGTTTCATCGAAATCAATTCCTTCAACCTGTGTGTAGCCTTGAGCTACCAGTCGTGCCTTATTCCTCACCACAAGGCCATTTTCATCTTGCTTGTTGCGGTAGATCCACTTTGTGCCAATGATATTATGCTTGCAAGGATCTGGACGTTTGACCAGTTCCCAGACATTGTTGAGCTCAAACTGATGTAATTCTTCTTGCATAGCCTGAATCCACTCCGGCTCCAGAAATGCTTCATCTACCTTAGTGGGCTCTGTAATAGAGACAAAAGCATAGTGCCCACAAAAGTTAGATAAATGTGAAGCTTTTGAGCGTGTGAGAGGACCTGGCGCTTCAATGTCATCGATGATCTTGTCAACTTGAACTTCTTTTGCAACGCGAGGATGAGCTGGTTGTCGTCGAGGTATTTGATCATTTTCCTCAGCACCATTGTCTTCAGCATTATCTTCAGGTGCATCAGCTCGACGTTCTTCGCGTACTCGAATGAATTCTTCAGCAAATTCTTCAGTAGGAATGACATCCTCAGTTGCCTTGAACTTGATAGAATCCTCAGGTGTTGGTTCATCTAACACAGAAGGTAGGTGCTCTCTTTGCGAGCCATTAGTTTCATCGAACCGCACATCTACAGTTTAAACAACCTTGTGAAGAGCATTGTTGAAGACTTTGTAGGTGTGCGAGTCCTTTCCGTAACCAAGCATAAAACCTTCATGTGCTTTCGGTGCAAATTTAGAATTGTGGTGAGGATCTCTAATCCAACATTTAGCACCGAAGACTTTGAAATAACTCACATTGGGTTTCTTGTCAGTGAGGAGTTCATAGGCCGTCTTCTTGAAGAATTTGTGAAGATATACTCTGTTGATGATGTGGCACATAGTATCAATTGCATCAATCCAAAAATGATGAGGCGTTTTGTATTCATCAAGCATAGTGTGAGCCATCTCAACAAGAGTTCTGTTCTTGCGCTCCACGACGCCATTCTGCTGAGGAGTATAGGGAGCAGATAACTCATGAGTAATACCAAGTTCATCAAGATAGTCATCAAGACCGGAATTCTTGAACTCAGTTCCATTGTCACTCCTGATGTGCTTGATCTTCACACCAAAGTTGGTTGAAGCCCTCGAAGAGAATCGTTTGAAGACTTCCTGCACTTCATGTTTGTAAGTAACAATGTGTACCCATGTATATCGAGAGTAATCATCAACAATGACAAAACCATATAGAGATGCAGCATTAGTGACTGCTGAGTAATGATTAGGTCCGAAGAGGTCCATGTGAAGCAATTCGAATGGACGAGTAGTGGTCATGATAGTCTTCGCTGGATGCTTGGCCTTGGTCATTTTTCCAGCTTCACAGGCTCTGCATAAGTGATCCTTGAGGAATTTGACATTCTCAATGCCAATGACATGCTTCTTCTTCGCAAGCGTGTGCAAATTCCTCAAGCCTGCGTGACCAAGTCGTCGATGCCATAGCCAACCTTCTGAAGCTTTTGCAAGTAGACACGCGGCTGGTTGTGGTCCTGTAGAGAAATCAACAATATACAAATATCCTCTCCTTAAGCCTTTGAAGACTTTGGAATTGTCAGCTTCCATAATCACAACACAGCGATACTTGCCAAAGACAACAACCATATCAAGATCACAAAGCAATTAGACTGACATGAGATTGTATCCTAAGGACTCAACAAGCATGACTTTGTCCATGTGTTTATCCTTAGTGATCGCAACCTTACCAAGACCCAATACCTGACTTTTGCCTTTGTCAGCAAAGATGATATGCTTCAGATGTGACGGTGTTAAAGGAGCATCCATCAAGAGATTCTTGTCACCAGTCATGTGATTTGTACATCCACTATCGAGGACCCATTCAGTGGTTTTGGGTTGATCATCCTGCAGATGGATTAGTGTAACTTACAATCTCATATGCTTCATCAGTGAAGAATATGATATCAAGTTCATCAGATGAATTTCATCAAGCGGTAAACAGATATAGCAGTATGAGGACGAGTGAAATGAAAGTTCATTTCATCATAGTTAGCCTGCGTCCTTTCAGATAATTTTGTCAGGTCCCCAGCAAATTCTTCAGACGTTAAAGCACGTCTGGAGACCTGACCCTGCAGAAGAGATTAGTTCTTTTTCTTCACCACCCACATCTGAAGGGGTGGCAAAGAGTTCATCACTCTGCGAGCACCATAAGAGAATGGTGACATAGAGGCCAAACCATTTCGTTTCACATAAGAGGGGTTAGGGTAAGCATATGAATATGCAGAGAAATTCTTAGAGGACTTATGAACATAATGATTTGAAGAATAATGTGCATATTCATAGCCCAACAGAGTTGTTAGCACGATGATAATCATATGAGGATTTTGATCCAGTTGAGGAATTTGATCCACGTGAGGAATTTTGTCCGTATGAGGACTTGGATCCATATGAAGAATTTGGTCCATATGAAGAGTTTGATCTGGGGTTCCTATTCTTCACAGGTGGTGTCATGAGGACATTCACCTGAAGACTTTCAACATAGCTTTTGTGAACCCAGATTTTCTTCATAGGGGAACCGTTCCTGCAGTTAGTCCCAACATATCTAGCAAATACTTCACCATTCTGATTTTTGAACAGTATATAGTTGGAGTCAAATGACTCATCAGAAGAATGAGGAGATTCACATGTAAAGCTAGATAACAAGGATGGATCAACTGGAGGTCCCTTTGCAGCAACCCATGAGGTTTTGGGGTACTGCTCAGGTTTCCAATATGTTCCATCAGCATTAAGTTTCCTCTCAAAGGCAATACCCTCTTTCCTAGGGTTTCTGTCGAGGATCTACTTTTTCAGAACATCACAAAGAATCTGATGCCCTTTGAGGCTTTTGTACATGCCTGTCGTGTACAGTTCCTTCAGCCCTGCATCGTCAGTGATACTAGCAATGTCCTCAGATGAGGAATTAGTGATAGCAGAGGCAGGTGAAGAATTTGTAACAGTTGAAGCATTTGAACATTCAGGTGAAGAATTAGCAGATTCTCGTTCAATGCACTTTAAGCATGGAGGAACAAATTCTTCCTGAGAAGCGTTGATTTGTTGAGCTAGTAACGAATCGCGCTCCTTCTGAAGATCTTCATAACTTACTCTTAGCTTCTCAAGATCTTGCTTTCTTTGAAGAAATTCATAAGAAAGTTTCTCATGATCAGATAAGAGAGTGTTATGATGACTTTGAAGGTTATCAAACCTAGACTGAAGTCTCTGAAGATTTCCAGTCAGGGCTTTAGTGCGATCCATTTCTTCGCTCAACATATCATCACTTTTACCTAGCATGTTTTGAACCTTTTCCAAGGCATGTTGTTGTTTGGTGGCAATGCAAACAAGTCTGGTATAGCTAGGTTCAATATCATCATCAGATTCATCATCATCAGATTCACAGTCACTGAATTCAGATGAGGAACATTCGGTTACCTCGTCACCTTCTGCCATGAGACATGATGCAGAAGATGATGATTCTGGTTTGAAAGTCATCGTTTTGAGAGATTCCTTGAAGTTCTCAAACCAACGATCATGACGGGTTCGATGACCTTCATAGACATCAGAGATTCGGTCCCAGATAAGCTTTGCATTGCAAAGATGCATAATGAGCCTGAATTGATCTCTGGATAGGCAGGAACAGATGATATCCTTCGCCAAGATGTCAAGTCGAGTGTACTTGCGAATATCATCAGCGTCCGCCATTTTGCATAGATCAGTAAGACCAATCTCAGTGACGGTCCACAGCTCGCTGTTCATTGCCATGAGGCGCTTCCTCATCATGGCCTTCCACTTGGGATAATCATGACCCTCAAAGATAGGGCATGCTACTTTCTTCATACCTGCGGTCGACATAACTGAAACTCCAGGCGGTTAAACCAAAATCACACAGAACAAGGGAGTACTTTGCTCTGATACCAATTGAAAGTGCGTTATGTCGACTAGAGGGGGGGTGAATAGGCGATTTTTATGAATTCTTCACTGAGGAATTTGCCGGTGAGGAATTCCTTAGCGAAGAACTATTAGCAGCGGAATAAGTACTCAGAAGTAAACATAACAGAATACAAGCATGGTCATCATGATGAAATGAAGACTAGCACAGAGTATAGAAAGCGTAATCACAGGATAACACAAGATGAAGACAAACAGACTGAAGAAATTGAACTGAGGAAATTGAGAAAGTCTTCAGTCAAAGTATTCAAACACAGATATGAACAAACACTCAACACAGTAATGAGGAAATGAAAGGATTGAGGAAATAGAACCAGTTAGGTTGGTGAAGACAATGATTTGGTAGACCAGTTCCAACTGCTGTCTCAGTTGTACATCTGGTTGGAGCGGCTGAGTATTTAAACTCGAGGACACGCAGTCCCGGACACCCAGTCTCTGAGCACGCAGCTCAGGACACCCAGTCCTCACCGTATTCTCCTTGAACTAAGATCACGCAGATCTCGTCCAATCACTCGTGGTAAGTCTTCAGGCGACTTCCAAACCTTCACAGACTTGGTCACTCGGCAATCCACAATTCCTCTTGGATGCTCTAGACCTTGACGCCTAACCGTCTGGAAGAAGCACAGTCTTCAAAGGTAACAAGCGTCGGATCCATGCAGGATCAATTTCTTCAGTGATGCTCAATCACTTTGGGTTTGGAGGTGTTTGGGTTTTTGGGATTTTCCTCACTCGATGATTTTCGCTCAAAGTCCTCGGAGGATGGGTTGCTCTCAAATGACAAGTGTCAAGTTCTCTCGGAGCAGCCAACCAGCTAGTGGTTGTAGGGGGCGGCTATTTATATCCTAGGGAGCAGCCCGACATGATAAGACATAAATGCCCCTCAATGATATGACCGTTAGGTGGATAAGATATTTTGGGACAGCTGGCGCGCAGCACAACAACGGTCGGAAATTTGACTCTCAAATTCCTCAGGGCTACCATGTTCCTCACTGTGTAGGCAATCCGCACTGGCGAATTCCTAACTCCTCAGTCAGAGCAAATTCATCAGCGACCAGAAGAACTTCGTCTCTGTCACTGAAGAAAGTGACTGAACTGTATGAGATTTCCAAAGGCTTCACTCGAAGGGATTGGTAGGTGTAGGATTTTGAGTTGAGCATCACATGGAAATTTTTCCTTAGTATTTCCTCGACCCCCTTTAACAGTACGGTGTTTCCTATGACTCAAGAAAGAGAAAAAAAAACTATGAAAACGAAAGTCTTCAAGCTTCATATTCCTCGCATGAATATCAAGTCTTCACGGATACACCAATTTCTTCATTTTCAAAGTCTTCAGAAAGTCTTCATAATATCAAAGTCTTCAGTTGAAGAACTTCATTTTTAGGGTTCGACTTTCTCTGTAAATATCAAACTCCTCATAGACTTATAGACCTGTGTATACTCACAAACGCATTAGTCCCTTAATCTATAAGTCTTCAATACACCAAAATCACTAAGGGGCACTAGATGCACTTACACCATTATTCCCATGGCCTCCTTGGTTGTGCTGCTATCCCTTTGGACCACCATTCTTCTTTTCCTTCTCCGGTTTCTCCTCATCAGAATCGGGATCCTTGGTATTATCAGAATCGACATATTTGACCAAGGCGGCCATAAGGGTGCCCATATCATTGCAGTGGCGCTTGAGCCGTCCTAACTTCATCTTCAGCGACTTAAACCGGCAATTACGTTCCAGTGTTATGATTGCTTGGCCAGCGTTGATCCGGTCCGATGAGTGCAAAACTTCTGAAACCCGGCGCACCCAATGAGTTGTTGACTCGTTCTCCCCTTGAACACATGCATCCAAATCCACAATGGACATAGGCTGTTTACATGTATCCTTGAAATTGGCTATAAACCGGGCCTTCAACTGGTCCCATGACTCGACGGAGTTAGCTGGCAAGTTCTTCAACCATGTACGGGCTGTTCCCTCCAACATCATCGTGAAGTACTTTGCACAAGCTGCTTTGTCCACGTCCAGCATCTCCATTGCCATCTCATAAATTTCAACCCACGCCTCGGGTGGTTGATCAGCGGTATAATTTGGTACCTTACGTGGGCCCTTAAAGTCCTTAGACAGTCGCACATTATGGAGAGCCGGAATGAGACAGGGCACTCCCCAAGAACTGAAAGCAAGCCCGGTGCCTCAGTCCACTGACACTGCTGGCTGAACTGGGGCGGGTTGATAACGTCCCGTATGATGTGCTGCTAAAGTGGCCTTCCTTCATGCTCTGCCATTATCCACCACGTCCTGAGCCGGATTGGGTCCTTGAGGGACCATACGACGCCGCGCACTGCTGGACACCTCCGGTTCATCTATATGCCTGCTATAGCTTTTGCTCCGACGTGGGGTCGTGTGAATCCTATCTCGGCTATACGAGTAAGCATGCTGCTGTGTCATAGCCGTCTGAAGAAGATCCCTAGCCCACCGTGTCTCAACCGCTGCTGGCCATTCACCCTCTATCGGAATGGCTGCCAGTCGGGATGCTGCTGCTATCATATTGTCCAAAGGGGTAGAGAAGTGACCCGGCGGGGGTGTAGTATACCGTGGCAGGTTGTCCGTTTGCCGAGGTGGACCCATCACCTGAGGCTGATCCGGCGCTCCGGTCCTTTGTGTAATAGTCTGGTTCACCGCGGCCGGATTGCTAGTCCCTGCTCCTGGCGTACCAAAGAGGTTCATCGCATTGTAATCCGCCGGTAGGTGAGATCGATGTCTCCTTTTGAATACTTCGTTTGAAGCGTTCTGATCCATCAAAAGGCGATAATTCTCGGCTTGAATCCTCTGTGCCTGGGCATCTAAAGTGGCCCGCTCCTCCGTCATCCGGATCTCTTCAGCTGCTAAATCTTCTTTAGCTTGTGTTATCTGATACTTCAGCCTTGCAATGTCCGCATTGTGCTGATCCTGCGTCGCCGGTGTAACTGCTGTGGTCAACAAGGTTGCCCAGGCATCCAATAAACCGGAGAGAACTTGAGCCGGCCGGCGCGTGGAGCCTCCTGCCCCTGCTACCGGTCCGGACGCTGCCGTAGTAGAGTTTTGTAAGATTGGCTGTGTTCCAGCGATAAAGATCCCGACGTGGTTCGGCGGTTCAAGAAATTCCGGAATACTGGTGCCGGAGTACCCTTCAAACACGCCATCCTGAACTTGGTATAGGGATTCGGTTTCACCAGCGGATGATTCGCCGTCGGAATAAGCGACCGTCTCACCCTCAAACACCGGTTCAGATCCGATCCCGTGGACACATCCTACGAACGCACGCTTCATGGCAGGCTGAATCCTGGCGGGACTTGCACGCTGAGCGATTTCGATGAGGTCGGTGCAGATGTCCGGCTCAGGGCCCGATTCGCCGATCTTGCCGATGAAGACGTGAATTCCGTCGAAGGGGACCCGGTACCCGTACTCGATTGAGCCGGCCTCGCGGCCCCAGCCTGCGTCGTCGATGTAGAGCTTGCCGCGATGACTCTTGGTCATCCGGCCTACCGCATATCCTTTGAATCCTTCAAAGCTGCCCTTCAAGAACTCGAAACCATCGTGCGATAGCCCCATGGTGGGCGCCAACTGTCGTGGAAATATCACGTCAGATGTCCTCATGTAAGGACTTAGTCGTGGAGCCATCGCGACGGGTTAGCTTAAAGGGGTTAAACCGGACAAAGGGCACGAGGGATTTTATACTAGTTCGGCCCCTTCGATGAAGGTAAAGGCCTACGTCTAGTTGTGATGGGATTATTGGGGTCTCGCTAACCAGGGAGCTAAACAAGCTATGCCTGGCTATCGAGTTGTTGTTTCTTGTCCCTGGACCACCACCGGGTCGTCCCCTTATATACACGGGTTGACGCCCGGCCGGTTTACAGAGTCCCGAGGCCGACTCATACAAGTGTCCGGCTCGGTCTCTCCTTTCCTTATCTTACAATACAAGTTACATGACTATGGCGGTTTACCACTATGGGCCCTAATCCTCCTTTGGGCTCCGGGCCTCTAAGCTTCATAGTAAAGCGCCATCTTCTGAGTCTTCGTGAGCTTCAATATAGTTGAGCGTGAACCGACCCCTCCTGGGCGATTTACACTCAGTAGTTATATCCCCAACACTACTAGAAGGTCTCCCCTCCGCTCCTGCCTATGAAATCTGTAGATACGGCCAACCGTGCATCACACAACAATTCATCCTCCATGGTTGAGTAGCTCACCATTCTTCATACTGTAAAAATGACATAGAATTTGAAAAAAAGCTCAATGACATTTCACCGAACACCGGCCGGGCGTGGAGTCCACCATGGAGGTCGTCGACAAGGGCAGAGTGTACCTAGGTACAAACGACTCCAGGGTGGACAGCTCCATCGTAAAGGCAAGTGGGTGCGTCAGTGATGGTTGCAGACGTCTGACAATGCCTATGTGGCCTAAGACGTAGAACAACGGTAGCGGAGGTCCAGGGTGCGGATGCAAAGTAAGGGGGAGAAGGGGTAGACTAGAAGGAAATGAGACCAGGAGGGGGGATTGGGTGGGCCGGGGGTCTCAAAGTCCTACGTGTCTGCTATCCAGCCTCCTACAAACCTCTACCAATTTATCTCCAATTTGAGAGAGAAAACGCGTTCGGACCGCGCCGCAGACCGACACATGCCCTTGTTTGATGGCTTCTGCGATCCGTACAACATGGTCTGGACAGATGCGGGTGGTTTGTGGGTCCGCCTTGGAGATGCCCTATGAGATCGGACTTAGCAGATCCTTTAAACATTATCGAGTTTTAAATCTCGGTAATGCGCCCCTCAAACTCTAGACACCGGCCCAACCCATTTCCTCTGTCTCCCCATCGATTAGGGCCTCCACTGACCCTGATTCAGGATGCCTCCGACCCCCTTGATCGAGCTTGAGCTTGTCTCCACCCTCGAGCACCACTGGATCCCGAGCTCCGCGTCGCCTCCATAAGCTCCTACACCTCCTCCCTGAGCTCCGCGCCACCTCCCATCACCACCCCAACTATTTCTGTTGCCTTCTTCTTCGTTGCCGCCCATGCCTTCTTCCCGAGCTCCACGCCGCCGTGGTTGGCGACATGGTTTGTGGAGGAGCATCAGTTAGCCGAGATGCAGCTCGACGACGATCATGCCAATGTCAACGTTGTAGCCGTTATTGTGGCGAATCCGGATACTATCGCTGAGAACCACAATCTCAAGTCATTGCAGTGCACACAGAAGAAAAAAAGCACATGCGGCCCAAGCGCATTTGTTGGAACGTTGAGTTTGTGGTGTTGTGCAAGGACATCAAAGGTGAAATCACCGACAAGAAGGAGGAGGAGGAGGAGGTGGACACCAATGGGTTCGCCTATTTCGTGGATTTGGCCTGCCGCCCAAGAAGATGAGGCCAGTCCCCTGGCGGGGGGTGATCAACATCCACTCCGACTTGGAGTAGATTCTATTATCATGTAGTGATGTTTTAGCTACTTCAATGTTGATGTAGTGGTAATGTACTAAGTACACGAACGATTCTACTATGCTGGGTTTGATGTTAAAGTAGTACTGTTGTTTAATTATGAAATAAAGTAGGTTAATTATGTGATTCAAATGAATTTGTATGCAAAAATGTGTGTTTGAATTTGTTTTGGGATTAATTTTCAGGGGATGTGCTAGCTGAAGAATTTTTTAATCCAAATATTGACAAGTTGTAGAACTCCCCTATGGCCAGCATCACTAATACTAGAGCTCTTTAAACAGAACATTTTGACTTTGTGGCACTTTTCCCACACCACACATATGGTATGCCTAGATTCGTCAGGCCAACTTACTTGTTGAGTATAAAGATTATTAGGAAGTATAGGATAGACTAGGATTTGGTCATGCCTTGTCTTGTACTCCAAGTTGGTCTTTATACTTCTATTTATATGCCCACGAGGCTCAAGCAATACAACAACTATTTCACCAAATCCCTCTCTCCCTTTTAATATGGTATTAGCCTAATCATGATCCAAACCATAGCCGCCGACGCTTTCGCACCCGTGCGCCTCCCCCGGGGCGGTCGACCTCCATGACCGTCGCTAGGGGCCGCGCCGCCCGTAGCTAGGGTTCGTCCGCCGGTCCTGTTAATCGGCTGCCCTAGAGAGTCTTTTTCGTGATCCATTGCTTGGGTTTTTCTCTCTCGCCGATTGATTGATAGGTGTTATTTCTCTTTAGTTTGCCGATCTAAGATCGGACTGAGTCGCCCATCGCCATCCATCGTCTACAGCGCGCCTCTACTCCGACCTGACAGCGACTACACCGGCGTGTTCTCCCCATGGCTTTGTCGCGGCATGCGGCCTCCTTCAGCTGCATCACCACGACCGAAGCTTAGGAGCCCATCAGGTGCATCCGCTGTTCGCATTGTCCGCAGGCGTGTCCATCTGGCGTGGCCCATGTCCATGGATTGCTCGGGCGCCCGGGTTGACCCATCGGTCCACATCACATCCAGGGCACTTGGATTCGAACTCTACACCTCCATGTTCCATAGGAGACGAGCTAACCAGTTGACCTATCAACTGTTGGTGCTAAAATGTGAAGCGTCCTAGTATAAGAACTAATACCAACGAAGAATCTGGACAACTTTTATATTTTTTTTCAAACCTTCCTTCGAAATTGTTAATTATTTTAACAAATGAGCACTGTTTCAAAAATACGATACAAAATTTAACAACTACACTAATTTTCAAATTTCAAAATACAAAAAATAAAGTAGCGAACATTTTAAACTGATTTTTTTTGAAAGTCCTAAATTCTGAACATTTTTAAAATTGCAAACACTTTTTGACAAAATCCCAACTTTTTGTTCCAAAATTTGAGTAATTTTTTGAACGTACGTTTTTTTTCAAAAAAATGCGAAAAAATTCTATGAAAATGAACAAATTTTAAATTTCCCAAACATTTTACGAAAACATGAACAATTTTGGAATTTGAGAACAATTTTTTAAAGCACAAATGATTTTTGAATCTTGAGAACAAATTTGGAAGTGCAAACTATTTTTTAAAGCACGAACATTTTTTGAATCTCGAGAACAAATTTTGAAATGGAGAACAGTTTTAAGAAATCACAAACAAATTTGGAAGCACGAACAATATTTTAAAGCATGAACATTTTTTGAATCTTGAGAACAAATTTTGAAACAGAGAACAATTTTGAAAAATCCCAGACAAATTTGGAAGAGCGAACATTTTTTGAATATGTGAACCAAAAGTTGAAATCTGGTACCTTTTCTAAATTTCGAAAGTTTTGAACTTTTTTGTGTAGCGAGAACAATTTTTTGAATTTTGAGAACATTTTTTCAAAAACTGAACATTTTTTTGAAACACGAACAAAACTTAAAAATTTCGATATTTTTTGAAAAAAAGAGAAGAGAAGAAAAGAAATTAAAAAATAAAATCTTAAACATTTTGTAAAACTGCGAACATGTTCTGAAAAAGACAAGAAAAAAAGAAATAATAAAAAATAAACAGAAAACAAAAAAAATAAACAGAAACGTGAAAACCAATAAAAGAAAAAAAGATTCATGAAGCCTACTAGAAGGTTCACAAAACCGGAGTGGGAAGTTCGTAAGTGGGCCGGCCCAAAAAGCATCGCTCCACGCTCGCCCCTGTGCGATGTGGGGGCAGTTTGCCGCAGTGAGCGGCGAATAGGATATTCCTTCTTGATCTCGCCCGCCGCGCCTTCTGTCTGATCAACCGTCCGGCGGAGCTGGGTCCAGGCACCCAGGGCCCAGGCCCGGGGCGTGCAAAATTTATAATAGGCTACGTGCGTGCGAGTATATAGCTTTTTCTGCAGGCCCGGGGTGCTGCCCAGTAAACGAAAGAAAGCCCAGAGCTTTGATGGCCTGTCTTACGTGAAACGGACGTTACTCCCAAAAAAAAACGTGAAACGGACGCACGAACAAGGCAAGGCTACCTCAGGCGCGATCTATTCGCACGCACGAGGCAGAGGAATGTTTCGTAAATAAAAAAAAAGCAGAGGAACGCAGTGCTGTTGCTGAAAAAAAGGAGACGCAACGCTCGTGCGGCCGCCGCCGAGTCGCGCGCACACACAGGATCAAATCTCCATCCTCCAGCGCTCGCGCCGCCGGTGATGCCTGCGCCCCCCAACCCCCTCCCCACTTCCCCCTCCTCCCTGGCACCGCCCTTCTGTCCTGTGCGTCGTTCGCCCGGGCGCGCCATCCCCTGCTGGTTGCTTCACTGCCGGGTGCCACACCTTGTATTTTTCTTTGATGTTTTCTCTGTTCCCCCTGATGCTTTTCACTTGTACCATGTTCTACTTATATCAGTGTATAAACTGCTTCAAACTGAAATTTAATTGAAATAGTGTGTGTATATCTATCCAGTCGTATATCTAGGGTATTGTTGAACTCAAATTGATGTAGTTGCTAATTTCATTTCATATTGTAGAAAAATAAGATGAAGAGATTTTTTTATGTGTCTAGGGTATATTGCTTATAGGTCTGCAAAGGGCTTTTACCTCGTTGAAGTGGTAAGTTTTTATATTGTTATCAGTGATAATTGTTTTACTTGGTGTTTATGTCTTCTCTTATGAATTTTGCTTTTGATGTCTTGAAGGTGTTGGCTCTTCTTCCATCGTTGATAAGGTTATGTGAGGCACAGATGAAGCAAACCATTGATTTGGTACACATTTTCATCATGTACTATTCTTTGTAGTTTTTGCTATGTTTTTATCCATTTTGTTGTATCATTAAGCATGGAGTTTTAATTCTAATTTTTAGTGCGATTGGGTCATATGTTGTATGTGTATCTTTTGAGTTAACTAAAAGCCTCATGTACATTAAGTTTTTCCCTCGCGGCAAAAACTATTTGTGCCCGGGGCTTGCCCCAATCCTGGCTCCGCCACTGCGCGTGGGCCACTGCAGGTCCTATGAAGATTGTTCCGAGTACAGCGCGCCCCTTCACCGATCGAGCAATGGGCCGTCGCTGCGTCGCCCCGTCGGGCCGCAGCACCGCCACCCCGTGGTTCTTCTTCCGGCTGCATCGACCCGCGTCACCGATGCGTCGCCCCTTCGGGCCGTAGTGCCGCGGACCGCGGTCTCCCGCCACCCCGAGGTCGTCCGCTCCAAGCCATCCCGTGGCTGCATCGACCCGTTGCGCCGCCGCTGCGTCGCCCCGTCGGGCCGTAGTGAGCGTGGCACACGGTCCACGCCGCCATCCCGAGATCGTTCCCGCAGTTGCACCGACCCGAGTTTCGCCGCTGCGCCGCCCCTTCAGGCCGTAGCCCACGCCCGCGGTCCCTGGCGCCGCCCCGAGGTCTTCCGTCATCGCCCCGACCTGCCCGCCGCCGCTGTGTCGCCCCTTCGGGCCGTAGCACCGCGGCCCGTCGTCCACCGCCGTTGCCGCGCGTCGACCTCCTGTGGTATGTGCCGCGCCGCCTTCCTTGGCGCGGGTACGGCACTGTCTGCGCCGGTCTTCGTCACGCTGTTGGGTTCTCCTCGCCTACTTCGAGCACCGCCGCCGCGCTTCTAACTTAGCCGCCGCCATCGTTAGGCCGCCGCCGCCGCTCTTCTTCGGCCGCCGTGCTGCTACCCCCATAGCCGCCACCGCCCGTCCACCCACAGTCGTCTTCGTCCAGCACCAGGCCGTCGCCAGCGTCGCCGTCATCTACCACGACCACTTCGTCTACTCCGACAACCGCGGGCGACATCGGCCCTGCACCGATTGGCGCCGCAACCGTCGTCGAGTTCTTCTCTGCTGGCCCCTCCGACTTCTTCGACATGGCGTACAACTCATGCAGGTCCCTCGTCTACGCATGCCCGGTGCTGGCAACACCGATGCGTGCCTTCGTCCACACGTGTCCTCGGGCCTGGCAAGCCTGGTGTGGCACTTCGTCAACTTCGTCTTCGTCCGTCTACGCATGCCCGATGCTAGCAACACTGGTGCGTGCCTTCGTCCACGACGTGTCCCCGGGCTTGGCAAACCCGCCACGATGCCTCGTCAACACCATCTTCTCTCCGACGCACCCCTACTTCGACATCACTACACCCATGCTAACTCGACACCTCCTTGCGCCCGTGGCTCCATGACGACTTCCTCGACACCGGCCATCCCGACACGACATCGACCACGACCTTCTTCGCACGGCTACCTCGACCACGGCTACACCACCCACGCTCTCGGCTACATCAACAAATGACACAAAGGGCTATCACCTACTTGAGCAACCTCGTCGGTTTCCACTTCAGCCACGGCTATGTGATGCATCGACCGTTACGACTGTGGGAGGGTGTGTCCGTCGGCTTGCCTTTGGATTCTTCTCCAGTATCACCATCTGCGTCGCTACCGTTGTGACTGCGGGGGGATGTTGAGTATAAAGATTATTAGGAAGTATATGATAGACTAGGATTTGGTCCTGCCTTGTCTTGTACTTCAAGTTGGTCTTCGTACTCCTATTTATATGCCCACGAGGCTCAAGTAATACAACAACTATTCCACCAAATC
Organism: Triticum dicoccoides; assembly: GCF_002162155.2. Lineage (NCBI taxonomy): Eukaryota > Viridiplantae > Streptophyta > Magnoliopsida > Poales > Poaceae > Triticum > Triticum dicoccoides. The sequence continues at coordinate 658,513,765 of NC_041383.1, read as the reverse complement.
CCTCTCTCCCTTCTAACATTACTGACTGGAGTAGCCACTACTGTTATACCAAGTGTGAGGTATGTGTCTACATTATTTGTTTCTGGTCTGCAAGTTTATCATAGAATTAAGTGACCCCGGTGTAGATAAAGGATCTTAGGGCATCTCTAACGCCCACTCTTAAACCACCCGCAACCATACAGTATGGTCTGAACGTGTTTTGTCATCCAACTCGATTATGTATAGGTCCGCTTGGTAATCCGAACGTCCTTTTCTTCGAAAATAGAAAACAAACTAGAGGGTGGGGGGGCTATGTGGGCATCTGGACCGCTGCCACACCCGCTTTCAAAAAACCTGCTCCACCCAAACTCCTCTCCCTCGCCAGTGTTCTTTCCCGCCCGAAGCGGTCAGCGCTGCTCTAGTGCCACATTCATGCCGACCCATAGCACACGCGACCTCACATGCCGCTCCGGCCGGAAGCGTCGCCCACGCCGAGCTTTTCCGGCACATGTGACTGCTCTGCTTTCAAATGATAGCCCGTCTGTCCGCCTACTTACATTAAACATGTGCGGTTACCGAGGAACCTGCTCCGGTGCCACCTGTCTGTTCGTTTGCCGCTCACAAATTAACCACCTCGCAGGTTGCACTGCCATCCACCTGCTATTTAAACTCTAGCCCCGACCATAACTGCATCCAACCGCCTCTGCTCCATTTCTCCTCTCGGCACCACACCCGCCATGACCTCCTCCAGCCCCAAAGACATTTGGGACAACCTATCGTCCAAGCAGAAGCAGGAGATCGCGTTATTGCAGCTGGCTGGCATGCCGGTAGGCAGACAGAGGCAAGCGCCGCAAACGCGCCAATGGAGGAGGCGGACGACAACAAGCCGACACCCTCATCATGGCCGTCAATGCCGACATCACCAAGGGTGAGGCCCATGCTCAGTACATCGAGATGGTGTTGGAAGAGCGAGAGGACACGTTTCGGCAGGCACAGGCCGACCAGAAGCACAACCTCCGCCTCCTTGACAAGCACCAGCACACGGAGGAGCAACTCGTCGCCGATACGGCCATCAGACCGGACATGGACGTGGCGAGCAGGAGGCGCTTCTTGACTCTTACCGCTTCGCCTGCGAGATCCGCCGCGACCACTGGCGGAACCGCCTCCAGCAGGCGGAGTTATAAGTCGCCTTCAAGGAGATCGACGAAGTGGCAGAGGAAGTGTACATCAAGAGCGAGGACAAGGACGACGTCGCCAGGTCCACCACGGCCATGCCCCGCCGCCACGGCCACAAAGCCAGCACGTCCACGGGCACCGCCGGCAGCGAGGAAGAGTAGAGCATGGGAAGGACACCGGCGCTCGGGTCCCAAGAAGGCCACCAGACTTTCACTCCCACTAAAGCCAAGCTTGGCGGGCTCACATCGTCGGCCCATTAGCCGCTTGCAGGCTGCGGAGGCGGAGCTTCATTTTCCGGAGCTCATGGCCGGCCGGACATGAAAAACGGGCGCCGAGGGTCATATAGACTAGGTTTAGTTGAAATATGTCGAATAGTAATGACTTTGCTCTGATTTAGATGAACAACATCCTGGTTTATGTAGAGCTACCAAAGTTTCAATGAATATCGTCCGGCTTGTTTAAATTTGCATCAAATTTGTTAAATTTCTTCCAAAATATAACTAGGCATGTGCGGATAGCTTTGAATGACCGATTCCTGCATTAGTGCCCACGGACTGATCCCCCAAGTCCACGGACGGATTGGGTGTTCGGTTTGGGTGTTGGCATGCCCTTATACTCAATAATTGTGTATTTGTCAGTTGTGCACCTACTACGTACACTTGCTTAGATAATAATTATCCACCTAATTGCGTACTCCTTGAACAAAAAGCTGCAGAAATAATGGGTTAATAATTGAGTAAAGTCTATCAAGAACCGATCGAGGTCGTATAGCTGGTGAGTGCCATGTTGAATCTAGGGAAGACATCATTTTCTTGTATTAGCAGGTCGAACGACTTATTGCAAGAGATGAGATCTGAGTGCGTGAGAGAGCAAGAGCATGCACGGCTCCGATCAAGTTCCGACACCTAAATGGCCAGGCCGATGATAGTAATTATTAAGCACATATACACAATCGATAATGTGTACGCTACGCATCCAGGGAGGAGTAATCATTATGCAATTCTTCACTACTGCCATTTTTAAAATACTTGAAGTTCTAAGTTTGTCCTAAGCCAAATATACCTTTATGTTCTGACTGATTCTATAGAAAAATACATCAACACGTACAGCTTCAATTATATATAGTATATTTTATGGTGAGTCTAGTGAAAGTGTGAAACCAATATAATGTTGTAGATATTGTAATATTTTTCTATAGTCTTGGTTCAACTTAAAGATGTTTTTTTTTAGAAAAGGAGGATGACCCCCGGCCTCTGCATCCGGGCGATGCATACGGCCACTTTATTAATTATTCTCACACAAGACCTTATAAGTCATACAACGGCAAGGCTAAAGGCACTGTCTAAGCAACAACTGTCGCTACACATATCCAATTGATGAAGGGACGCAGATAGTCGGGGCCTAATACCAAACAAACATCGCAGCCAAACCTAAACATCTAAGACCTGAGGTCCCAACTAGGACGCCTGCCGGGTATGGGGCACCTACCAGTCCGGAGCACTCCTCAACCAAAACGCTTGCCGGGTATGAGGTCGCCGCTGCCACCTGCCACCAGTCCATCTTCAGAGTTGTACTGTTGCATGTACCGTGTCAGGTCTCTCTGCCATCGACGACACCACGACGCCCGACAGCGTCGTCCTCCTGCGTGAGTCCATCCTCCCACAACGAACTCCGAATCTGCACTGCGCCACGCCGTCAAGATCCGTTGCCATCAGTGTGTAGGATGAAGCACCGCTCCATCAAAGAATCCGTCCTCTGGTCCCTCGATCACGTGTGTATCTCCAAGAATGACGCCCCCAAGGAAGGAACGACACCAGAGCGCCGCCGTCATCCGATCATCCGATCTAGGGTTTCCCCCAGAGGTAGCAGAGAGTAGCCTTGAACTTCTCCACGGCGATGCCTTCAAGAAGGGAACGACGCAGATAGCGCCGCCACCGCCAGCCTCAGCAGACGCCGAAGGCAAGTTTTGACCCAGATCAACTCGAAGGGATCCAACTCTCGTGCACAGGCCGCCGTCACCACTAGCACCACCAGGCAGAACCCTGGAGCACCGGCAGATCAGCGAGCCGTCGACACTACCGCATCCAGATCGCCGGCCACGCCGGGCCACCGCCATCCCCCGCGCCGTCCGGGTCAAAGACGGAGCCGCCAACCGCGCACAGGGACCATCGCCGCCTGCACACGCCGGAGCGCCGCCGAGAGCCCAGTGCCCGCCACCGCTTGCCGAGGGCCGCCGCTGCGCGCCCCGAGCGGACTCCCACACACACCAGGGAAAATTGCCGTCGCCCCCAAGCCCGCGCCGGGGCGCCCCGCCTCCAGCACGCCGCCAACCACCGCCGCGATCCGCCCGCGCCAGATCCAGCGAGCCGCGGGAGAAGAGATCCCGCCGCCGCCGCCGACCGGGCTTTGCCCGGCGGTGCGCCCCGACGACAGCGAGGAGGAGAGGCCGGGGGAGGGACTAGTACGCGGCGGCGCTAGGGTTCCCCCCGGTCGCCGCGCAGGGGCGACATGGGAGGAGTCCTTGTAATCTGTTCAATAGATACGGCGATTATATGATCAATGAGCCCGGAGCCAACTTAAAGATGTTTGACTTAGGAAAAACCTAGAAGCTCAAGTATTTTGGAACGGTTGTACTCCTTCCGTTCCAAAATAGATGATCCAACTTTAATACAAAGTTGGGTTAAATTTAGTACAATGTTGAGTCATCTATTTTAAAACGGAGGGAGTAGTTCTTAAGGCTATACTGTTCGTAGTTAGCCGAAATGCAGGCAGATGTACATCATGTGTCGTCTGTGCGAGAGAGTCGGTGATCTCGGGAGTCACCACAACTGGGCGAAGATCCAACAGTGATAAGAGCATTCGAAGTAGGTTAGAGTAGTAAGAGCTCGGGATTGTCGTCAGTCTGTCCTAAAGTTAAAGCCGCTTGTGATAGGTCTACCATAGTCTATTCAAATAGTTTACGAACCATCTTCCATAACCCTAAGTTGATTCTAAGCTTAAAGCTCCATGTGATCTGGTTTATGAACTGTCTGCCATAAGTCTATCATAGTCGGCACCAACGATTTATTCTAGAACCAAGGATGTATTTCCTTCTTGTTCTCTATTTTACTTATTTCCAATCAGTATTAGATTCATTCCCAAATCAAACATCAACACGTGCAACATAAATATAATTATATAAATAGGTCATCAGTTTCGTGTTACAAAGATCCAATCAAGGAACTTTCTCTCACTTTGTTCCTTGCACTGCCATCTTTTGTCCTCCTACCACACAACACATGTACCACTCCCACGGCATGGTAGAAGCATCTTTACGGTCAATACCATTATGTACAACGACTCATCATTCCAACAACAAGGATAGACATGTCCTGAAGACAAGGAGACCCATTGTGTGGGTTTCAGATAGTTTCATGCAATTCTTCACTTTCTTGTTCACAAAAATCATGGAAAATACGGCAATCATTCAGTAAACTAGGCATTCCTATATTTTGAATAAACTTAAACGTAATGCAAGTGGTAAAATTTCAAGTAAGCACAACGACAACATAACTAATATTTGCATTACAAAAAAAAGACACTTCCATGACATTATGGTCCGAATTGAAAAAAAATCTATCATGGATCTGACACTTCCATGACGTAATTGTGACAAATACACATATCATCATAGATGTGGTGGGCTCCTATTTCTATGGCAAAAAATTATGAGGAAAAATGGGCTTTTCGTCATGGGAGGGCCAGGTGTGCACCTGCATGACATTCTTTAAGCCGTCCATAACGTAAAAAATCATGATAGAAGTGAGGGCGAGGAAATTTTCAGCGAGTTGTCGGTATAAGGTGGGTGGTCGGGGCTGAGCGATGCAGTGGTGTGCGCATTTCTCTCGCACATGTGCGTGTGCAAGCCCTTCGCTAACTGAACCCGAGCGAGTCGTTCACTTACTGAACCCGAGCGAGCCGTTTGGTTACTGAACCCGAGCGATCGATATCGATCCCTCTCGCAGTATGTACTTAACACGAGCGATCGATCCCTCGCACTACATACTGAACCCGATCGATCCCTCGCACTACCTACTGAACCCGATCGACCCCTTCACTGCTAACTAAACTTGATTAATCCATTCGCTGCTAACTGCACCCCAGCAATCGATCCCTTCGCTGTGCTTACTGAACCGGATCGGTCAGTGCGTTGTATCAAGCCCCCACACGAGACGCGAGTTGAGCTAGCCGGTTGGTTGCCTCTCGAGGAACAGTGCCCCTTGCTACTGCGCGCGCGATATGTAGTAGATCGAGTCGAGACTTGCATCGATCGGTCCCCCTGGCACGAGACGTGGTGAGTTGACCTAGCCAGTTGGTTGTGGATGGAAAGTTCCCATTGTTGTCGCCTGCTCGTACACCCCACCCCAACCAATGGGGGTTGGATGAGCAGAACCCCAGTCGTGTAGGTGGTTGGCGCTGGATGAACAGGACCCGGAGGAGGCGGTGCCATGGTACACTACACCCCAACTGGTTGTGGGTGGATGAACATGACCCCGTGGAAGCCGTAGGTAGTTGGCGGATGAACAATAGCCCATGGAGGCACGGTAGGAAGTTGACGGTGGATGAACAATAGCCCGTGGAGTCCCGTTTTGTGGTACGCCACACCCCTCCCGATGAACATGATCCTGTTTCGACCATAGGCGGTCGAAGAGAACTTCGTTTCCTCCATTTTGCGGTACGCCAGACCCCTCCTGATGAGCAGGACGCTGTTTCGACCGTAGGCGGTTGAAGAGAAGTCCGTTTCCACTGTTTTGCGGTACGTCGGAGCCCTCCTGATGAACATGACCCCGTTTTGACTGTAGGCATTTGAAGAGAACTCCGTTGCGTCCGTTTTGCAGTATGCTACACCCCCAGCCGGTGGGGGGTCGATGAACAAGACCCCATTTCGGTTGTTCCGTCCAAGCCAGTTGGCTCCCGATTAACATGAAACATTCTGATCTAGTCGTTTGGCTCCCGATGAACACAACGCTGCAGTTTCCTTCATTCCGACCCAACAGGTTGGCTGCCGATGAACAGGATGCCGTTGCTTTCATTCGTTGCCTCTCCATGTATACGATCTCTGACCACATGTATCCGCGAGTATGCGTTCGAGACCCGTTCTGTATGTATGTATGTGGTCGTATTTTTTGCAGCGTGGCTGTACGTACGTGTACATGATTTAGACGGGGGTGCGTGACATGCTACGTCAGGGTTCGAACGACACGTGACGTTTCTTACTCTGCCACGGTTCATCGTTACAGGAAGACTGATCTACTAGTATGTACATATACGTTTTGCGACTAGACAAATAACACTATCTACACTTCGACCTGGTGGGTCCCAGCTGTCAGGGGAAATCATTTTTTTGCACGTAATAAGGAGACACTTATATGCGCGCGAAGACGTAGCTGGTGGGTCCCTGCTATAAGGGGCACGAATCATTTTTTGCGTGTAATAAGGAGACACTTTCTTCCCTGAGAAGATATAACTGTTGTGTCCCGGCTGTCATGGGCAGTAATTAATTCTTGTGCTTATAATAAGGAGGCAATTCATTGCATGCGAATATATAGCTGGTGGGTCCTAGCTGCGAGGAAGAGGAATTTGTTTTTCTGTGTAATAAGGAGGCACTTACTTGTGTGCGACCATGTATCTGGTGGGGCCAAGCTGTCAGGAGCAGGAATCATTTTTTGCGTGTAATAAGGAGACACTTCCTTACGAGCGACCTTGTAGCTGGTGGGTCCTAGCTGTCAGCCTCTCCATGTATAACCCTCTTATGATGGTTGTTGTTTGTTGACCATGTTGATTGCGTCGCCCTGAGAGCACTAAGGCATGGACGGCGACGAGGCCTAGGAAGGGAATGAGCTGGAGCCAGCGAATAAGTGGCAGGGGATGCCCATGCGAAGGGGGGGGTACGAGGGTTGACTGGTTAGGCTGTAGGGTTCGGCTGTCGTCGTCGGAGAATAACAGAAGGTGTGGGTGACTAGAGGGATGACCTGGCCAACGGCGAGGCTTGCGCGGCAGCACAACCAGCCACGGGAGACGGGAGATTGAAGAAGCATGATGACCGTTGGATGGACATCCAACAATCACTACTCCTAAAATTATGTGTTGAGTATAGGTTGACAAAGCCTTATGTACGCGTCAACTTAGTAGACATTCCGTTTGCTATTATTTTTATAATCTACAACCATTTCTACTTCTTATGGAATTTATTGCAACCCATTTTTGTTTTTTTATAATTACTGCCCATTTTCTAGTCAGGAACAGGGTTAAAAAATTCAATGAAATTTACATATTTTGGTGGGGTCCAAACTATTTTTAATCCCAAAGTGCCAGATTGAAACTAATTTTACTTAATATTATATTAAAATCCAATGGAATTTGAAATCTCAAAGAAGAAAATATCCAAATATGAAACTAATTGCCCATTTGTTGTGTTTTTTTAATATCTACAACCCATTTCATATTACTTTTAAGATCTACAGCCTGTTCTGGCTAGGCCAAATGCATACCTTCTCGTTTTGAAAGAATTGCAGCCCAACAGGTCGGAGAAAAAAAATATTGGCCAAGGTTGGGTATTCTTCAAAAAAATATGTTGGGCCACCCATTTTCACAGAAAAAATAGGTAGGCAGGTCATGTTGTTAAACATGCCACATACGACGTTTTCCAGTTTATACACTGATCGGTGTGAACAACAAAAAACCTGCTCGAGCTGCTAGATCCCAAGTGTGAGCCGCTCCTTGTGCAATTCTGTCGTTAATTAACTATACATTGACAATGTTGGGGTCCCATGATGGCCTGGAAGTGCACAAGGTTTAGTTGTAGCCTTTTCAAAGTAAGAGTACCGATTTCATAGGGAGCACATAGTACTAGGGGAAAAACCTATAGGTAGACAAGTAATAGCAGCGCGAGCCTAACAAGCCACACTATTGCTAATTAGCAGTAGCGTGGGACTAAAACAGGCGCTGCAAGTGCCCATTAGCAGTAGCGCTGGCCCACCATAGGGGCACTACTACTAAGTGGGCTCCACAGTGCCCCTACGGGCTGGCCATTAGCGGTAGCACGAGACAGTAACACCTGTTGCTACTATGGCCAGCCAATGCCCAGCTCCCATGCCCCACTTAGCAGCAGTGTGGGCCTTGACCCCGCGCTATAGCTAATGGGCTTAGCAGTAGCGCCGGCCCGCCGATGGCGCTACTGCTAAGCCAGCCCTATCCTCTTCGTCCGCGGCCTGGCCACTACCTCTTTCTCAATCTCCCTTCGCACTCTGTCGCTCCCTCCCTTTGCCTTCGCCATCGCTCGCTGCCGCCATCGCCTGTCGTCGCCCCCAAGGTATCTCTCTCGCTCGTTCCTCCTCTCACCACCCGCCGCCCTCCTCCTCCGGACGCCCTCCTCTACCCTCCCTCCTCTCATCGCCCGCCGTCCTCCTCCAGAGCCCTACCTCCCTCCTGCCTCCCTTCATGTCGGCCTCCTCCTTCTGTTTTTGTAGAATGTAGGTTTTTTTTATTTTTTTGAATACAATAGAATGTAGATTATTTGAATGGAATAAAGTTTTTAAGTAAATATAGGTCTTTTGAATAGAGTAGAAATTTTTCAGTAAATATAGGTGTTTTGAATAGAATAGAAAATTAGTAAATGTAGGTCTTTCGAATAGAATAGAATATTAAGTGTCCAATAGAGTAGAAAATTAGAAAACGTTCAGTAAATGTAGGTCTTTTGAACCAAATACCTTTAAGTATTTGAGGTATCAAATAAAATATAAAATGTTGTTGCCAATTATATTGCGATTTTTTATGTAATGCTCACGTTGCCAAATGTAGAGAGAGAGAGAGACCTACTTTCTTGAAGAACTAGGGTATTTAGTTATGCTTGCTGTCCAAATGAAATGTTAGGGTTATAACATATATTGAAATATTTCTGTAAATATTGAACCATTGAAATGCAATGAGCACCAAGTTTGAAAATTTCTATATAAATTCTCATGTGTGAATGCTTTTGTGTGGCGCAGAGTAGATCATCAATGAGCTGGTCGACGATGCCCAGAAGATCACCGACGACACCCACATTGCCGACAACCATCGTCTATAGTGAGTAAACATGGTCTATGTGGTTCCTTAAATACGAAAATGAAGGATATGTGCTTGCCCAAGTGGCCTATGTTTGTAGGGAACACCTCCGAGTGGCTTATGTTTTGCTAGAGTGTTGATTCAGTTCCGTTCCAGTAAATTTCAGGCGCTCGATTTGCCCTATTTTAGCAAAGGTCATGCCGGAATTTTTTGTGAATTTTAGCATGACATGTGCTAGAATATAGGAAATATTGAGTGCCCTGGATTTGCTGGAAACAGAACTAAATGACATTTCGGGTTGACTTTATGTCCGTCGGGGCTCCATACATGATGGTCAAAAAATTAGTGAGGGAGAGTGTCCACCATATGTGAGAGAAGAAGAATGCCGACTGTTGTCGCGGGGGTCACTCTTCCTTTTCATTCTCATGATATACCTTTTGGTAATGCATTGGAAGGAAGAGAAGAGCGACCATCACCGATGGTCGAAAGATCAGTGAAGGAGTGTCCACCATATACATTAGTGAGGAAGAAGAATGCCAATTGTTGTTGTCGAGGTCGCTTCTTCTTCTTTCGCAGGTGCTAGACATTTTGGTGTAATGCACTTTAAAAATAAAGGAGGAGCGACTATCACCTACGGTCACAATTATCAGAGAGGAAGAATCCCGACTATTGTCATGGGGGTTGCTTCTCATTCGTTCCCATGTGCTAGAAATTTTAATGTAATGCACTCGGGAATGAAGGGAGGAGCGACCATCACCGACGGTCGAATATGTCAGAGAGGGAGTACCCAGCATATACACACCACGTGATATGAGAGTTTCCAAGGAAGACTCGACAGATCAAAAGTCAACCCATGCTGAATAGTGATATGTGTGTTGAGTTTCTGTTAATTGCCTTTGATTTATTATCTTTGAATTATGAACATACACTACTGCAGGATGGTGCAAATGCGACAGTCCAATCAGAGACCCTTCGACCAAACTATGTGTGATGCATTAATCACAAATGGTGGTGTAAGAAAACCGTAAAAAATGAGACGAGCTGTTTGCGATGGCGCAAACATCAAACAAGATTCAGATCAGTGTTGCGTGTGCGATGCATGGCATAGGTTAATCCATATGATCCATATGATCCATAACAACATAAACAGTCAGCCAGATGAGGGTGTGTGCAATATATGGCATATAGTTCACTAGGATGAACTATGTGTGATTAGGCAACACAATAGAAGCGGTTAGCCAGATCAAGGTGTGTGCTATGGAGGGCATATAGTTCACTCGGATGAACTGTTTGCAATGAGCCAAGACAACGTAAAGAATTCAACTAAACAAGATATGTGTGATACGCGGCAAACATGCCCGTAATCAGAAATGTGTGCGAAGACCAATAATAACATAGATGATTGCTGCTAAGAAGCCGTGTGATTTGCTCTGTCTATATAAGAACAACAATATATAACTAAAATAAACATCTAATTACATAAGTGACTATACAGATCATTCACACACACCTCAATAAACAATGGCATGCATTCTAAACTAGGAGAAACGATCGTCTAGTCATCTACTTCTTGTGACGCTCCCGCCATTGCTCTGCGGCTCGATCCTTCATTTGTGGCAGGACGAAGACACTTCCTCATGTCAACGATCTACCTGTACATCTCGTAGCTTGTGTACGCGTCCTTGTCCGCATACTTGACGTGTTCTTCATCCAGTCTCTGATGCCAGGCACTATGCTGGGTGTTCTTGTCCTTCTTACTCTCATCTTTCATCTTCATGTAGTAAGGGTCGATGATGGCCAAGGCGAGGTCAATTAGGGAGCTCTATTTGTTGTTGGTGCTGCTCCAGACCTTGTAGTGGTCAAGGATGTTGACAAGATTTTGGAAGGTCAAGCCCGAACCTCGAGCGGTTTTAGATCGTTGGTGGTGTCCACCCTAGAAAAACTATAGTCAGAGCTGTTGATAAACCTGGAGAAATGCTCGCAAGGTCTTGTGGCCAGGTGGTAGTGGTAGATGAGGATGTCATGTCGCACGCACAGCTGGGCGACAACAACCTTCTGGTCTTGCCCGGCACGGCCGCTGGTGAACTCAAGGTTGAAGCCGACCACTTGGTACTTGTCCTTAGCAAGGAACTGCTCCATTTTGGATGGAGCTCTCCATTGAGCCCGAATCATTTGTGTACACCACTGAGAGATCCTTCTCCCTCATGTGGGTGTCCAGTATGTGATGCATGGTGAACTGTCGCCCATTGTCGTCGTCGGCCGTTGGGAGCGCCATTGGAGCCACGGGGAGCGCCATTGGAACCGCTGGATGTCCTTTGTGTGTGTGTGTGTGTGTGTGTCATCGTGGGTGTGCTTATTGTGTCGTGTGGCGCGATAGATGAAGGTAAATGACCGCAGGAATAAATGGGGGCTGGGCGGCCTGGATTCTCGACACGTACGCATGGCAGTTTTTGCAGCAGGTAAATGCATCATGGCGCCGCGCCTGGCGCAACCGCATTGATACGTCCATTTTGCATCATGTTTTCTTACTGTTATCTATGTTGTTTTATTGTATAATAACACTTTTTGGAGTAATTCTAATGCTTTTCTCTAATAATATGCAAGGTATGCACCAAGGGGGAGAATTCTGCCAGCTAGAAATCTGGACTTGAAAAAGCTACGTCAAGCTACCTATTCTACACAACTCCAAATGAGCTAAAACTTCCCGAGGATTTTTATGGAATATTTAAGGATTATTGGAGCAAATAAGTACCAGAGGGGGGCCACCAAGTGGGCAGAACCCACCAAGGTGCGCCAGGAGGCCCATGCGCGCCATGGTGGGTGCTGCCCTCCTCGGCCCACATCCGGTGCCCCTCTTCTGGTATATAAGTCATTTTGACCTAGAAAAAATAGGGGGAGGACTTTCGGGATGAAGCACCACTGCCTCGAGGCGGAACTTGGGCAGGAGCACTTTTGCCCTCCGGTAGAGCGATTCCGCCGGGGGAACTTCCCTCCCGGAGGGGGAAATCATCATCATCATCATCACCAACAACTCTCCCATCTTATGGAGGGCTATCTTCATCAACATCTTCAACAGCACCAACTCCTCTCAAACCCTACTTCATCTCTTGTGTTCAATCTTTGTACCAAAAATATATGGTTTATTTGGTGGAAGACTATATGTTCAGATCCATTGTGCTATTTAATACCCCTCTAATCTTGAGCATGATTATCATTTGTGAGTAGTTACTTTCGTTCTTGAGGTCCCGGGAGAAATCATGTTGCAAGTAATCATGTAAACTTGATATGTGTTTGATATTTTGATGATATATATGTTGTCATTCTCTTAGTGGTGTCATGTGAACGTCGACTTCATGAAACTTCACCATATTTGGGCCTAAGGGAATGCATTATGGAGTAGTTATTAGATGGTGGGTTGCGAGAGTGACAGAAGCTTAAACCCCAGTTTATGCGCTATTCCGTAAGGGACCGATTGGATCCAAAAGTTTAATGCTATGGTTAAAATTTATTCTTAATACTTTTCTCGTAGTTGCGGATGCTTGCGAGAGGGTTAATCATAAGTAGGAGGTTTGTTCAAGTAAGAACAACACCTAAGCACCGGTCCACCCTATTGGGGAACGCGGTAATTTCAAAAAAAAATCCTATGATCATGCAAGATCTCTCTAGGTGATGCATAGCAACGAGAGGGGAGAGTGTGTCCACGTATCCTCATAGACCGAAAGCGGAAGCGTTTCAATAACGCGGTTGATGTAGTCAAACTTCTTCATGATCCAACCAATCAAGTACTGAACGTACGTCACCTCCGCGTTCAGCACACGTTCAGCTTGATGACATCCCTTGTGCTCTTGGTCCAGTTGAGGACGAGGATGAGTTTCGTTAGCACAACAGCGTGGTGACGGTGATGATGATGCTACCGACGCAGGACTTCGCCTAAGTACTACGATGGTATGATCGAGATGTGTAACTGTGGAGGGGGGCACCACACATGGTTAAGAGAAACTTGTGTGTCCTAGGGTGCCCCCCTTTCCCCCGTATATAAAGGAGGGAGGGGGAGACCAACCGGCCCTATGGCGTGCCCCAAGAGGAGGATTCCTACTAGGACTTCCTAGTCCTAGTAGGATTCCCCTCCAAGGAAGAGAGGGGGAAGGAAGGGGAGGGAGAGGGAGTAGGAAAGGGGGGGGTGCCCCTCCCTTCCCCTAGTCCAATTCGGGCCCAAGGGGGGGGGGGCGGCCAACCCTCCTGCAGCCCTCCTATCTCTCCACTAAGGCCCATTAGTTCCCCCGGGGGTTTCCTGTAACCCCTCTGGCACTCCGTTTTTACCCGAAACTATCCGGAACACTTCTGGTGTCCGAATAACATGGTCCAATATATCAATCTTTATGTCTCGACCAATTAGAGACTCCTCGCCACGTCCATGATCTCATCCGGGACTCCGAACAAACTTAGGTCATCAAAACACATAACTCATAATACATATTGTCATCGAACGTTAAGCGTGCGGACCCTACGGGTTCGAGAACTATGTAGACATGACCGAGACACATCTCCGGTAAATAACCAATAGCAGAACCTGGATGCTCATATTGGCTCTTACATATTCTACAAAGATCTTTATCGGTCAAACCGCATAACAACATATGTTGTTCCCTTTGTCATCGGTATGTTACTTGCCCGAGAATTGATCGTCGGTATCATCATACCTAGTTCAATCTCATTACCGTCAAGTCTCTTTACTCGTTCCATAATACTTCATCCCGCAACTAACTCATTAGTCACATTGCTTGCAAGGCTTATAGTGATGAGTATTACCGAGAGATCCCAGAGATACCTCTCTGAAACACGGAGTGACAAATCCTAATCTCGATCTATGTCAACCCAACAAACACCTTCGGAGACACATGTAGAGCATCTTTTAATCACCCGTTTACGTTGTGACATTTTATAGCACACAATGTGTTCTTCTGGTATTTGGGAGTTGCATAATCTCATAGTCCGAGGAATATGTATAAGTGATACATCTCCAATGTATCTATAACTTTTGATTGTTCCATGCTATTATATTGCCCGTTTTGGATGTTTATGGGCTTTACTTTACACATTTATATCATTTTTGGGACTAACCTACTAACCGGAGACCCAACCCGTATTGCTCTTTTTTTTGCCTATTTCAGTGTTTCGAAGAAAAGGAATATCAAATGGAGTCCAAACGGAATGAAACCTTTGGGAGCATGATTTTTGGAACAAACGTGATCCAAAGGACTTGGAGTGCAAGTCAAGAAGCAGCTGAGGCGGCCACAAGGGTGGAGGGCGCGCCCACCCCTACAGGGTGCGCCCCCTATCTTGTGGGCCCCTCGGGCGTCCACCGACGTACTTCTTCCTCCTATATATACCTACGTACCCCGAAAACATCAGGGGAGCCAACGAAAAACTATTTCCACTGCCGTAACCTTCTGTATCGGTGAGATCCCATCTTGGAGCCTTCGCCGGCGCTCCGTCGGAGGGGGAATCGACCACGGAGGGCTTCTACATCAACACCATAGCCCCTCCGATGAGTTGTGATTAGTTTACCATAGACCTTCGGGTCCATAGTTATTAGCTAGATGGCTTCTTCTCTCTTTCTGGATCTCAAAACCATGTTCTCCTCGATCTTCTTGGAGATCTATTCGATGTAACTCTTTTTGCGGTGTGTTTGTCGAGATCCGATGAATTGTGGGTTTATGATCAAGTTTATCTATGAGAAATATTTGAATCTCCTCTGAATTTTTTATGTATGATTGAGTTATCTTTGCAAGTCTCTTCGAATTATCAATTTGGTTTGGCCTACTAGATTGATCTTTCTTGCAATGGGAGAAGTGCTTAGCTTTGGGTTCAATCTTGCAGTGTCCTTTCCCAGTGACAGCAGGGGCAGCAAGGCACGTGTTGTATTGTTGCCATCGAGGATAAAAAGATGGGGTTTATATCATATTGCATGAGTTTATCCCTCTACATCATGTCATCTTTCTTAATGCGTTACTCTGTTCTTTATGAACTTAATACTCTAGATGCATGCTGGATAGCGATCGATGTGTGGAGTAATAGTAGTAGATGCAGGCGGGAGTCGGTCTACTTGTCGCGGACATGATGCCTATATACATGATCATGCCTAGATAATCTCATAATTATTCGCTTTTCTATCAATTGCTCGATAGTAATTTGTTCACCCACTGTAATACTTATGCTATCTTGAGAGAAGCCACTAGTGAAACCTATGGCCCCCGGGTCTATCGTTTATCTTTTAAGCTTTCAATCTACTTTTATTTGCATCTTTACTTTTCCAATCTATATTATAAAATACCAAAAATATATTTATCTTATCATATTATCTCTATCAGATCTCACTTTCGCAAGTGGTCGTGAAGGGATTGATGAGCATCCAAGTTGGGTATAATAAAAACTATCAAAGAAAGTGAATTGGATGCTATGATTAATTTGATGCTTGATAATTGTTTTGAGATATGGAGGTGATAATATTAGAGTCATGCTGGTTGGGTGATTATGAATTTAAAGAATGCTTGTGCTAAAGGTTGTGATTCCCATAGCATGCACGTATGGTGAACCGCTTTGTGATGAAGTTGGAGCAGAATTTTATTTATTGATTGTCTTCCTTATGAGTGGCGGTCGGGGATGAGCGATGGTCTTTTCCTACCAATCTATCCCCCTAGGAGCATGCGCGTAGTACTTTGTTTTTGATTACTTGTAGATTTTTGCAATAAGTATATGAGTTCTTTATGACTAATGTTGAATCCATGGATTATATGCACTCTCGCCTTCCACCATTGCTAGCCTCGCTTGTGTCGCGCAACTTTCACCGGTACCATACGCCCACCATATACCTTCCTCAAAACAGCCACCATACCTACCTATTATGGCATTTACATAGCCATTCCGAGATATATTGCCATGCAATTTTCCACTGTTCCATTTATTATGACACACATCATCATTGTCATATTGCTCTTTGCATGATCATGTAGTTGAGAATGTATTTGTGGCAAGGCCACCTTCTTAATTTTCATACATGTCACTCTTGATTCATTGGATATCCCGGTACACCGCCGGAGGCATTCATATAGAGTCATATCTTGTTGAGTTGTAATCTTGAGTTGTAAGTAAATAAAAGTGTGATGATCTTCATTATTAGAGCATTGTCCCAGTGAGGAATGGATGATGGAGACTATGATTCCCCCACAAGTCGAGATGAGACTTTGGACTTTATAAAAAAAGAAAGAAAAAGGCAAAAATAAAAGAAAGGTCCAAAAAAGAAAAAAAAGAGAAAAAGAAAAAAAGAGAAAAAAATGAGAGAAAAAGAGAGAAGGGACAATGCTACTATCCTTTTTACCACACTTGTGCTTCAAGGTAGCACCATGATCTTCATGATAGAGAGTCTCCTATGTTGTCTCTTTCTTATACTAGTGGGAATTTTTCATTATAGAACTTGGCTTGTATATTCCAATGATGGGCTTCCTCAAAATGCCCTAGGTCTTTGTGAGCAAGCGAGTTGGATGCACACCCACTTAGTTTATTTTATTAAGCTTTCATACATTTATAGCTCTAGTGCATCCATTGCATGGCAATCCATACTCACTCACATTGATATCTATTAATGGGCATCTTAATAGCACGTTGATATGCCTAGTTGATGTGAGACTATCTTCTCCTTTTTGTCTTCTCCACAACCACCATTCTATTCCACATATAGTGCTATGTCCATGGCTCACGCTCATGTATTGTGTGAAAGTTGAAAAAGTTTGAGATTACTAAAGTATGAAACAATTGCTTGGCTTGTCATTGGGGTTGTGCATGATTAAATACTTTGTGTGATGAAGATAGAGCAACAACCAGACTATATGATTTTGTAGGGATAACTTTCTTTAACCATGTTATTTTGAGAAGACATGATTACTTTGATTAGTATGCTTTAAGTATTACTTTTTCTTATGTCAATATGAACTTTTATTTTGAATCATTTGGATCTGAACATTCATGCCACAATAAATAAAATTACATTGAGAATTATGCTAGGTAGCATTGCACATCAAAAATTCTGTTTTTATCATTTACCTACTCGAGGACGAGAAGGAACTAAGCTTGGGGATGCTTGATACTTCTCCAACGTATCTATAATTTTTGATTGTTCAATGCTATTATATTACCCGTTTTGGATGTTTATGGGCTTTACATTACACATTTATATCATTTTTTGGGACGAACCAACTAACCGGAGGCCCAGCCCGTATTGCTGTCTTTTTGCCTATTACAGTGTTTCAAAGAAAAGGAATATCAAACGGAGTCCAAATGGAATGAAACCTTCGGGAGCGTGATTTTTGAAACAAACATGATCCAGAGGACTTGGAGTGCAAGTCAAGAAGCAGCTGAGGCGGCCACGAGGGTGGAGGGCGCGCCCCCTATCTCGTGGGCCCCTCAGGCGTCCACCGACGTACTTCTTCCTCCTATATATACTTACGTACCCCGAAAACATCAGGGGAGCCAACGAAAATCTATTTCCACCGCCGTAACCTTCCGTATGCGCGAGATCCCATCTTGGAGCCTTCGCCGGCACTCTATCGGAGGGGGAATCGACCATGGTGGGCTTCTACATCAACACCATATCCCCTCCGATGAGTTGTGAGTAGTTTACCACAGACCTTCGGGTCCATAGTTATTAGCTAGATGGCTTCTTCTCTCTTTTTGGATCTCAATACCATGTTCTCCTCGATCTTCTTGGAGATCTATTAGATGTAACTCTTTTTGCGGTGTGTTTGTCGAGATCCGATGAATTGTGGGTTTATGATCAAGTTTATCTATGAGAAATATTTGGATCTCCTCTGAATTCTTTTATGTCTGATTGAGTTATCTTTGCAAGTCTCTTCGAATTATCAGTTTGGTTTGGCCTACTAGATTGATGTTTCTTGCAATGGGAGAAGTGCTTAGCTTTGGGTTCAATCTTGCAGTGTCCTTTCCCAGTGACAGCAGGGGTAGCAAGGCACGTATTGTATTGTTGCCATCTAGGATAAAAAGATGGGGTTTATATCATATTGCATGAGTTTATCCCTCTACATCATGTCATCTTTCTTAATGCGTTACTCTGTTCTTTATGAACTTAATACTCTAGATGCATGCTGGATAGCGGTCGATGTGTGGAGTAATAGTAGTAGATGCAGGCATGAGTCGGTCTACTTGTCGTGGACGTGATGCCTATATACATGATCATGCCTAGATAATCTCATAATTATTCGCTTTTCTATCAATTGCTCGACAGCAATTTGTTCACCCACTGTAATACTTATGCTATCTTGAGAGAAGCCACTAGTGAAACCTATGGCCCCCGGGTCTATCTTTTATCCTTTAAGCTTTCAATCTACTTTTATTTGCATCTTTACTTTTCCAATCTATATTATAAAATACCAAAAATATATTTATCTTATCATATTATCTCTATCAGATCTCACTTTAGCAAGTGGCCGTGAAGGGATTGACAACCCCTTTATTGCGTTGGTTGCGAGTTCTTTGTTTGTTTGTGTAGGTGCGTGGGACTTTTGAGGAGCCTCCTACTGGATTGATACCTTGGTTATAAAAACTGAGGGAAATACTTACTACTATTGCTGCATCACCCTTTCCTCTTCAAGGAAAACCATCGCAAGCTCAAGACATAGCAATAAGTCATGAAGAAAGTAGTAGCAATGAAACTGTAACGATCATAATGCTAAGCTAACGGATGGGTCATGTCCATCACATCATTCTCCTAATGATGTGATCATGTTTATCAAATGACAACACATGTCTATGGTTAGGAAACGTAACCATCTTTGATTAACAAGCTAGTCAAGTAGAGGCATACTAGGGACACTATGTTTTGTCTATGTATTCACACATGTACTAAGTTTCTGGTTAATACAATTCTAGCATGAATAATAAATATTTATCATGAAATAAGGAAATAAGTTATAACTATATTATTGCCTCTAGGGCATATTTCCTTCAGTCTCCCACTTGCACTAGAGTCAATAATCTAGATTACAAAGTAATGATTCTAACACCCATGGAGTTTTGGTGCTGATCATGTTTTGCTCGTGGAAGAGGCTTAGTCAACGAGTCTGCAACATTCAGATCTGTATGTATCTTGCAAATCTCTATGTCTCCCTCTGACACTTGATGACGGATGGAATTGAAGCATCTCTTGATGTGCTTGGTTCTCTTGTGAAATCTGGATTCCTTTGCCAAGGCAATTGCACCATTATTGTCACAAAAGATTTTCATTGGACCCGATGCACTAGGTATGGCACCTAGATCGGATATGAACTCCTTCATCCAGACTCCTTCATTTGTTGCTTCTGAAGCAGCAATATACTCTGCTTCACACGTAGATCCCGCCACGATGCTCTGCTTGGAACTGAACCAATTGACAACTCCTCCATTCAATAAAAATACGTATCCGGTTTGCGACTTAGAGTCATCTGGATTAGTGTCAAAGCTTGCATCAACGTAACCGTTTATGATAATCTCTTTGTCACCTCCATAAACGAGAAACATATCCTTAGTCCTTTTCAGGTATTTCAGGATGTTCTTGACCGCTGTCCAGTGCTCCACTCTGGGATTACTTTGGTACCTCCCTGCTATGCTTATAGCAAGGCACACATCATGTCTAGTACATAGCATTGCATACATGATAGAACCTATTGCTGAAGCATAGGGAATGACTTTCATTTTCTCTCGGTCTTCTGAAGTGGTCGGGCATTGAGTCTGACTCAACTTCACACCTTGTAACACAGCCAAGAACCCTTTCTTTGACTGATCCATTTTGAACTTCTTCATAACTTTTATCAAGGTATGTGCTTTGGGAAAGTCCAATTAAGCATCTTGATCTATCTCTATAGATCTTGATGCCTAATAAGTAAGCAGCTTCACCTAGGTCTTTCATTGAAAAACTCTTATTTAGGTATCCCTTTATGCTATCTAGAAATTCTATATCATTTCCAATCAACAATATGTCATCTACATATAATATTAGAAATGCTACAGAGCTCCCATTCACTTTCTTGTAAATACATGGTTCTCCATAAGTCTGTATAAAACCATATGCTTTGATCACACTATCAAAACGCTTATTCCAACTCCGAGAGGCTTGCACCAGTGCATAAATGGATCGCTGGAGCTTGCACACTTTGTTAGCACCCTTTGGATCGACAAAACCTTCTGGTTGCATCACATACAACTCTTCTTCCAGAAAACCATTCAGGAATGCAGTTTTGACATCCATCTACCAAATTTCATAATCATAAAATGCGGCAATTGCTAACATGATTCGGACAGACTTAAGCATCGCTACGGGTGAGAAAGTCTCATCATAGTCAACTCCTTGAACTTGTCGAAAACCTTTCGCAACAAGTCGAGCTTTGTAGACAGTAACATTACCATCAGCGTCAATCTTCTTCTTGAAGATCCATTTATTTTCTATGGCTTGCCGATCATTGGGCAAATCCACCAAAGTCCACACTTTGTTCTCATACATGGATCCCATCTCATATTTCATGGCCTCAAGCCATTTCGCGGAATCTGGGCTCATCATCGCTTCCTCATAGTTCGTAGGTTTACCATGGTCTAGTAACATGACTTCCAGAACATGATTACCATACCACTCTGGTGCAGATCTCTTAGTCGATAATATTGATGGGCATGTTATTTACTTCTGTGATGAAGCTTCTAGAATTACCAAACCTGATAAAAAGGATAAACATAGAGCAGTTGTTGGCATGCCTGTTGTCTCAGTTAAGATAGGAGATCACTGTTATCATGGGTTATGTGACCTAGGTGCCAGTGTGAGTGATATTCCTTTTCCTTATATCAAGAAACTAGAGATGAAATAGCACCTGCTGAAATGGAAGGCATAGATCAATTGGGATTCTTAGAGATGTTGAAGTCTTGTGTGAGAAAATAAAATACCCTACTGATTTTCTTGTTCTTAGCTCCCCACAAGATGAATTTTATCCCATAATTTTTGGTAGATCTTTCTTGAACACCGTCAATGCTAAAATAGATTGTGAGAAACAAACCGTCGGTGTTAACTTTGGTGATGAATCTCATGAATTTATTTTCTCCAAGTTTAGTAGACAACCTCATAAGAAAGATTTGCCTAGTAAGGATGAAATTCTTGGTCTTGCTTCTATTGTTGTACCTCCTACCGATCCTTTGGAACAATATTTGCTAGACCATGAAAATGATTTGCATATGCATGAAAGAAATGAAATAGATATAATCTTTTTCGAACAACAACCTCTACTTAAACACAATTTGCCTATTGAAACTCTAGGAGGTCCTCCTCCACCTAAAGGTGATCCTGTGTTTGAATTAAAACAATTGCCAGACACTTCGAAATATGCTTATATTGATGAGAAAAAGATATATCCTGTTATTATTAGTGCTAACCTTTCAGAACATGAAGAAGAAAGACTATTGAAATTTCTAAGGAAGCACAGGGCTGCTATTGGATATACTCTTGATGATCTTAAGGGCATTAGTCCCACTATATGCCAGCACAAGATCAATATGGAACCTAATGCTAAACTCATTGTTGATCACCAACGTCAGTTAAATCCGAAATGAAAGAAGTGGTAAGAACATAAATATTGTAACTTCTGGAAGCAGGTATAATCTATCCTATAGCTGATAGTAGATGGGTAAGTCCTGTTCATTGTGTCCCTGAGAAGGGAGGTATTACTGTTGTTCCTAATGATAAGAATGGGCTCATTCCACAAAGAATTGTCACAGGCTATAGGATGGTAATTGATTGTAGAAAATTAAATAAAGCAACTAGAAAAGATCATTACCCTCTGCCTTTTATCGATCAAATGTTAGAAAGATTATCTAAGCACACACCTTTTTTGCTTCCTTGATGGATATTCTGGCTTTTCACAAATACCTGCTTTACAACCTGGTCAAGAAAATACCACTTTTACTTGTCCCTTTGGAACTTTTGCTTATGGACGTATGCCTTTTGGTTTATGTAATGCACCTGCTACCTTTCAAATATGTATGACTGCTATATTCTCTGATTTTCGTGAAAAGATTGTTGAGGTTTTCATGGATTACTTTTCTGTTTATGGGAAGTCTTTTGATGATTGTTTAAGCAATCTTGATCGAGTTTTGCAGAGATGTGAACAAACAAATCTTGTCTTGAATTGCGAGAAGTGCCACTTTATGGTTAATGAAGGTATTGTTTCGGGCCATAAAATTTTTGAGAAAGGCATTGAGATGGACAAAGCCAAGGTTGATGAAATTGAGAAAATGCAATGTCATAAAGATATCAAAGGTATTCGTAGTTTCCTTGGTCATGATGGTTTCTATAGGAGGTTTATCAAAGACTTTTCTAAAATTTCTAGGCCTCTTACGAATATTTTGCAAAAGGATATTCCCTTTGTGTTTGATGATGATTGTTTGGAAGCCTTTGAAACACTAAAGAAAGCCTTAATTACTACACCTGTTGTTCAACCGCCTGATTGGAACTTGCCTTTTGAGATTTTGTGTGATGCTAGTGATTATGCTGTTGGTGTTGTTCTACAACAAAGAGTTGATAAGAAACTGAATGTTATTCATTATGCTAGTAAAACTCTAGACAATGCTCAACGTAATTATGCTGCTACTGAAAAATAATTCTTAGGAGTGGTGTTTGCTTGTGATAAATTCAGATCTTACATTCTTGATTCTAAAGTAATTGTTCACACCGATCATGTTGCTATAAAATATCTTATGGAAAAGAAAGATGCTAAACCTAGACTCATTAGGTGGGTTCTTCTGCTACAAGAATTTGATTTGCATATCACTGATAGGAAAGGAGCAGAGAATCCCGTAGGTGATAACTTGTCTAGGCTTGAAAATATTCTTTATGACCCACAACCTATTAATGATAGCTTTCCTGATGAACAACTAGCTACAATAAATGTTTCTAATAATACACCTTGGTATGCTGACTATGCTAATTATATTTTTGCTAAATACATACCACCTAACTTCACATACCAATAAAAGAAAAAAAATTCTTCTATGACTTAAGACATTACTTTTGGGATGACCCACATCTTTATAAAGAAGGAGTAGATGATATTATTAGAGGTTGTGTACCTGAGCATGAACAGGAACAAATCCTACGGAAATGTCACTTTGAAGCTTATGAAGGACATCACGCGGGAGACAGAACCGCTGATAAGGTATTACAATCTGGGTTTTATTGGCCTACTCTCTTTAAAGGTGCCCATAAATTTGTCTCGTCTTGTGATGAATGCCAAAGAATAGGTAATATTGGTAAGCGTCAAGAAATGCCTATGAATTATTCACTTGTTGTTGAACCATTTGATGTTTGGGGATTTGATTTCATGGGACCTTTTCCTTCCTGTAATGGGTATACACATATTTTGGTTGCTGTTGATTATGTTACTAAGTGGGTAGAAGCTATTCCAACCAGTAGTGTTGATCACAACACCTCTATTAAAATCCTTAAGGAAGTTATTTTCCCAAGGTTTGGAGTCCCTAGATATTTAATGACTGATGGTGGTTCACACTTTATTCATGGCGCTTTCCATAAAATTCTTGCTAAGTATGATGTTAACCATAGAATTGCATCACCTTATCATCCTCAGTCTAGTGGTCAAGTTCAACTTAGCAATATAGAAATAAAACTAATCTTACAAAATACTATCAATATGTCCTGGAAGAATTGGTCTAAGAAATTAGATGATGCACTTTGGGCTTATAGAACAGCTTATAAAAATCCTATGGGTATGTCTCCATATAAAATGGTTTATGGAAAAGCTTGTAATTTGCCTGTTGAGTTAGAACATAAAGCATATTGGGCAATTAAAGAAATCAATTATGATTTCAAACTTGCTGGTGAAAAGAGGTTATTTGATATTAGCTCATTAGATGAATGGAGAACCCAGGCTTATGAAAAAGCAAAGTTATTTAAAGAAAATGTTAAAAGATGGCATGACAAAAGAATCCAAAAGCGTGAGTTCAAAGTTGGAGAATATGTTCTTTTGTACAACTCTTGTTTCAGATTCTTTGCAGGAAAACTCCTCTCCAAATGGGAAGGACCCTATGTCATCGAGGAGGTCTATCGGTCCAGAGCTATCAAAATAAATAATTCCGAAGGCACTAACCCGAAGGTTGTCAATGGGCAATGAATAAAACACTATATCTCAGGTTCGCCCATTAATGTTAAAAGCAATATTATCCAAACTTTGACACCATAAGGGCACATAAAGGAAACCTTCCGGAACACTCCAGAATCATGAAAAAAGGGAGGTACGTGATACGGTAAGTAAACGGACTCCGAAAAGTCCGCAAAAATATTG
Source organism: Triticum dicoccoides (assembly GCF_002162155.2). Classification (NCBI taxonomy): domain Eukaryota; kingdom Viridiplantae; phylum Streptophyta; class Magnoliopsida; order Poales; family Poaceae; genus Triticum; species Triticum dicoccoides. The sequence continues at coordinate 658,489,142 of NC_041383.1, read as the reverse complement.
TTTGTCAGTTTTGGAATATTTCAAAATTTAGGAAAATAAGAAACTTCCAGGAAAGTGACCATGGTGGGCACGATACACCAGGGCGCACCTGGCATGCCAGGCGTGCCCAGGTGGGTTGTGCGCACCTCGGGTACTTTTCAGACTCCGTTTTTCTTCCGTTCTACTTGTTCCCCAAGATAAAAAAAAGCTTTATATCCCTCCTTGATGTTTGCTAGAACTACGTCCGTATTTCCCCAAAGAGGAAGGGATGATGCAGTATAGCGACGGTAGGTATTTCCCTTAGTGACGAGACCAAGGTTATCGAACCAGTAGGAAAACCTCCTCACACCACGTAAACACACCTGCACACAAATAACTAATACTCGCAACCCGACATGTTAAAGGGGTTGTCAATCCCTTCCGGGTATGACACCTCAAGATAGGCAAATAACGTGAGGTAAAAGTGGTAGATAGGATAAATAGATCGCAGAACAAATAAATTGTAGCAAGGTATTTTTGTATTTTTTGGTTTAATAGATCTGAAAATAAATGCAAAGGCAAATACATCTCAAAGGCAAATATGATGAAAAGAGACCCGTGGGTCATAGGTTTCACTAGTGGCTTCTCTCGAGAACAATAGCAAACAGTGGGAAAACAATTACTATTGGTAAATTGATAGAACTTCAAATAATCATGATGATATCCAGGCAATGATCATATATAGGCATCACGTCCAAGATTAGTAGACCGACTCCTGCCTGCATCTACTACTATTACTCCACACATCAACCGCTATCCAGCATGCATCTAGTGTATTAAGTTTATGGGAAAATGGAGTAATGCAATAAGAACGATGACATGATGTAGACGAGATCCGTTTATCTATTGCGGAGATATAGATCTCATCTTGTTATCCTTAGTAGCAACGATACATACGTGTTGGTTCCCCTTATGTCACTGGGATCAAGCACCGTAAGATCGAACCCACTACAAAGCACCTCTTCCCATTGCAAGATAAATAGATCAAGTTGGCCAAATAAAACCCAAATATCGGAGAAGAAATACGAGGCTATAAGCAATCATGCATATAAGAGATCAAAAAAGACTCAGATAACTTTCATGGATAAAAACATAGATGTGATCATAAACTCAAAGTTCATCGGATCCCAACAAACACACCACAAAAAGACTTACATCATATATATCTCCAAGAGACCATTGTATTGATAATAAAGAGAGACAGAGGAAGCCATCTAGCTACTAACTACAGACCCGAAGGTCTACAAAGAACTACTCATGCATCATCGGGGAGGCACCAATGGAAGTGGTGAACCCCTCCATGATGGTGTCTAGATTGGATCTGGTGGTTCTGGACTCTGCGGCAGTTGGAATTTATTTTCGTTGACTCCTCTAGGGTTTCTGTAATATTGGGGTATTTATAGAGCAAAGTGGTGGTTCAGGGGGCACCCGAGGTGGGCACAACCCACCAGGGCGCGCTTGGGCCTCCTGGCGTGCCCTGGTGGGTGCTGCTCCCCTCGAGCCACCCCCAGGTGCTTTCTTGGCCCACCGGATGTCTTCTGGCCCAAAAAATCCTCCAGGAGTTTCGCTGCGTTTGGACTCTGTTTGATATTGATTTCCTACGATGTAAAAAACATGCAGAAAACAGCAACTAGCACTGGGCACTATGTCAACAGTTTAGTACCAAAAAATGATATAAAATGATTGTAAAACATCCAAGAATGATAATATAACAACATGGAACAATAAAAAATTATAGATATGTTGGAGACTTATCAGCATCCCCAAGTTTAATTCCCGCTCGTCCCCGAGTAGGTAAATGATAAAAACAGAATTTTTGATGTGGAATGCTGCCTACCATGTTCATCACATTTCTGTTCTTTATAGTATTGACATATGGACTTTTATATGATTCAAAGCAATGGTCTAGTTTTTACATGAAGACTGTAATACTCAAGCATACCAACAAGAAACCATGTCTTTCAAAATATCGACACTAAAGCAAGTTATCCCTAGCCCATCATGCTCAATCATTGATCCATTCATGAAACACACTCGAATATTAGCTACACCCAATGCTCAAATACGATCATAGTGCTCCTTAGTTGGTGCTTTATAAGAGAAGATGGAGACTCAAGTTCGAAATAAAAATTGCATAAGTAAAAGAAAGGACCTTCGCGGAGGGAAGTAGTGATTTGTAGAAGTGCTAGAGCTCAAAGCTTAAATTGAGAGATAAAACTTATTTTTGAGAGGCATACTTTTCCCACCAACGAAAACGACTTGGAGCATCCCAACACTTTCCATGCTAGATACATCATAGGCGGTTCCCAAGCAGAAAATATTGTTTATTCCTTTTCAACCATTACTTTCACATTCCATGGCTAACCGTATTCATGGGTGCCCTCCATACCAACACTTTCCAAGGAATTTATTATTTGAAAACATAAAGTAAATTCATTATTCATTCTGGGACTGGGCATCCCTAGTAGCTTTGTCGTACTCTCGTGCAATGGCAAGTGAATAAACACTCATCGTGTGAATAACACATCTAGCATGGAAAATATTGGCTACCTTTTACTCCTTCGTGAGCAGTAGAGCACACAAAAGAGAAATTTATTTTGAACATTAGAGATGGCACATGCAAATTTGCTTAGAACGGCATGGAAATACCGCATATAGGTAGGTATAGTGGACTCATATGGCAAAACTGGTTTAAAGGGTTTTGGATGCACAAGTAGTGATCATACTTAGTGCAAAATGAAGGCTAGCAAAAAGATTGAGAAGCGACCAACCAAAAAGCGAAAAATTTCATACCCAATCATTAAGCATAAGTAACGCCGAATAATGCACCATAAGTAGGATATAAATTTCATTGCGTAACTAGTGACTTTCATGCTTGCATGGGGAATCTCAAACCTTAACATCAATATTCTTACTAAAGCACAATTACTCATCAACATGACTCACATATCATATCGTCATATCTCAAAAACCATTACTAAGAATCAAGTTTATTTTGTCCAATGATCTTCATGAAAGTTTTTATTATATCCTCCTTGGATATCTATCACTTTGGGACTATTTTCATATGTTGCTTTTGATAAGCTCAAACAAATATAAGTGAAGAACATGAGCATAATTTTTTATCTCAAAATAATCTAAGTGAAGCAAGAGAGAATTTGTTAAAAATGTACTAACTACCAAACAAATCTAAGTGAAGCATTTGAGCATTTCTTCAAAATTAACAAAGCACACCGTGCTCAAAAATATATAAGTGAAGCACTAGAGCAAATCCATGGCTCTAAAAGTTTAAGTGAAGCATAGGAGCAAGCATATCATAATTTTTGGCTCTCTCAAAAAGGTGTGTCCAACAAGGATTCAACACTTAAAACACAAAGAAAAACAAGCAAAGACTAATATCATACAAGACGCTCAAAGCAAAACTCATATTATGCGACAAATAAAAATATAGTTTCAAGTAAAATATCGATGGTTGTTAGAAGAAAGCGGGGATGCCACTCAGGGGCATCCCCAAGCTTAGTTGCTTGCTAGTGATTTGAATATTATCTTGGGGTGCCTCGGGTATCCCCAAGCTTAGCACTTTTCTTATCCTCATTCCTTCATCCATCGTAAGATAACCCAAAACTTGAAAAGTTCAATCACACAAAACTCAAATAAATCCTTCGTGAGATCCGTTAGTATAACAAACCAAACCACTACTATAAGTACTGTAGAAAACCTATTCTTATTTTGTTTTTGCATTATATCTACTGCATTACAACTTTTCTATGGCAAAACCTCATCAAAGAAAACCATAGATCATCAAAACAAGCACACAACGCAAAGAAAATAGAATCTGTCAAAAACAGAACATTCTGTTGCAATCTGAATATTTCGAATAAAAATGACAAATAATCTCATGAGTGCAAAAGTTTTTGCTTTTCAGCAAGATCAAATAAACTTTCATCCAAATCATCCCAAGGGATTGCTTGGCACAAACACTACTTAAAACACAAAAAACACAATCATAACAGTAGCATAATTGTGCTAACACTCAAGAACAGGAAGAAAAAAGCAAAAAAATAATAAATTTTATTCACTGGGTTGCCTCCCAACAAGCGCTATCATTTTACGCCCCTAGCTAGGCATAACGCGTAGGATCTAAGTGTTGTCATCTTTGGTTCTAGATCCATAATATGACCTCATGATTGATTCATATGGTGGCCTACTTATTGTTCTAGGGAAGTGTTCCATTCCCTTCCTTAGTGCAAATTGAAATTTAATATTTCCTTCTTTTATATCAATCACGACACCAATAGTACGCAAAAACGGTCTACCAAGAATAATTGGACAAGAAGGATTGCAGTCAATATCAAGAACAATAAAATCTATGGGCGCATAATTCCTGTTTGCAAGAATAAGAACATCATTAATTCTTCCCATAGGCTTTTTAATAGTAGAATCCGCTAAGTGCAAATTTAAAGAGCATTCTTCTATATTGGTAAGACCAAGCACATCACATAAAGATTTCGGAATTGTAGAAACACTAGCACCCAAGTCACATAAAGCAAAACACTCATAATTTTTGATCTTGACTTTGATAGTAGGTTCCCATTCATCATGCAATTTTCTAGGAATTGAAACTTCTAATTCCAACTTTTCTTCAAAACCTTTCATCATGGCATCAACAATACGTTTAGTAAAAGCTTTGTTTTGTTCATAAGCATGGGGTGAATTTATCATGGATTGCAAAAAATAAATACAATAAATCAAAGAGCAACTATCATAATTAAAGTATTTGTAATTCAAAATAGTGGGCACATCACTAGTTAAAGTTTTGACCTCTTCGAACCCACTTTTATCAATTTTTTCAACAAGATTTTCACCCTCCGAATCATAGGGACGCCTTCTAACTAAAGTTGACTCTTCTCTAGTCCCTATTTCATCAATCTTAAATTTACTAAACAAAGAATAAATAGAAGAAACACCAATCATTTTAAGATCTTCATCACCTTTATGATAGTAATCACTAAAAACGCTCTTTCTAAAAATTCTCTTTTAGCTCTAAGCATAGCGGTTCTTTTCTTACTTTCATCCATAGAAACATAAAGAGCTTTAATTGATTCTTCAACTTTAGGCACACATTTTTTCATCTTGAGAGTTTCTACATCATGAGAAATTCTATCAACACTCCTAGACAAATCATCAATTTTATTCAACTTTTGTTCTACGAAGTGTTGAAAGCCTTTTGTGTATTGATAAATTCTTTAATATTGCTCTCAAGATCAGAGGTGCTTCTATTATTGTTATTATTATAGGTGGGATTACCATAGGAATTAGCATAATCATTAGAGGAATTACTAGGAAAAGGCCTAGTATTAAAATTGCCTCTATAAGCATTATTATTGAAATTGTTTCATGAGATAAAATTCACATCTATTGCATCACTAATTTTCTCAATCAAATTAGACAAAGGCACATCATTAAAATCAACAGGAGCACTTTTATTAGCAACCAACTTCATAAGAGCACCAACCTTTTCACTCAAAGAATTTATTTCTTCTACCGAATTGACTTTTTTACTAGTAGGAGGTCTTTCGGTATGCCATTGCGAGTAATTTGCCATAATATTGTCTAGCAATTTAGTAGCTTAACCCAAAGTAATGTCAATAAAAGTACCCCCGTAGAAGAATCTAAAAGATTACGAGAAACAAAATTCAACCCCGCATAAATTTTTTGTGTGATCATCCAAAGATTTAACCCATGAGTTGGGCGATTCCTTAGCATCAATTTCATCCTTTCCCAAGATTGTGCAACATGCTCATGTTCAAGTTGCTTGAAATTCATGATCTAGGTTCTAAGGGAAGTAATTTTTGCGGGCGGAAAATACTTAGTGATAAAAGCATCTTTGCACTTGTTCCAAGAATCGATACTATTGCGAGGCAAGGAAGAGAACCAAATTTTTGCACGATCTCACAAAGAAAACAAAAATAATTTCAACTTCACAACATCATTGTCGACATCTTTTTTATTTTGCATATAGCACAATTCCACGAATGTGTTAAGATGGGACGCGACATCCTGATACGTCTCCAACGTATCTATAATTTTTGATTGCTCCATGCTACTTTATCTACTATTTTGGACTATATTGGGCTTTATTTTCCACTTTTATATTATTTTTGGGACTAACCAATTAACCGGAGGCCCAGCCCAGAATTGCTGTTTTTTGCCTATTTCAGTATTTGGAAGAAACAGAATATCAAACAAAGTCCAAACGGAATGAAACCTTCGGGAACGTGATTTTCTCACCGAACGTGATCCAGGAGACTTGGACCCTGCTCCAAGGAACAACCATGGAGGTCACGAGGGTGGGGGGTGCCCCCTAGGGCGCGCCCCCTGCCTTGTGGCCCCCCTTTTGCTCCACCGACGTACTCCTTCCTCCTATATATACCTACGTACCCCTGACAGATCAAATACGGAGCCAAAAACCTAATTCCACCGCCGCAACTTTCTGTATCCATGAGATCCCATCTTGGGCCCTGTTCCGGAGCTCCGCCGGAGGGGGCATCTACCATGGAGGGCTTCTACATCAACACCATAGCCTCTCCGATGAAGTGTGAGTAGTTTACTTCAGACCTTCGGGTCCATAGCTAGTAGCTAGATGGCTTCTTCTCTCTTTTTGGATCTCAATACAATGTTCTCCCCCTCTCTTGTGGAGATCTATTCGATGTGATCTTCTTTTTTGCGATGTGTTTGTTGAGACTGATGAATTGTGGGTTTATGATCCAGCTTATCTATGAATAATATTTGAATCTTCTCTGAATTCTTTTATGTATGATTGAGTTATCTTTGCAAGTCTCTTCGAATTATCCGTTTGGTTTGTCCAACTAGATTGGTAGTTCTTGCAATGGGAGAAGTGTTTAGCTTTGGGTTCAATCTTGCGGTGTCCTTACCCAGTGACAGAAAGGGTTGCAAGGCACGTATTGTATTGTTGCCATCAAGGATAACAAGATGTTTTTTTTATCATATTGCATGAATTTATCCCTCTACATCATGTCATCTTGCTTAAGGCGTTACTCTGTTTTTAACTTAATACTCTAGATGCATGCTGGATAGCGGTCAATGTGTGGAGTAATAGTAGTAGATGCAGGCATGAGTCGGTCTACTTGTCGCGGACGTGATCCCTATACACATGATCATACCTAGATATACTCATAATTATGCTTAATTCTGTCAATTGCTCAACAGTAATTTGTTCACCCACCATAGAATAATTATGCTCTTGAGAGAAGCCACTAGTGAAACCTATGGCCCCCGGGTCTATTCTCATCATATCAATCTCCATTACTTTATTATTTGCTTTGTTTTTACTTTGCCTTTTACTTTTCACTTTGCATCTCTATATCAAAAATACCAAAAATATTATTTATGATCTCTATCAGATCTCACCCTCGTAAGTAATCGTGAAGGGATTGACAACCCCTAATCGCGTTGGTTGCGAGTAGCTATCGGTTTGTGTAGGTACGAGGGACTTGAGCGTGATCTCCTACTGGATTGATACCTTGGTTCTCAAAATTGAGGGAAATACTTACGCTACTTTACTGCATCATCCTCTCCTCTTCGGGGATATCCAACAGAGTTCTCAAGAGGTAGTAAGAAGAATTTCTGGCGCCGTTGCCGGGGAGTTTGCACAAAAGTCAACCATACCAAGTACCCATCACAATCCCTATCTCTCGCATTACATTATTTGCCTCTCGTTTTCCTCTCCCCCACTTCACCCTTGCCGTTTTATTCTCCCTCTCTTTCCCAATCTCCTCCTCTCTTTTCCCTTTCGCCTTTTTCTTGTTTGCCTTTTTGTTTGCTGCTATGTCTGAAACTGGGGAGATTATCGTCAATATGGACAATAATGATAACATGGAAAATCCCGAGGCTCCAATCGATGAACCCCCTATCTTGCATACTAAAAAGCTTCGAATCGGCAGTGGTAACATTATTGGCAAAGGTGTTATTCAAGATTTCTTTACTTGTGCCTGTGCTTTACCTTCCTTGGGGTGTTCTATTCTTCATAGAACTAGTAGTCTTGCGGATGCTATCGCTATGCTTGTAGTTGAACTTGAAAGACAATTTATGCATATGCATCCTTGCATACAAAGAATTTTTTTAGAATTTTCTAATATTGAGCATTCATCTGTTAAGCACGCTGTTACTATCTTTTTGGCTCATGAGTATAGATTTATCATTAGAGAGGCCAAAGAAATCTTTGTGCACTATAGGGTGGACGCCGGTCATCCTCCCATAGAAGCAATTCTTTATGATCAAGAGGAATTTAGACGTTTTCAATCTTCCGAATATGCCGCTTTTAATGAAAACCTTAGAAAAAAGGTTCCTACCAAAGTCTTGATTGATTGCATTAATGAACTTAATAATGATTTTGCTCTTCGAAACGATGAGCTAGGATACTCTCTTGAGTATAGGCTCACAAAATTTTGCCAAAAGAATGCTTTTAGTGATGAAATAGTTGTGCACTATGAAGGGCTGAAGGAGGAACCTATTCCTCCTTTGATTGATCTTGGGGACCTTTGTCCCACCAAATTTAGCCCTTTTGATTAATTTTTCTTGCCTCAAAGAAAGCTTGCTGCCGAACGTAGAGAATATGAGATGAGTTTTCAAGATCTATCTTACTATTATGGCACTCGTTAGATCTATCCTTGCTTTTATGCCTAGCTAGGGGCGTTAAACGATAGCGCTTGTTGGGAGGCAACCCAATTTTTTTTGTTTTTGGTTCTGTTTAGGAATAAATAATCTATCTAGCCTCTGGTTAGATGTGGTTTTATGTTTTAATTAGTGTTTGTGCCAAGTAGAACCTATAGGATAAGCTATGATGATAGTTGATTTGATTTTGCTGAAAAACAGAAACTTTGTGCTCACGAGAAAAAAATCAATAAATAACAGAAACGTACTTTTGCATTGATTATTTTTGCTGATGATCAATAAACAAATTGTCCAGTACGTCCTATTTTTGTAGAATTTATAGAGTTCCAGAAGTTTGCGTTAGTTACAGATTGCTACAGACTGTTCTGTTTTTGACAGATTCTGTTTTTCGTGTGTTGTTTGCTTATTTCAATGCATCTATGGCTAATAAATTAGTTTATAAACCATAAGGAAGTTGGAATACAGTAGGTTTAACACCAATATAAATAAATAATGAGTTCATTACAGTACCTTAAAGTAGTCTTTTGTTTTCTTTCACTAACGGAGCTCACGAGATTTCTATTGAGTTTTGTGTTGTGAAGTTTTCAAGTTTTGGATGAATTCTTTTGATGGATTATGGAACAAAGAGTGGCAAGAGCCTAAGCTTGGGGATGCCCATGGCACCTCCAAGATAATCCAAGGACACCAAAAAGTCAAAGCTTGGGATGCCCCGGAAGGCATCCCCTTTTTCGTCTACTTCCATCGGTAATTTACTTGGAGCTATATTTTTATTCACTACATGTTATGTGTTTTGCTTGGAGCGTCTTGTATTATTTGTGTATTTGCTTGTTAGTTTACCAGAATCATCCTTGCTGTACACACCTTTTTAGAGAGCCATACATGATTTGGAATTTGTTAGAATACCCTATGTGCTTCACTTAAATTTTTTGAGCTTGATAGGTTTGCTCATAGTGCTTCACTTATACCTTTTTGAGCGTGATAATTTTAGCTCTAGTGCTTCACTTAGATCTTTTAGAGCACAGTGGTGGATTTTTTAAAGAAACTATTTATCTCTCATGCTTCACTTAGATTATTTTGAGAGTTGTTAATAGCATGGTAATTTGCTTAAAGATAATATACTTGGTATTCAAGATATGTGAAACTTTCTTTTGGGTGCGTTGAATACTAAGATAAGTTTGATGCTTGATAATTGTTTTGAGATATGTATGTGATAATATCAAAGCAATGCTAGTTGGGGTGATTATGAATTTAAAGAATGCTTGTGTTGAAGTTTGTGATTCCCATAGCATGCACGTATGGTGAACCGCTTTGTGATGAAGTCAGAGCACAATTTTATTTATTGATTGTCTTCCTTATGAGTGGCGGTCGGGGACGAGCGATGGTATTTTCCTACCAATCTATCCCCCTAGGAGTATGCGTGTAGTGCTTTGGTTTTTGATGACTTCTAAATTTTTGCAACAAGTGCATGAGTTCTTTTGATTAATGTCGAGTCCATGGATTATACGCACTCTCACCTTTCCACCATTGCTAGCCTCTCTAATACCGCGCACTTTTCGCCGGTATCATACACCTACCATATACCTTCCTCAAAACAGCCACCATACCTACCTATCATGGCATTTCCATAGCCATTCCGAGATATATTGCCATGCAACTTTCCACCGTTCCGTTCATATGATACACATTACTTTTGTCATATTGCTTTTTGCATGAACATGTAGTTGACATTGTATTTGTGGCAAAGCCACCCTTCATAATTTTCATACATGTCGCTCATGATTCATTGCATATCCCGGTACACCGCCGGAGGCATTCATATAGAGTCATATTTTGTTCTAAGTATCGAGTTGTAATTGTTGAGTTGTAAGAAAAATAAAAGTGTGATGATCATCATTATTAGAGCATTGTCCCAGTGAGGAAAGGATGATGGAGACTATGATTCCCCCATAAGTCGGGATGAGACTCCAGATGAAATATATAAAAAAAGAGGCCATAAAAAAAGAGAAAAGGCCCAAATAAAAAAAATATTTGAGAGAAAAAGAGAGAAGGGACAATGCTACTATCCTTTTACCACACTTGTGCTTCAAAGTAGCACCATGATCTTCATGATAGAGAGTCTCATATGTTGTTACTTTCATATACTAGTGGGAATTTTTCATTATAGAACTTGGCCTGTATATTCCAATGACGGGCTTCCTCAAAAGTGCCCTAGGTCTTCGTGAGCAAGTAAGTTGGATGCACACCCACTTAGTTTCTTTTGTTGAGCTTTCATATACTTATAACTCTAGTGCATCCGTTGCATGGCAATCCCTACTCACTCACATTGATATCTATTAATGGGCATCTCCATAGCCCGTTGATACACCTAGTTGATGTGAGACTATCTTCTCCTTTTTGTCTTCTCTACAACCACCATTCTATTCCACCTATAGTTCTATGTCCATGGCTCACGCTCATGTATTGCATGAAAGTTGAAAAAGTTTGAGATTACTAAAGTATGAAACAATTGCTTGGCATGTCATCGGGGTTGTGCATGATTAAATACTTTGTGTGATGAAGATAGAGCTTAGCCAGACTATATGATTTTGTAGGGATAACTTTCTTTTGGCCAAGTTATTTTGAGAAGACATGATTGCTTTGATTTGTATGCTTGAAGTATTATTACTTTTATGTTAATATGAACTTTTGTCTTGAATCTTTCGGATCTAATAATTGATGCAACAATTAAGAAGACACTGAAATTATGCCAAAGTATCACTCCGCATCAAAAATTCTTTTCTTTATCATTTACCTACTCGAGGACGAGCAGAAATTAAGCTTGGGGATGCTTGATACGTCTCCAATGTATCTATACTTTTTGATTGCTCCATGCTACTTTATCTACTATTTTGGACTATATTGGGCTTTATTTTCCACTTTTATATTATTTTTGGGACTAACCTATTAACCGGAGGCCCAGCCCAGAATTGCTATTTTTTGCCTATTTCAGTATTTCGAAGAAACAGAATATCAAACAAAGTCCAAACGGAATGAAACCTTCGGGAACATGATTTTCTCACCGAATGTGATCCAGGAGACTTGGACCTTGCTCCAAGGAACAACCATGGAGGTCATGAGGGTGGGGGGCGCGCCCCCCACCTAGGGTGCGCCCCCTACCACGTGGGCCCCCTATTGCTCCACCGACGTACTCCTTCCTCCTATATATACCTACGTACCCCCGACAGATCAAATATGGAGCCAAAAACCTAATTCCACCACCGCAACTTTTTGTATCCGCGAGATCCCATCTTGGGGCCTGTTCCGGAGCTCCACCGGAGGGGGCATCTACCATGGAGGGCTTCTACATCAACACCATAGCCTCTCCGATGAAGTGTGAGTAGTTTACTTCAGACCTTCGGGTCCATAGCTAGTAGCTAGATGGCTTCTTCTCTCCTTTTGGATCTCAATACAATGTTCTCCCCCTCTCTTGTGGAGATCTATTCGATGTAATCTTCTTTTTTGCGGTGTGTTTGTTGAGACCGATGAAGCTTATCTATGAATAATATTTGAATCTTCTCTGAATTCTTTTATGTATGATTGAGTTATCTTTGCAAGTCTCTTCGAATTATCCGTTTGGTTTGGCCAACTAGATTGGTAGTTCTTGCAATGGGAGAAGTGTTTAGCTTTGGGTTCAATCTTGCGGTGTCCTTACCCAGTGACAGAAAGGGTTGCAAGGCATGTACTGTATTGTTGCCATCGAGGATAACAAGATGGGTTTTTATCATATTGCATGAATTTATCCCTCTACATCATGTCATCTTGCTTAAGGCGTTACTCTATTTGTAACTTAATACTCTAGATGCATGCTGGATAGCGGTCGATGAGCGGAGTAATAGTAGTAGATGCAGAATCATTTCGATCTACTTGTCTCGGACGTGATGCCTATACACATGATCATACCTAGATATACTCATAATTATGCTCAATCCTGTCAATTGCGCAACAGTAATTTGTTCACCCACTGTAGAATACTTATACTCTTGAGAGAAGCCACTAGTGAAACCTATGGCCCCCGGGTCTATTCTCATCATATCAATCTCCATTACTTTATTATTTGCTTTGTTTTTACTTTGCCTTTTACTTTTCACTTTGCATCTCTATATAAAAAATACCAAAAATGTTATTTATCATCTATCAGATCTCACCCTCGTAAGTAACTGTGAAGGGATTGACAACCCTGTCGGATTTAGGGTTCCGGCAGACCCTTGAGGTTCGAACACTGGGCTGAGATGATGGCCTCCTCGGTCACCTTGGGAATCTTGAGGCACGCGTTGTTGAAGCGCTGGATGTACTTCTGCAGGGTTTCCCCCGGTTGTTGCTTGATGCGGCACATGTCGCTCACGGCGGATGGCCGGTCGCGAGTACCCTAGAAGTTGGCGATGAAGCGGGTGCGCATCTCGTCCTAGGAGGAGATCGTGCCTAGGGGTAGGTTCAGGAGCCAGGTGCGGGCCCCATCCTTGAGAGCCATGGGAAACCAGTTCGCCATGACCTTCTTGTCTCCGTTGGGAGCCTCGATGCCCAGCTCGTAGAGCTGGAGGAACTCTGCTGGGTCTGCTGTGCCGTCGTAGCGAGGAGGCAGGTCTGTCTTGAACTTGCCGGGCCACTCGACGGTGCGTAGCTCAAAGGTGAAGACGCGGCAGCCCGCCGTGGCCATAGGAGGCCTTGGAGGACGAAGGGCTCGGTATTGCGGGTCCCTGTGCGTTGCAGCTGGGTGCAGCGTGGGGTCTTGACGTGCTGGAGCAGGAGCGTGGTTGGGACGAGCCGGAGCAGGGAGCGCTCGGGCAGCTTCTCGAGGGAGAGGGACCTCTTGGCAGCTCTGCTCCTGCCGCGCTGGTTCCTGGCGGGGCGGGTTCCGCCCAGGGGCCGCACGCCTTGGAGCTAGGGCGCCTTCTTGAGGGGGAGGCGGCTGAGGCGCCCCAGGAGCTTCATTGCCCGCGCATGGCGGGGCGCGGTGCAGCAAGAAGGATGGCGCGGGGGAGCCCCCAGCAGCGCGGAGGAGTTCGGCGACTCGGTCGAGCCATTCTTCGTAGACGTCGTCGACTAGGCGGTAGCGCAGGAGCTCGTTTGCCACGATGAGCATAGCTCGAGCCTCCATGGCCGCGCGGGGCACGCGGGATGAAGAACCAACGGGGGTGAGCGAGGGCGTAGCGGTGCGGCCGTCTCGCCTCATGGACGGGTGCTGGGACGATGCTTGCTGCTCGTTCCCCGCCGGGTCGGTGGCGGCGTTGACGGCAGGCGACGGGGAACGGCGAGGACGCCCATCGACGGGAGCCATCTGGGCAACGCGGGAAGTGAGGGCGGCTCGGCACTCAACGCGAACCCGGCGTGTGTCAGACATGGTCGCGACGGTCGGAGAAGAACAGGGCGACGGAAGACGAATTCTGGAGCACCCCTACCTCGCGCGCCAAATGTCGGATTTAGGGTTCTGGCAGACCCTTGAGGTTCGAACACTAGGGTGCGCGCGGAGGTTTCACCTTCTACCTACCTGTTCCTCACCGAATCGCTAGGATCTAAACTACGAGAAGAGCAACACAAGAGACACAAGGTTTATACTGGTTCAGGCCACCATTGTGGTGTAATACCCTACTCCAGTGTGTGGCGTGGTGAATTGCCTCTTGGGCTGATGATGAACAATACAAGGAAGAACAGCCTCGCGAGGGTCTATTCTTGTGGTGGTGTTGTCCCTCTGGAAGGACTGATTCTAGATGCCTATCTTATCTCCAGCTTCCTATCTTCTCTCTGATCGGTTCGGCCTCTCTCTTTTGCCGGTCGGATCCCCCTACCCTGTGGGTGGCTAGTCCTATTTATAGGCGAAGGCCCTGGGCCTCTTCCCAAATATTGAGCGGGAAGGGCGCCAACAATTGGCCAATTTGAAGGGGAACATCTAGTACACTTATCCTGACTAAAGTTGGTCCTCGCCTATCAAAGGCTCTGGTGGTGACGCCGACTTGGGCTCCACAGTGACCTCCATCCTGCCGTTGGACTGGTCTTGGTCTTGTTGCACCAAAATGGATGCCTTTGCTTGATGCTCTCGCCTGCGCTTACTCCCCTTGCACCAAAGAGGAAAGAAGGACACTGCGCGGGCTGGCGCCCGTCCGGCGCCCTTGGTCGTCATGGCTTGCGTCATGGGCACCTCGCGAGGTACCCCGCCTTGAACTCTTCGCCTCCTCGTGAGCCAGCCTTACGAAGCCGTGCCTGAGGAAGCTCCTTGTCGTCCGTCCCGCGAGGCTTGGCCCCTCGCGAGGGTCTTGCGCTTGTGTTGATGAAGATGGGCCGTGCTGGGCCCCCCTTTGAGCCACGCCGCAGGCCGCAGGTAGGCAAGTCTGGGGACCCCCGTTCCCAGAACACCGACAGTAGCCCCCGGGCCCAAGGCGCGCCCGGACTTGGCCGAGCAGAGAGGCGAAAGGGCAAGTGCGAAGCATCGCGGGCCCTAACAGCCTGCGGCCTTGGGCGCCGCGTGGCGGTTGATTGGACGTGGGCGTCTCCGCAACCGCGCGGGTTGATAAGGAGCGGCATCTGCCCTCTACCTCCTTTGCTCTCTCCAGTTGCTGCTAAGATCCCCTTTCCTGCGCCTCTCCTCCCTTCGAAATCTCCAGATCTACTCCACCCGCGCGCCCCAGCCAGACATGGCGCCTCGCCAGGCCCCGGCCGGAGCTTGGTATTCGCCCGCCTTGGACTCGCCGAACGTGTCGGAGGCGAGCCTTGCCCGGGTGCGCCAGATGGCAGCGGCGCAGGGCGTCTATGGGGCGAAGGTGTTCAAGGCCGGCTCTGCCCTCCCTGAGGGCCAAGGGAGCACCTTCTATCCGCTCTTCGTGAGCGCCATTGTCGCCGGTCTGGTGCCTCCCTTCTCGGAGTTCTTATTTTCTGTCCTCTGCCATTACAACCTTCAAGCTCTGCATCTCCACCCCAACTCTGTCCTCCTTCTGGCGATCTTCGCCTACTATTGCGAGGCTCACGTGGGGGTGAAGCCCTTAGTGGCCCTGCTGCGCCACTACTTCTACCTCCGGCCCTCTCGTGGTTCCGTCTCTGCATGTGCGAGCTTTGTTGCGTACGGCAGCTCCATCGCCATTTCGAATCCCGGGAAGAGGATTGAGGGCTTCAGGAGCAAGTGGGTCTTGGTTGATGCTGGGCGCGTCCACCCCCGGCTGGCCTTGCCCACGGGGCTCCCCTCGAGCTCCGACGACTGGTCTCGAGTGGAGCTTGTGGATCCCCGCGCAAGGCTGGTGTTGGAGAAGATGGATGCGGATCTGAGGCCAGCCAGCATGGCGGCGGCGAAGCTGACTGGCGCCTCGCTGCTGAGGGAGTTCCTGGAGCATCAGCTGGCTCCGCTTCGTCAGTACTCGCTTCCAATGTGGAGGCCCCACCCGAGCCTCGCGGCCCTGGCCGATGAGGATCTGGCCGCGGTCCTCCAATCTTTGGCCGGGGGCGATGTGGCAAGGTTGGAGGGCGCTCCGACACCCCTGTTCCTTCGTGAGGATTGGGAGTAGGTTGTGGGGTCCATGCCCGTCCTCAACGGGGACGGGCCTGTGCCCACGGAGGCTCTCGAGGACCTGGTGGACGTGTCCTCCGGCGACTCCAGCGAAGAGAGGGAGGAAGGGGAGCGGGAAAAGGGGGCTGACTCTGAGGCAGAGTCAAGGGCTCCACCTCTGCGGCATAAGTCCCGCGCTCTCCGCCTCCCTCTGAGCGACGACGACAAGGGTGATGACGAGCAGGGCGGCAGGAGCCTGCCCACGGCCCTGAAGAAGGACCGAACTGGGCTGATCCCTCGCGGATCCGCCCCAGCCCGAGGCGGTCCGCAGGCGCCCCAGCTGCACCCACGCTCCTTGAGGCTGATCCTTGCAACCGGCTCCCGGGCTTCAAGTACGGCCGGAGGCTGCTCGAGTCTGCGGGCGACGACCTGTAAGTGCTTGATCCTTGTCTTGTTTCTTGTTTCGTTATTGAGGCTTGACGTCCGTATCTCCTGGCTAGGCTGGCGCCCACGGCAAAGAAGCCAAAGGGGACTCCTGAGACTCCATCCGCGGCAGCGCCTCTGCTCGCGAAAGAAGATGAACATGACGCGCGGGCCTCTCCTGCCCAAGCGTCCCTGCGAGGCCCTGCCGAGCCGGCTGGGGCGAGCTCAGCTCCTATGGCCCGGGCGACTCCCGAGGCGCCCCTGCTTGACACCGCCACCACAGCCGCTGGGGCGCAGCAGGCTCCACCTCAGGACACCATGGTCACGCTGCCGCCTTCTCCTCCTACTCCGCCGACTACTGCTTCCCCGTCTCCTCCTACTGTCCTGGATCGTGCTGCTGCTGAACTGGACCGTCTGCGGTGGGATCTTCTGAGCGCCGACCCTCGTTTGGTTGCCGGGCGCTTGGAGCTAGCCTCTGGATGGATTCGCTCCGATGCTTCGATTCGGGAGGCACTGGTCCAGGCCTCGACGGCCCGCGACAAGGAGAAGCAGGCCGTCCTTGGGGCGAAGGTTGCCCGCGACGCCGCCTTGGGGGAAGCGGCTGCTGCCTGAGGTCGTTGCGAGGTGCTGGAGGGTGAGCTGAAGGGCCTGCAGGACCAGCTCGCCGAGGAGACTCGCCTTCGCCAAGAGCAAGAGGATGGCATGAAGGCTCGCGAGGTGGCCGTCAAGGACTAGGACGCCAAGCTCAAGAAGCGCTGTGACCGCCTAGGCGCGCAGGAGCGAGAGCTGGAGGCGAGGAAGGTTGAGTTGGACGGCAAGGCACGGTATCTTGCCGAGGATCGTGTGGCCTTTGCGGAAATTGAGGAGAAGGTCTGAGCTTCACTGAAGACGCTTTATGAGAGCGGCCTGGAGAGCCCGCTGGCCGGCGAGGAGGACGACACCGCCAAGCTGCTTCCTTTCCTGGTTCGTGCCCTTGACGATGTCGCCCTTGGCCTCGGCCCCACGGCTAAGGCCGAGGCACGCGTCTTGTCTTCTGCGACGCTGACGCGGGTGTTCACCCACATCTATCTTCGGGACCCCAACATCGACCTCGACAGCCTGCTGGAGCCGACGAGTGGTGAGCATGCCGCTGCCGCTGCTGAGGCCGTGAAGGGTCGTACGGAGGCTCTGCTGGGGAAGTTCCGGGCCTTCAGCACCAGGCCGAAGCGGAGCGCTGCCAGCCCGGCAGCTCCACAAGGCAAACCCGCTCCGCGCAACTCCATGGCCGGCAAGTGACTCCGTTGTGACTCCCGCCCTGCTTTTAGTTTCTGCACATGTATCAGGCCTCGGGGAGGCGTTAAAACTTGCATTGGGTGCTGTGGTAACAGTGTGGACTGTAATATTTGCTTTTGAATTCCTTGAATTTCCGCTATCTCCTTCCTACTTGCTTGTGTCCTACGCCGGCAGAGCCCGGCCCCGCGCATACCTCAGCCGTCGTTAGCCCCGACCGGAAACCAGGACGAGACCAAGGAGTGAGGGGCTATGTGACAAGTTAGGCTCCTGAGTCGCGATGCTCAGGAGTCCCCCTTGGCGCCCGAACAACAAGTAGGGAGGTGAGATGTGGGGGTGGATCTACCGTTCTATGTCTGCAGAGCCCGGCCCCGCGCATACTTCAACCGCCG
>NC_041383.1:658462119-658470534 GCF_002162155.2 Triticum dicoccoides | reverse complement strand
GTGCCCAGCCCCCTCACGTGGCACTCCCGAGGGGAGGCGTTGCGATGAGGCTAGACACTGAGCTCTGGGCTCCCTGAGGTTGATGCGGCCCGGGGGGCCACCCTTAGTTGTTTATCACCAGCACGGAGCATAGCGCTTCCGTATGCGTACGGGCATAGCCACTCCTCGGCAGTGTCGTCAGCCAGCATGGAGCATGGTGCTTCCACTGGTGCGTGGGAGGGGGCTCCCCTCCGGGAGGAGCCCCCGGGGCGTGTACAACCCCACCCTGACACGTGGCTGGCACGGTAGGGCTGACGAGGTGTATCTGGGCACCCGTGAGCCAGTGCGGGACTCACGGGGCCCTACCTCAAGGCGGGTTGCGCCTGGCTCTGGGCCTTATCTTGGAGTGTGTTCCTGCAAATTTGGCTAGATGCCGATACTCTACGTCCTCGGGTCCCGGCTCTCGGGCTGGTCTCAGCCGTCGCTGGTATGCCGGGGCGCGATGTCGTGGGCAGACCAGAGGGTGAGGGCCGGAGAGCCGGTAGGAGCCCTGAGTCGCGATGCTCAGGCACCCCTCCTTTAACGCGCAAGCTGGGTTAGATGTCGAAACTCTACATCCTCGGGTCCCGGCTCTCGGGCTGGTCTCAGCCATCGCTGGTATGCCGGGGCGCGATGCCGTGGGCAGACCAGAGGGTGAGGGCCGGAGAGCCGGTAGGAGCCCTGAGTCGCGATGCTCAGGCACCCCGCCTTTAACATGAAGAGAAAAAGGGGACCATGAACAGGCACCAAATAACAAGCATGATGGGTCAAAAACACGGCCCTAAGATAAATGCAAGAGGGGTACATGCCACTGGGTCTGACCCGAGCGGCTTGGGAATAATGCAGCCCGAGGGGCACCCCCAGCAGAGTGAGCTAAGAACATGAAATAAAAGAGATATACGCCACAGGGACGGACCCACGCGGCCTGGGAATAATGCAGCCCTGAGGGCGCTCCCAGCTGGAAATGAAACTAGAAAGATGTCACCTGATGACGCTGAAGACAAAGGGGTGTTGATGCAGCAGACTCGGTGGGCTGCAGAGGCAGATCCTCACGAGCCCCAGGCCCTGGGGCCTCGAGAGGCTCCGGAGGCGCTGGTGGCTCCTCGCGGACCGTCTCCATCTCCACCAGGGCTGCGGAACGCCTGACCTCTTGAGCCTCCAGGATGGCCCTCATGACGCGCTGGTATGCAGCAGCCGCGTTCGGCGAGCCGTAAGGCATGCGAACGTTGCTGTGGGGCGGGCCCTCGCAGCGTCCCACTCGCGAAGGCCAGAGGCGCTCCTGAGACGCGGCTTGGTTGAGCCCTGGTATGTCGATGCAGACGCGCAGCCCACCATCCTCGCCTGGATGGGGGGCCGCAGCGGGTAAGCGGCGGCTGCCTCTCATGACCCTTGACTCCTATAGCTCTTGAATGGCCTTGCTGACGAACTCCTGAGGGTCTGGCCCTCCTTGCCTGTCACGCCCAATATGCGGCCCTATCCAAAAGGAACTCGAAGGTCCCATTAAGGATAGGCCCGCATATTGAAACGCTTTTGCAAGGTGGATATCATTACGTCAACATTACATAATAGATGGGGATACATACATAAGGCATACAATATATATGCCCTCCAAGATCGAACGACCGAGAGCATGGAGGGGAGTTAGATGGGTTTTGGGCCACTTTGGAGGGGGTGTTGGGCTGCAAAGAGAAGGGGGCTTTACGGTTACCCGGTTAACCGTTGGAGTACCAAACGACCTCCAAATGGCACGAAACTTGACAGGCGGTCTACCGGTGCTATACCAAGGCCACTTGGCAAGCCTCGGTCCATTCCGAGAAAGTTTAACACCCACTCACGAAAAGAGAGAAGAGGGGGACGCCGGAGGACATAGGAGCGCCAGATTGCAAAACGGACAACGGGGAAAATGCTCGGATGCATGAGACGAACACGTATGCAAAATGAAATGCACATGATGACATGATAAAATGCAACACGCAAGCAAATGACATGGCAACTATGGCGAATAACTGGCAGACACCTGGCGCATCGGATCCGAGGCGTTACAACACTCCTCCACTAACAAGAGATCTCGTCTCGAGATCTTAGGACCGAGACGGAAGGGAAAAAGGGATGAGGTGAAACAAGAACTCAAGAGAAGAAGCAAAGAATCGAGAGCACTCAAAAATAAGAGAGGAACGACAAGAATGACGAGAATCGAAAGCTCACTGAATCAGATAGACTATGAAAACAACTCTGGTTAGAACGAGATAAGAAAACGGATAAGACTGAAAGGATTTAGGCAGCACTCCGGTTTCACAAGGAAGGAAAAGAACATGAGCTTGAGGGGATGGAATGATACCTGATGAAGACATGACACAAAACCTCCGAGAAGAATTGAAAGAGAATGGAATGAAATGAACTTAGAAGAAGGATTGAATGGAGTAGTTGAGAAAATCAACGAAAGAATAAACTTGTTGTGGACTTATAGATAACATATCAAGATTATGAGGTGATCTTCGACCACAAGCGGAAAAGATTGAATAGCTGAGAAGAACGAAGAAATGCAAAACTCCACTTCAAAAGAATACTGAGAATTAATTGCACTTCGAGACGCAAGAAGAAAAGATACTTGAGCTCCACCGACAAGAATCTTGATGAACACTTGAAGGATGAATTAAATCATGAAGAACCACCATGAAGAACTCCGTTGACAAAAGATGATGAGATAGAATGAAGGATGAAAGAATAAGATGAGGCTTGCGATGATTTAGGTGGAGGTTCCGACGAAATCACCGAGGAAATTGAACTCCGGAAAAGAAAAGATGAAAATACTTGGAACTAGAATTTATTCATCAAGAACAAACTCCGAAGGAAGGGATTAATCACTTGAATGAAATAAGAAGAAGATTTATTGTATGCTTATCCTTCATCAAATTAAATTGAAGACAAGCAATGGATTTTTACATACTACTTATTCTTCTAGGCAAAAGGATTGAACATTGACATATCGCAAACTTGAGAATGACTTCATGAACCACCGGTATGATTGGAAAGAACGAATGGATTGTATGATAATCAAGGAAAAAGGATCTTGAATGAACCACTGATAGGATTCGAAAATGACTGATGAAAGAGAAAGAATCACTAGGAAGAATTAGAATAACCAATAAGCAAGAGGGGATTTAGATGCACAAGAACGAAGGGATAACGAGCTGATTACTTGAACGAAGCACCGGGATAACTGGAATGATGGCCTCCGGATGATCGAGACGGAAAACAACTCCTGAAATACTCCGGATGGATGAAAATAATATCTGACAAATGGAATAATTCAAGACTGATAATATGAAGCTAGAACCACGAACCTTCAAGAGAACGGAAAAGATGAAAAACTCTTCTTCGGTCTTCAAATGACGATGGGAAACACCACCAAAATTACTGAGGTACTCCGGGAGAATGAAAAGCGAAGGGGTTGAGCCAACAATGAAATGATTTGAAATCGAACTTGGAAAGGCATCTGACTGATGAAATTCATTCTTATGTCACACTTGAAAAGAATTGAGAATAACTCCGGGGAATTAGAAGAGTCGGGTAAGATCCTGGGAAAAGACCTGTGGGTTAGGGCCCATTGAAGAGATAACACCGTTGAAAAGGATTGTTGAACAGATAGATGAAGCACCGGAACAATTGAAATATTTGAATGAGGTGACAACCTCGAATTAATTGAAACACAGACGAATCTCCTGATATGTCTTGAGCACTCCGGAAGGATAATTGGCGAGAGGCGAACGAGTAGGGAAAACACTTGATCCAAAGAAAATAATATGATCAACCGAAAACTTGAATTGAATCCACCGGAGAAGAAAAATAGATGAAGAATGTCCACTGAGATGAGAATTCACCGGTTGAAATGATTGATGAAAAACTGAAGAGACTCCACACGAATGAGATAGATGGTCGAGAGAGAGACAGACTCCGGGAAGAAAAGGGTGGGAGGGCGGGAAAACAAAGACAACTTGGAAGGGGAACCGACGAATATCTTGAAGAGAAAACACCGGTTGAAATCAAGCAAAGGCTTCACACGAGTAGGATGGATAATCGATTACGGACTCCGGTTCCGAGAAGAAGAAGGGTGGGCGGGTGGGAAAAAGAAAACAACTGAGGATTGAACTCAAAGATGAAGAGGGTCGAGTCAACTTGACGAGAAATGCACCGGATGAAAAGAGCTGAGGAACAATGAACGGAAAACCAACTACGTGAACCTAAAGAAAAATTTGAAGGGGAAGAGGAGTAATTCAAAACACCTACATCAAGATTCCTTACCAGAGCGACGAAGGGGCAGAGGAGTAAAAAGAATTTCTACTCTCTGATATAACTAGACTCTGAAAATAGTTTATTCTAGACTCAACAACGGCCAAACTACACGATCAATCAAGGGGGCTCCTAGGGTCGGTCGAGGCTCTGATACCAACTTATCACGCCCAATATGCGACCCTATCCAAAAGGAACTCAAAGGTCCCACCAAGGATAGGCCCGCATATTGAAATGCTTTTGCAAGGTGGATATCATTACATCAACGTTACATAATAGATGGGGATACATACATAAGGCATACAATGCCATACGAATACAACATCACAATACATAAGAGCATCATCCGACTACGGATGAATCACAAACAGAAACTCAAATGACATCCACCCTGCTAGCCCAGGCTGCCGACCTGGAACCTATCCCCTGAACGAAGAAGAAGCAGAAGAAGAACTCAATGCAAACAAGCATCGCTCTCGCGTCATGATCATCGCATAACCTGTACCTGCAACTGTTGTTGCAGTAATCTGTGAGCCACGAGGACTCAGCAATCCCATTACCATGGGTATCAAGACTAGCAAAGCTTAAAGGGAAAGGAAGGGGTAAAGTGGTGAGGTTGCAGCAGAGACTAAGCATATATGGTGGCTAACATACGCAAATAAGAGCGAGAAGAGAGCAAGCGGAATGGTCATTAACTAGTAATGATCAAGAAGTGATCCTGAACTCCTACTTACGTCAAACATAACCCAGAAACCGTGTTCACTTCCAGGACTCCGCCGAGAAGGGACCATCACGGCTACACACGCGGTTGATGCGTTTTAATTCGGATCTGGTGTCAAGTTTTCTACAACCGGACATTAAAAAATTCCCATCTGCCTATAACCGCAGGCACGGCTTTCGAAAGATTATACCCTGCAGGGGTGTCCCAACTTAGCCCATGACAAGCTCTCGCGATCAACGAAGGGATAGACCTTCTCCCAGGAAGACCCGATCAGACTCGGAATCCCGGTTTACAAAACATTTCGACAATGGTAAAACAAGACCAGCAAAGCCGCCCGATGCGCCGACAATCCCAATAGGAGCTGCACATATCTCGTTCTCAGGGCAACACCGGATAGGTCAGCCTACGAGTAAAACCAGCCCTCGAGTTGCCCCGAGGTGGCTCCGCAGTCTGCCCGGTTCGGACCAACACTTAGACAAGCACTGGCCCCGGGGGGGCTAAAATAAAGATGACCCTTGAGAGAGCGACTCCCAAGGGAAAAGTATAGGTGGTGGTGAGGCAAATGGTAA
Source organism: Triticum dicoccoides (assembly GCF_002162155.2). NCBI lineage: Eukaryota > Viridiplantae > Streptophyta > Magnoliopsida > Poales > Poaceae > Triticum > Triticum dicoccoides. Next base: position 658,464,936 of record NC_041383.1, on the reverse strand, counting down.
AACCAAGGTTGGGCCTTGCTGGAGGAGTTTTATTCAAAGCGAACTGTCAAGAGGGTCCCATAAATCACCCGACCGCGTAAGGAACGCAAAATCCGGGAACATAACACCGGTATGATGGAAACTAGGGCGGCAATAGTGGAACAAAACACCAGGCATAAGGCCGAGCCTTCCACCCTTTACCAAATATATAGATGCATTAATAATATAAGAGATATTGTGATATCCCAACAAAATCCTGTCCACCATGGAGAAATCGTCAACTTCACCTGCAACTAGCAACGCTATAAGAGGGGCTGAGCAAAAGCGGTAACATAGCCAAACAACGGTTTGCATAGGAAAGGTGTCAAAGGTTAGAGGTTCATGGCAATTTGGGATGGCTTGATAAACAGGTGATAGGTAGCGAAGCATAGCGATAGAACGAATCAACTAGCATAGCAATGATAGTAGTGAGATCCAGGGTAGCGGTCATCTTGCCTGAAATCCCGCAAGGAAGAAGAACGAGTCCATGAAGAAGACGAACGGATGAAGCCGAACCAACCGAAGACGAACGAATCCTCACGATCGTAATGAAACAGGAACTATCGAGAAGAAGCACACAACAAGGTAAACACACCACACATGAACAAGGCATGATGCACGACAAAGCATGATGCATGACAAAGCTACACGAAGCTACTCATGGAAAGAGATGATGCAAACAAGAGCAACACATCAAGGCAAGTTTAAATGAGGCTGGGAACAACATATAACAATTCCGGTAAGTCCTCATATGCATATTTCAAAATTGGTCCAGATCTGAATAAACCTTATGTTCAAGTTGTTAAACAGCAAGTTAAGATGCACCAAGATGATCTACACGAGATTCTAGTCAAGTTACATATAAAGTTCATTTAGTTTGGAGCTACAGCCTAGAAGATATGAGCAAAACAAGTTAAACATGGCATTGATGCAAAATGCACCCAAACATCAAGCAAACACCTCAAAACAAGGATGCAACATGATAATATGGAACTACATGCAATTCTAAGCAAGTTTCATATAGAGCACACTCAAAACGGAGCAACGGTTCAACACACACACACGGTATACAAGTTTAAAGGACAAGCTGTCCAAAACAGCAACTAGGCATATTGCAAGCATCAAAACAACATACTACAGCACCCCAACATAATAACAAAAAGCATGGGCATGATGTACAGGTAAAGCATTACAAAACATGAACACTGATCTATCTCTAGAAATCACTAGAACATGCTCAAACACACATGGTAAGATTGCAAGTTATAACAATTTCAGACTTTGCAGAAAATAACATCACGATGCAATGTTCAGAGCTATCAAACAACATGTTACAGGAACTTATAATGGCAACAAAAGGCATGGCATGAATCTAATAATTACATAGATCAAAAGACCCTTACTGACAATAAGCCAAAAAGGATCAGAACATATGATGGCACCCACGTAAACATAGCAAGTTATTGAACAGATTCATACATGGCAGGAACAGAATTATGAAGGCATGTAAATGAGCTTGTGCAACTCACTAAAGAGAATTACATGGCATGGCAATGCAACCAACATTAAGAAGACATATTTGTGAAGCTAAGCATGGCAATAGCAAGGTCATAGGGTGCATGGATAACTAGGAAATCACATGGAAACAAGTGAACTTAATGTTAACAGGCTGACAGAAACATTATGAAGCAACTTTGGAGCAAGATAACAACAAGCTACAACAACCTATAAATGCAACCAGGGGCATGAATGGATATAGCATGACATGTAGATCAAAACATATTTATAGAACATCTCCAGATTATGCATAGAATGACTAGTAGCAACATGTTTATATAGCATCATGAAATAATAGATTCAGCCTAGCAAAACAGCAACATCATGTACACTACTTAACAAGCTCGATTCACTCACCACAAGTCATTTCATGACAATATAAGCATAGCATCATCAAGAAGACATGTTTGTGTAACCAACCAAGTCAAGAACAAGTCCATAGCATGCAAGGATCAACTATAGCATGCTTCGCCAAATTGAACAAGTAAACAATGTGCCAGGAAACATTTTGAAGCAAAAGTAGAGCACTCAAATGGCATGCTATACTACTCCATAATTGCAACAAAGGGCATGAATGGATAGACAATAACCACATGTTCAAAACACCCTTGCTGAAGTATCTCAAAATATGCATGGATCTCTCTGTAGCATCAAGTTTACATGGCATCAAAATAACAGCAGAACAGGGACTAAAATCAGCAACATCACGTTGCCTAGTTTGCATGCTTGTGCTAGTCACCACATTGATCACAAAAATACATGGTAAGCACCTCTGTAAAGAAGACATGGCATAGTTCAAAACACATGTAAACATCAACCTCATAGGATGCACACATCAATCATGGCAGAAATGACAAAAGAGCTCGTTCTAATAACAGACAACAGAAAACATCATGAAGCACTCTTACAACAATGATTCAGGCATCAAGATGACCTCAAATGAATATGATGCAATGGAATGAAATGATGTACTCGTCGAGGCGAACAATTTGACATATTACACGCATAAAACGGAGCTACGGATGCAGAGATACGGCAGGTCAAACATGGCATGATAATTGCAAAAAATCAGGGACTTGGAGGAATCGGGGTCAACCTCGGGTTCGTCCAGATCTGGATCTGGGGCACGGGCACGGACTACGAGGCGGCCGGAGCATCGCCGGAGTTGTGTCCGGGGAAGAGGCGTCGGGCGGCGGGGCAGCGGGGCGGTGAGCTCGCCGGCGGGATGGCGGAGGGCGGCGC
>NC_041383.1:658379238-658461653 GCF_002162155.2 Triticum dicoccoides | reverse complement strand
GGGAGGCGGCGGCGCCGGCCGGGCTGGGCGGCGGCGACGAGCGGGTCCGGACGGGCGGCGGCGCGGGCCCCGCGGGCCGGATCTGGGCCGCGCGGGCCCTGGCGGCGGAGACAGCGGCGGAGGACACGCGGCGGCCTCCGATTGGACGGGGGAAGCAGGGCAGACATGTCCGGCGCAGGGCGGACACGTCCGGCGGCGGCGAGGGGAAATTAGGGTTTCGGGTGGATTTTCATCCGCGAATTTGGACGGGGAGGGCATATATATAGTTTCTGGGAGCTAGGAGATTCCAAATGAGGAGCGGTTTTCGGCCACGCGATCGTGATCGAACGACCGAGAGCATGGGGGGGAGTTAGATGGGTTTTGGGCCACTTTGGAGGGGGTGTTGGGCTGCAAAGAGAAGGGGGCTTTACGGTTACCCGGTTAACCGTTGGAGTACCAAACGACCTCCAAATGGCACGAAACTTGACAGGCGGTCTACCGGTGCTATACCAAGGCCACTTGGCAAGCCTCAATCCATTCCGAGAAAGTTTAACACCCACTCACGAAAAGAGAGAAGAGGGGGACGCCGGAGGACATAGGAGCGCCGGATTGCAAAACGGACAATGGGGAAAATGCTCGGATGCATGAGACCAACACGTATGCAAAATGAAATGCACATGATGACATGATAAAATGCAACACGCAAGCAAATGACATGGCAACTACAGCGAATAACTGGCAAACACCTGGCGCATCGGATCCGGGGTTTTATATTGCCTTGCTCCTTGTTGATGGAAACGTGCTTCGAAGCACGCCTCCACGTGGTGCCCAAGAGCCTCCCTCGTGACCCTAGCGAGGTCGACGGCCCTCCAGGGGAGAGCCCCCGAGCCCTGCGTGAGGAGGGCGTCGGGCATGCTTCCTTATGCGATGGAAGGAGGTTCCCCCTGAGCAGGCGCGGGCCCAGAGGGACCTACCTCCTGAGGGGCCGGGCCGGTCGATGTCTTCTTCTTTTTGGGGGCGGCCTCGGGAAGCCTCCTACTTCCGTGATCTGGGTCTTCCAGTGATGCGGCCTGAAAGGCTCTCTCCAGGGAGTAAACTGCGTCTCTCTCTTCGCAGGGCACCGTGATGACTCCGCCACTTCCTGGCATCTTGAGGACGTTGTAGCCGTGGTGGGTTCCGGCCATGAACTTGGCCAGCGCTGGGTACCCGAGGATGGCGTTGTACGGCAGGCGAATGTGGGCGACATCGAAGTCGATGAGCTCGGTGCGGTAGTTGTCGCGTGCCCCGAAGGTGACAGGGAGGCGGACCTTCCCAATCGGGACCGCGGAGCCGTCGGTGACTCCGGAGAAAGGCTTGGTGGGCTGAAGCTGACTGTAGGGTACTTGGAGATTGTTGAATGTTTCCACAGACAGGACGTTGAGCCCTGCCCCGCCATCGATGAGGGTCCTGGTGACTAGCACGTTGCTGATGATTGGGGAACAGAGCATCGGGAGGACTCCGGCTGTGGCCGCGCACTTGAGCTGATCCGCTGAGCTGAACGTGATGGCACACGCCGACCACCTGAGAGGGTGCGTGGCCTCGATCTTGGGGAGGACTGCATTCACTTCGCGGGCGAACTGCTTGAAGATGCGCTGAGAGGCTGGGGCTTGGGCTCCGCCTAGGATGCAGGCGATCGCACGTGGTTCCTGGAAGCCCCCAGCCCCTTCGTCCTGATGACGGTCCTCATTTCTCCTTGGCTGCGGCGGTAGCGGAGGGAGGCCTACGTTACCTTGCGGGCGATCCTCGTGAGGCTGATCCCTCTAGCCTCCCTCGCGAGGCGGGTCCTGCCAGCGATCCTCGCGAGGTTGGTCGCGCCACCCTTGATGTGGGCCGCGGTCTTGCCAGCGTCCTGCGTTCCTTCCTCCTCCTCGTCCGTAGCCCCGGTCGTTGCGGTCGGGACGCCGGCTAGTCCGTCCTTGACGCACGGCCCTGAGCTCTTGGCATTCATTGGTGTTGTGGGTGTGGAGGTTGTGGTACACGCAGTACCGACTGCCCTTGGAGGATTCGGGCTGATCTCTGCCCCGCTTGGTGTCTGGTTCTGCCGCGAGTATGGCAGCCCCCTTGCGCTTCATGTCCTTGGCCTTGGGCTTCTTCTCTTCAGGGTCCGCGGCAGGCAATTCGAGGAGGGAGAGACGCCCTTCCTCAGCCCTGGTGCACTTGGTCGCCAGGTTGAACAGCTCCAGGGAAGTGCACAGATCTTCATGCATTGCGAGCTCCTCCTTCATTTTGACGTCATGCACGCCGTCAGAGAAGGCTGAGATGATGGCCTCCTCGGTCACCTTGGGAATCTTGAGGCGCGCGTTGTTGAAGCGATGGATGTACTTCTGCAGGATTTCCCCCGGTTGTTGCTTGATGCGGCGCATGTCGCTCACAGCGGGTGGCCGGTCGCGAGTACCCTGGAAGTTGGCGATGAAGCGGGTGCGCATCTCGTCCCAGGAGGATATCGTGCCTGGGGCTAGGTTCAGGAGCCAGGTGCGGGCCCCGTCCTTGAGAGCCATGGGAAACCAGTTCGCCATGACCTTCTCATCTCCTTTGGCAGCCTCGATGCCTAGCTCATAGAGCCGGAGGAACTCTACAGGGTTTGCCGTGCCATTGTAGCGAGGAGGCAGGTCTGCCTTGAACTTCCGGGCCACGCGACGGTGCGTAGCTCGGTGGTGAAGGCGCGGCAGCCCGCCGTGGCCACATGAGGCCTTGGAGGACGAAGGGCTCGGTCTTGTGGTCGGGACGAGCCGGAGTAGGGAGCGCTTGGGCAGCTTCTCGAGGGCGAGGGACCTCTTGGTAGCTCTGCTCCTGCCGCGCTGGTTCCTGGCGGGGCGGGTTCCGCCCAGGGGTCGCACGCCTTGGAGCTAGGGCACCTTCGTGAGGGGTAGGCGGCTGAGGCGCCCCAGGAGCTTCATTGCCCGCGCATGGCGGGGCGCGGTGCAGCGAGAAGGATGGCGCGGGGGAGCCCCCAGCGGCGCGGAGGAGTTCGGCGACTCGGTCGAGCCATTCTTCGTAGACATCGTCGACTGGGCGGTAGCGCAGGAGCTCGTTTTCCACGATGAGCGCAGCTCGAGCCTCCATGGCCGCGCGGGGCATGCGGGATGAAGAACCAGCGGGGGTGAGCGAGGGCGTAGCGGTGCGGCCGTCTCGCCTCATCGACGGGTGTAGGGATGATGCTTTCTTCTTGTTCCCCACCGGGCCGGTGGTGGCGTTGACAGCAGGCGAAGGGGAATGACAAGGGCGCCCGCCGACGGGAGCTGTCTAGGCGACGCGGGAAGCGAGGGCGGCTCGGCGCTCGGCGCGAACCCGGCGTGCGTCAGAAATGGTCGCGACGGTCGGAGAAGAACATGGCGACGGAAGACGAATTCCGGAGCACCCCTACCTGGCGCGCCAAATGTCGTATTTAGGGTTCCGGCAGACCCTTGAGGTTCGAACACTGGGGTGCGCGCGGAGGTTTCGCCTTCTACCTACCTGTTCCTCACCGAATCGCTAGGATCTAAACTACAAGAAGAGCAACACAAGAGACACAAGGTTTATACAGGTTCAGGCCACCATTGTGGTGTAATACCCTACTCCAGTGTGTGGCGTGGTGGATTGCCTCTTGGGCTGATGATGAACAATACAAGGAAGAACAGCCTCGCGAGGGTCTGTTCTTGTGGTGGTGTTGTCCCTTTGGAAGGATTGATTCTAGATGCCTATCTTATCTCCAGCTTCCTATCTTCTCTCCGATTGGTTCAGCCTCTCTCTTTTGCCGGTCGGATCCCCCTACCCTGTGGGTGGCTAGTCCTATTTATAGGCGAAGGCCCTGGGCCTCTTCCCAAATATTGAGCAGGAAGGGCGCCAACAATTGGCCAATTTTAAGGGGAACATCTAGTACACTTATCCTGACTAAAGTTGGTCCTCGCCTGTCAAAGGCTCTGGTGGTGACGCTGACTTGGGCTCCACGGTGACCTCCATCCTCCCGTTGGACTGATCTTGGTCTTGTTGCACCGAAATGGATGCCTTTGCTTGATGCTCTCGCCTGCGCTTGCTCCCCTTGCACCAAAGAGGAAAGAAGGACACTGCACAGGCTGGCGCCCGTCTGGCGCCCTTGGTCGTCATGGCTTGCGTCATGGGCACCTCGCGAGGTACCCCGCCTTGAATTCTCCGCCTCCTCGTGAGCCAGCCTAACGAAGCCGTTCCTGAGGAAGCTCCTTGTCATCTGCCCCGCGAGGCTTGGCCCCTCGCGAGGGTCTTGCGCTTGTGTTGATGAAGATGGGCCGTGCTGGGCCCCCCTTTGAGCCACGCTGCAGGCCGCAGGCAGGCAAGTCTGGGGACCCCCGTTCCCAGAACGCCGACAAACCCCTAATCGCGTTGGTTGCGAGTAGCTATCGTTTTGTGTAGCTACGAGGGACTTGAGCGCGATCTCCTATTGGATTGATACCTTGGTTCTCAAAAACTGAGGGAAATACTTACGCTACTTTACTGCACCATCCTCTCCTCTTCGGGGAAATCCAACGCAGTGCTCAATAGGTAGCACATCCTAATTAGGAGTACCGGCAAATTGATCTTTGATGACAAGATTCAGCAAAGCAATATTAATATCACAAGACTCCGCACTAGTGGTGGGAGGAGCAATTGGAATGCTAATAAAATAGTTGTTGTTGGTATTTGAGAAATGACACAACTTGGTGTTCTCTTGAGTCATGATGACTACGCAACAAGATTGCACTCAAAAACAGATCTGACGAGAAAACGGCGAATGAAAAAGAGGGCGAATAAAACGGAATTTTTTGTGAAGTGAGAGAGAGGAAAACGAGAGGCAAATGGCAAATAATGTAAGTTGCGAGGATATGATATTTGTGACTAGGAACCTAGTTGATGTTTAAGATCCTCCCCGGCAACGGCGCCAGAAATTCCGTTTGATGTCTGCTAGAACTACGTCGGTATTTCCCCAAAGAGGAAGGGATTATGCAGTATAGCGACGGTAGGTATTTCCCTTAGTGATGAGACCAAGGTTATCGAGCCAGTAGGAAAACCTCCTCACACCACGTAAACATCACCTGCACACAAATAACAAATACTTGCAACCCAACGTGTTAAAGGGGTTGTCAATCCCTTCCAGGTACGGCGCCTCAAGATAGGAAAATAACGTGAGGTAAATGTGGTAGATAGGATAAATAGAGCACGAAACAAATAAATTGCAACAAGGTATTTTTTTACTTTTTGGTTTAATAGTTCTTAAAATAAATGCAAAGGCAAACAGACCGCAAAGGCAAATATGATGAAAACAGACCCATGGGCCATAGGTTTCACTAGTGGCTTCTCTCGAGAACAATAGCAAACGGTGGGAAAACAATTACTGTGGGTAATTGATAGAACTTCAAATAATCATGAAGATATCCAGGCAATGATTATTATATAGGCATCACCTCCAAGATTAGTAGACCAACTCCTGCCTGCATCTACAACTATTACTCCACACGTCGACCGCTATCCAACATGCATCTAGTGTATTAAGTTCATGGGAAAATGGAGTAATGCAATAAGAATGATGACATGATGTAGACGAGATCCGTTTACCTATTGCGGAGATATAGATCTCATCTTTTTATCCTTAGTAGCAACGATACATACGCGTCGGTTCCCCTTTTGTCAGTGGCATCAAGCACCGTAAGGTTGAACCCACTACAAAGCACCTCTTCCCATTGCAAGATAAATAGATCAAGTTGGCCAAACAAAACCTAAATTTCGAAGAATAAATAAGAGGCTATAAGCAATCATGCATATAATAGACCAAAGAAGACTCAAATAACTTTCATGGATAAAAACATAGATTTGATCATAAACTCAAAGTTCATCGGATCCCAACAAACACATTGCAAGAAGACTTACATCATATGGATCTCCAAGAGACCATTGTATTCATAATCAAGAGAGAGAGAGAGGAAACCATCTAGCTACTAACTACGGACCCGAAGGTCTACAAAGAAGTACTCATGCATCATCGGAGAGGCACCAATGGAAGTGGTGAAGCCCTCCATGATGATGTCTAGATTGGATCTGGTTGGTCTGGACTCTGCGGTGGCTGGAATTGATTTTCGTCGACTCCCCTATGGTTTCGGGAATATTGGGGTATTTACAAAGCAAAGAGGCGGTTCAGGGGGCACCCGAGGTGGGCACAACCCACCAGGGCGTGCCTGGGCCTCCTGGCGCGCCCTGGTGGGTGGTGCTCCCCTCGAGCCACCCCTAGGTGCTTTCTTGGCCCACTGGATGTCTTCTGGCCCAAAAAAAATCCTCCAAGAGTTTTGCTGCATTTGGACTCCGTTTGCTATTGATTTCTTGCGATGTAAAAAAACATGCAGAAAACAACAACTGGCACTGGGCACTTTGTCAATAGGTTAGTACCAAAAAAAGATATAAAATGACTATAAAATGATTCTAAAACATCCAAGAATGATAATATAACAGCATGGAACAATCAAAACTTATAGATATATTGGAGACATATCACTCCTGAACCTGTTGACCTCCGTATCGCGGAGAAATCTCCCGTTTTCTTTTCTTGTTGTTTTCTGTCAGATCTGTTGAGCCAGGCATCATGTCTTCTCCCTCCTCCAACACTGAAGAAGGCGAAGCTTGGTTGCTTCTGGTAGAATCTAGGGGAGAGGAATTTGAAGGGATCGCTATGGAGGAGGATGAGGGGGACTCATTTGGAATTCACCCTCCGGCCTCCGAGAGAGGGACTCTGGCTGGCATATCCACCCACCCTAACCCCCATCAAGCCATGAGGTCCCTAAACAATCGAGAAGGCCCAAGAGAGCAGGAAGAAATCCCTACAAAGGGGCCTCTACACAGGTTACATCAAAACAATTTTCACAATTTGATTCATAATTATGGTTCGAAAGTACTCCTCGTATGCACATACCGTCCAAATGGGACATATCTCGTCCAAGAGAAAGTGATGCAGGGACAAACTCTTGGGGTCCAGAAAAACACCGAGATGCTTCATCAAGCTCTTTGAGAGATTCACAACTTAAGGGATACACTCAAAGATGTATTGGACCGGATCGCTTCTACTTCGTCACCACCACCAAAAGAAAACGGAGTATCGGGTATGGGCACTCCCCTGGGCTTTCGCCAAGCTTGGGGGAGGTGCCCCAGTATCGTATCATCTCCACTATCTTTTGCCTTTACTTTCTTAGTTCGATCCATGGTTATCTTTTGCTATTAGATGAATAAAAGTTTAGCTCGATCCTTTCTTTTCAAGAGTTTTCTTAGTGATCAATCTTGGTAATCGTGTGCGAGATATATAATAAAGTTTAGTTTGAGTTTTGCCTTCTTTGCTCTCTTGTTTCAATAAAAAGAAAGGAAATAAAATAAAACTATCATATGCTAATCTTATGGTAAGTGATGACATTACACAAGGAAAATTATAAGTAGAAAATTTTATTGTATATTGACAAACATATCATTGGTCAATGATGCAACTCATGAAATAATTAATAAGGGAAGAGACGATTCACACATAAATATACTATCCTAGAAATCTTTTATGATGGTGAGCACCCATCAAAATATTATATGCCAAAATTGTTGACGTTGGACAAGGAAGACAACTTAATGATTTATGTTTGTTCATATTCACATAGAAGTTATATTGTTATAGATCCTTCAACATGTGGTGCTTGCCCCTATCTTTGCTAGCCAAAAACTCTGCATTAAGTAGAGATACTACTTGTGCATTCAAAACCCTTAAACCCAAATCTTGTTTGAGAGTCCACCATACCAACCTATGGATTGAGTAAGATCCTTCAAGTAAGTTGTCATCGGTGCAAAATGGGAATAAAAATTTCTTCTAAAAGTGTGAGATCATTTAGTGTAAGGGAAAATTGAGCGTTACGAACTTGTGATGGTGAAGAATAAAAGCGACAGACTACATAATAAAGGTTGCCATCACAAGGGGCAATATAAAGTGACATTCTGTTGCACTAAGGGGTTGAGCATACAAACAAAAAGTGCATGGTCACCTCTGCTTCCCTTTGCGAAGGGCCTATCTTTTACTTTCATGTATTTACTTTCATGCAAGAGTCAAAGTTTTCTCTCTATTCCTTTTATTTTTCTCCTTTGGCAAGCATCATGTGGTGAGGAAAGATCTAGGCACATATATCCAGTTGACTATGGGTAGCATGAGTTATTATTGTTGACATCACCCTTGAGGTAAGTGCGTTGGGAGGCAAAACTACAAGCCCCTATCTTTCTATGTGTCCGGTTGAAACGTTTTGCTCATGTGTACTTGGTGACTGTTAGCAATCATAGAAGACTAAATGATGGTTGAGTATGTGGACTTGTCTAAAGGCTCCGATACATGACCCTTCCTGAAAAGATGATGAATTGTTGTTGCGAAGTTGACTGAGAACATAGTTTGTTAGTTTCCAATAGAGTTTATGCTTTATACTTCGATGCTGTGATGAATTGTCACTTGTTCATGAGAAATCTATGATAAAAGTATTATGTTAAAGTTTGTTGCTGTTATAATAAGTCACATGATGCTGCTATGTTCGTATTTTTGTTTTTATCGACACCTCTCTCTCTCTCTCTAAGCATGTGGACATGTTTTTCGAATTTGGTTTTCGCTTGAGGACAAGTGAGGTCTAAGCTTGGGGGAGTTGATACGTCCATTTTGCATCATGTTTTCCTACTATTATTTATGTTGTTTTATTTATAATAATGCTTTTTGGAGTAATTATAATGCCTTTTCTCTCATAATATGCAAGGTATGCACCAAGGGGGAGAATTCTGGCAGCTGGAAATCTAGACCTGAAAAAGCTACATCAAGCTACCTGTTCTGCACAACTCCAAATGATTTGAAACTTCCCGAGGATTTTTTATGGAATATTTAAGGATTGTTGGAGCAAATAAGTACCAGAGGGGGCCCACCAGGTGGGTACAACCCACCTGGGCGTGCTAGGTGGCCCAGGCGCGCCCTGGTGGGTGCTGCCCTGCTCGGCCCACCTTCGGTGCCCCTCTTCTGGTATATAAGTCATTTGACCTAAAAAAATAGGGGGAGGACTTTTGGGACGAAGCGCCGCCGCCTTGAGGCGGAACTTGGGCAGGAGCACTTTTGCCCTCCGGCGGAGCGATTCTGCCGGGGGAACTTCCCTCCCGAAGAGGGAAATCATCATCATCATCATGACTAACAATTCTCCCATCTTGGGGAGGGCTATATTCATCAACATCTTCAACAGCACCAAGTCCTCTCAAACCCTAGTTCATCTCTTGTGTTCAATCTTTGTACCAAAACTATAGATTGGTGCTTGTGGGTGACTTGTAGTTGATTACTATATGGTTTATTTGGTGGAAGATTATATGTTCAGATCCATTATGCTATTTAATACCCCTTTGATCTTGATCATGATTATCATTTGTGAGTAGTTACTTTCGTTCTTGAGGTCACGGGAGAAATCATGTTGCAAGTAATCATGTGAACTTGATATGTGTTTGATGTATTGATGATATGTATGTTGTCATTCTCTTAATGGTGTCATGTGAACGTTGACTACATGACACTTAACCATATTTGGGCCTAAGGGAATGAAATGTGGAGTAATTATTAGATGGTGGGTTGCAAGAGTGACAGAAGCTTAAACCCCAGTTTATGCGCTATTCTGTAAGGGACCGATTGGATCCAAAAGTTTAATGCTATGGTTAGAATTTATTCTTAATACTTTTCTCGTAGTTGTAGATGCTTGCGAGAAGGTTAATCATAAGTAGGAGTTTTGTTCAAGTAAGAACAACACCTAAGCACCGGTCTACCCACATATAAAATTATCAAAGTAGCGAACACGAATTAAGCTAACATGATGAAAGTGACTAGATGAAATTCCCGTGTACCCTCAAGAACACTTTGCTTATCATAAGAGACTGTTTTGGACTGTCCTTTGCCTCAAAAGGATTGGGATACCTTGCTGCACTTTTGTTAATACTATCGTTACTTGTTCGTTACAAATTCTCTTGCTATCAAATTGCTCTGCTACTTACAATTTTAGCACTTGCAGACATTACCTTGCTGAAAACCACTTGTCATTTCCTTCTGCTCCTCGTTGGGTTCGACACTCTTACTTATCAAAAAGGCTACAATTGACCCCATATAATTGTGGGTCATCACGCATTCATAATGGCAGCATGAATGTACGTGATCGTGCGCCGGCCCCAAACACTGGCAGCGCACGTGGAGGGACGCGAGCAGAGTGCATGGAGGGACGAGAGAGAAGAGCATGTGCGGGAGGATGCGTGCAGAGCGCGTCGTGGCTGCCTCAACTGCGAGCAACCACACACATAGAGCGGTTGAACAAGCAGGGAATGGTCGTCTAGATGCCGGCCGGTCGTTGCGATGCTATGTAGAGAGCGGTCGTGTGCTACTACCTCCGTCTTGTTTAATTAGTCCCCTTTATATTCCTGCCATATTTTGACCTTAAATTTAACTAACAAAATGTTAATGCATGTTAATAAATTATATAATTGGAAACTATGTTCAAATACAAATCCAATGATATAATCTTTGGCGACATGCATACCTATTTTATTAGTTAAATTTCTAGTCAAAATTGGCACAAAAATACAAAGAGGACTTATAAACCAGGATGTGGTAGTTGGTAATGAAATTGCAAACACTTTTTTATTAACTGTATGTGTATGTGTCGTTTCGTTCTCCTCTCACACGTCTTGTCAACTTGCCGTCGCAGACAGCTTCGAGCACAAGCTTGAGTAGTGCGCGGGGGCGTTCTTTTGGCCAAACGGTGGCTCGAAGTGGCGCCAATAAATCGTCGGTGAGCCTGTTCCCGCGCAACTGCACAGGTTCCCGCGCACACCCGTGCAAGCTTCCCACCCGACTCGGCGAACCCCCCAAAATCTCAATGCTTATTGACCTGCTATGTAAACCCTCACGGCCTGCGAGTCTTGCGTCGCATCTACCCCTCCCTCCCTGTAGCTTATCTCGTCTGCTTCTCCGACAATTGCCAATGGAACCGGCCCGTCGTCGTCGCTCAGGCACTCCCCCGTCATCCGAGGACAACTTCTGCTGGGAGGCTACACCATGGCGGCGGTGTAGTGTAGTGTGCGTGGCATCCCTATTGGGTGTGAGCGCAACACCCACCACACGCTCCACCACTGCCCGTTAGAAACTGTTGCTGACGTCCATTGCTGCCACCCTACTGTTTCCCGCCGTGGCCACCACATCACCGTCGAAAGCCAGGGCCATCATCTGCTCTGCCACCGCGGCCTGAAGGTGGGAGGTGGCCGTTGTGGCCGCCACCCCACTGCTGGCCATCGTGTTCATCACCCGCTCTGCCACCACGGCCTGAAGGAGGGAGGTGGCGGTAGTGGCCACCACCCCACCGTCAGCCGTCATGGTCACCAGCCCATCGTCTTCCACTGGGGTCATCACCCGCTCTGCCGGCGCCACCCGAAGGCGAGAGGTGGAGGTGGAGCCCCGCACATTCGTGAGCGACCTTGCGTGCTACATCGAGTTCCTGCGAGAGGAGGAGGAGCACCTTGTCGAGCACGGAAAGAGTCTTACTTCCATCGTGGCTGCAGCACACGCCATCGTAGAGGTGAGGGATGAGGAGTTCTTCGAGGAGTCTCGCCGCTTTGAGAGGGGTCGTCTAGATCGGTAGAGGGCGTTCTAGGTGAGCTCACTAAAGGTGCAACAACGACGGACACATGATTGCAGTTGCCCAGCTCGTCGGTAGGCTCCTCCTCCTCTGCCTCTTACTGAGTGCGCTCAACAGAGGAGTGGCTACTGGAACTAGTACAAAGCCTCTCCGTAGTAATAGTATTTAGGGGCTATTTTGTACAGTTCATGTGACTATAGATGTGGTTAAACTGTACAACGTACTTCAAATTAGCTAGTATATATAGTTGAACTATCTATTTCAGTATGTGTTTGGCAACAATTGGGGAAAAGTTTGGTCGGTTCAGCTGTCGATTTGAACTGTTTGTATATCAAATGACTGCTTAATCTATGAATGAAATCTATGCTTACTGAATTTTAGTTGCAAAAATTAGATGGTGCTAGTGATTTTTAGGTGCAAATTTTGACAAATGGCAGTGTTACAAGATTGACAAAGGGCAATGCTAGTAGATCAACAAATGTCAATCTTTCCAGTGTGACAAATGGCAATATACCCAATATGACAGATGCAAATCTTACCAAATTGTCTGTACATGGTTCCACATGGGTCATTGATACGTCCATTTTGCATAATGCTTTTATATCGATATTTATTGCATTACGGACTGTTATTACACGTTATGTCACAAAACTTATGGCTATTCTCTCTTATTTTACAAGGTTTACATGAAGAGGGAGAATGCCGGCAGCCGGGATTCTAGGCTGGAAAAGGAGCAAATATTGGAGACCTATTCTGCACAGCTCCAAAAGTCCTGAAACTCCACGAAAGTCATTTTTGGAATTAATGATAAATATTCAGCAGAAGAAATACCTAAGGGGGGCCACCCACCGTCCACGAGGGTGAGGGGCGCGCCCTACCCCCCTAGGCGTGCCCCCTACCTCGTGGGCCACCAGGAAGCCCTCCAGTGCCCATCTTCTGCTATATGAAGTCTTTTACCCTGGAAAAAATCATAAGCAAGCTTATGGGACAAAAATCTTCCGCCACGAGGCGGAACCTTGGCGGAACCAATATAGGGCTCCGGCGGAGCTGTTCTGCCAGGGAAACTTCCCTCCGGGAGGGGGAAATCATCACCATCATCATCACCAACGATCCTCTCATTGGGAGGGGGTCAATCTCCATCAACATCTTCACCAGCACCATCTCCTCTCAAACCATAGTTCATCTCTTGTATCCAATCTTTGTACCCAAACTTCAGATTGGTACCTGTGGGTTGCTAGTAGTGTTGATTACTCCTTGTAGTTGATGCTAGTTGGTTTATTTGGTGGAAGATCATATGTTCAGATCCTTAATGCATATTAATACTCCTGTGATTATGAACATGAATATTCTTTGTGAGTAGTTACGTTTTGTTCCTGAGGACATGGGTGAAGTTTTGCTATTAGTAGTCATGTGAATTTGGTATTCGTTCGATATTTTGATCAAATGTATGTTGTCTCTCCTCTAGTGGTGTTATGTGAACGTTGACTACATGACACTTCACCATTGTTTTGGTCCTAGAGGAAGGCATTGGGAAGTAATAAGTAGATGATGGGTTGCTAGAGTGACAGAAGCTTAAACCCTAGTTTATAAGTTGCTTCGTAAGGGGCTCATTTGGATCCATATGTTTCATGCTATGGTTAGATTTACCTTAATACTTCTTTTTTTAGTTGTGAATGCTTGCAATAGGGGTTAATCATAAGTGGGATGCTTGTCCAAGAAAGGTAAGTACCCAAGCACCGGTCCACCCACATATCGAATTATCAAAGTAACAAACGCGAATCATGTGAGCGTGATGAAAACTAGCTTGACGATAATTCCCATGTGTCATTGGGAGCGCTTTTCTCTATATAAGAATTTGTCCAGGCTTGTCCTTTGATACAAAAAGGATTGGGACACCTTTCTGCACCTTATTTACTTTCATTGTTTGTTACCAGTTACAAACTATCTTATCACAAAACTACCTGTTACCTACAATTTCAGTGCTTGTAGAGAATACCTTACTGAAAACCGCTTGTCATTTCCTTTCGCTCCTTGTTGGGTTCGACACTCTTACTTCTCGAAAGGACTACGATAGATCCCCTACACTTTTCGGTCATCAAGACTCTTTTTTGGCATCGTTGCCAGGGAGTGAAGCGCCTTTGGTGAGTGGAACTTGGTAAGGAAATATTCACATAGTGTGCTGAAATCTACTGTCACTTGTTACCATGGAAACTAATCCTTTGAGGGGCTTGTTCGGGGTATCTTCACCTCGACCAGTAGAGCAAAGAGTTTCTCCTCAACCTACTGAACCTACTGAAAATGTTTACTTTGAAATTCCTTCGGGTATGGTAGAGAAACTGCTAGCTAATCCCTTTGCAGGAGATGGAACATTGCATCCCGATTTACACCTTATCTATGTGGATGAAGTTTGTGGATTATTTAAGCTTGCAGGTATGCCCGATGATGTTGTCAAGAAGAATGTCTTACCTTTATCTTTGAAGGGAGATGCATTGACATGGTATAGGCTATGTGATGATATGGGATCCTGGGACTATAAACGATTGAAATTGGAATTTCACCAGAAGTTTATCCTATGCATCTTGTTCATCGTGATCGTAATTATATATATAATTTTTGGCCTCACGAAGGAGAAAGCATCGCTCAAGCTTGGGGGAGGCTTAAGTTAATGTCATATTCATGCCCCAATCATGAGCTCTCAAGAGAAATGATTATTCAAAACTTTTATGCTCGGCTTTCTCTCAACAATCGCACCATGCTTGATACTTCTTGGGCTGGTTCTTATATGATGAAGACTATTGAATTCAAGTGGGATTTATTGGAAAGAATTAAACGCCACTCCGAAGATTGGAATTCCGACGATGGTAAGGAGTCAGGTATGACACCTAAGTTTGATTGTGTTAAATCTTTTATGGATACCGATGCTTTTCGTGGATTTAGCACTAAATATGGACTTGACTGTGAGATAGTAGCTTCCTTCTATGAATCATTTGCTACTCATATTGATCTCCCTAAGGAGAAGTGGTTTAAATATAATCCTCCCACTAAAGTAAAAGTAGTTGCACCTGTTACAGTTGAAGAAAATACTATCACTTATAATGATCCTATTGTTCCTACTACTTATGTTGAGAAACCACCTTTCCCTGTTAGGATAAAGGATCATGCTAAAGCTTCAACTGTGGTTTGTAAGAGTGATAATAGAACATATACACCTCCTGAGAAAACTAAAGTTGAACATAGTATTTCTATGGTTAAAGATCTCTTGGCTGATAATATTGATGGGCATGTTATTTATTTTTGTGATGAAGCTGCTAGAATTGCTAGACCCGATGCTAAGAAACATAGACCTATTGTAGGCATGCCTGTTGTTTCTATTAAGATAGGAGATCATTGTTATCATGGCTTATGTGATATGGGTGCTAGTGCTAGCGCAATACCTCATTCCTTATATGAAGAAATTATGCATGATATCGCACCCGCTGAAATAGAAGATATTGATGTTACTATTAAGCTTGCAAATATAGATACTATTTCACCAATTGGGATTGTTAGAGATGTTGAAGTCTTGTGTGGGAAAGTTAAATATCCTGCTGATTTTCTTGTTCTTGGTTCCCCGCAAGATAGCTTTTGTCCCATTATATTTGGTAGACCCTTCTTGAAACCGTTAATGCTAAGATTGATTGTGAAAAGGATGTTGTTACAATTGGCTTGGGGGATATGTCTCATGAGTTTAATTTTGCTAAGTTTCATAGACAACCCCATGATAAAGAATTGCCTAGTAAGGATGAAATTATTGGTCTTGCTTCTGTTGCCGTGCCTCCTACTGATCCTTTAGAACAATATTTGCTAGACAATGAAAATGATATGTTCATGAATGAAAGAAGGGAAATAGATGAAGTATTCTTTAAACAGGGTCCTATTTTCAAACACAACTTGCATGTTGAAATCCTAGGGGATCCTCCACCACCCAAGGGTGATCCTGTGTTTGAGATTAAACCATTACCTGATACTCTTAAATATGCTTATCTTGATGAAAAAAAGATATATCCTGTTATTATTAGTGCTAACCTTTCAGAGCAGGAAGAAGAAAGATTATTGAAAACTCTGAAGAAGCACCGTGCTGCTATTGGATATACTCTTGATGATCTTAAGGGCATTAGTCCCACTCTATACCAGCACAAAATAAATTTGGAAGTAGACGCCAAACCAGTTATTGATCACCAACGACGATTAAGTCCTAAGATGAAAGAAGTGGTAAGAAAGGAAATACTAAAGCTCCTTGAGGTAGGTATAATTTATCCCGTTGCTGATAGTCAGTGGGTAAGTCCTGTCCATTGTGTCCCTAAGAAGGGAGGTATTACTATCATTCCTAATGATAAAGATGAATTGATCCTGCAAAGAATTATTACAGGCTATAGGATGGTAATTGATTTCCGCAAATTAAATAAGGCTACTAAAAAGATCATTACCCTTTACCTTTTATTGATCAAATGCTAGAAAGACTATCCAAACATACACATTTTTTGCTTTCTAGATGGTTACTCTGGTTTCTCTCAAATACCTGTGTCAGCGGATGATCAAGCAAAGATTACTTTTACTTGCCCTTTTGGTACTTTTGCTTATAGACGTATGCCTTTTGGTTTATGTAATGCACCTGCTACCTTTCAAAGATGCATGATGGCTATATTCTCTGACTTTTGTGAAAAGATTTGTGAGGTATTCATGGATGATTTCTCCGTTTATGGATCCTCTTTTGATGATTGCTTGAGCAACCTTGAATGAGTTTTGCAGAGATGCGAAGACACTAGTCTTGTTTTGAATTGGGAGAAGTGCCACTTTATGGTTATGAAGGCATTGTCTTGGGGCATAAAATTTCTGAAAGAGGTATTGAAGTTGATAAAGCTAAAGTTGATGCTATTGAAAAGATGCCGTGTCCCAAGGACATTAAAGGTATAAGAAGTTTCCTTGGTCATGCCAGTTTTTATAGGAGGTTCATTAAGGGCTTCTCTAAAATCTCTAGGCCTCTGACCAATTTATTGCAAAGATATAATCCTTTTGTCTTTGATGATGATTGTGTAGAAGCATTTGAAATACTTAAGAAAGCTTCGATTTCTGCACCTATTGTTCAGCCACCTGACTGGAATTTACCCTTTGAAATTATGTGTGATGCTAGCGATTATGCTGTAGGTGCTCTTTTAGGACAAAGAGTTGATAAGAAACTAAATGTTATTCAATATGCTAGTAAAACTCTAGACACTGATCAGAGAAATTATGCTACCACTGAAAAAGAATTCTTAGCATTTGTATTTGCTTGTGATAAGTTCAGACCTTATATTGTTCATTCTAAAGTAACTATTCACACTAATCATGCTGCTATTAAATATCTTATGGAAAAGAAAGATGCTAAACCTAGACTTATTAGATGGGTTCTCTTGCTACAAGAATTTGATTCGCATATTATTGATAGAAACGGAGCTGAGAACCCCATTGCAGACAACTTGTCTAGGTTATAGAATGTTCTTGATGACCCACTACCTATTGATTATAGCTTTCCTGATGAACAATTAGCTATCATAAATGCTTCTCGTACTGCTCCATGGTATGCTAATTACATTGTTGCTAAATTTATACCACCTAGTTTCACATACCAGCAAAAGAAAAAGTTCTTCTATGATTTAAGACATTACTTCTGGGATGACCCACACCTTTATAAAGAAGGAGTAGATGGTGTTATTAGACGTTGTGTACCTGAGCATGAACAGGAACAAATCCTATGCAAGTGTCACTCCGAGGCATATGGAGGACACCATGCTGGAGATAGAACTGCACATAAGGTATTGCAATCCGGTTTTTATTGGCCTACTCACTTCAAAGATGCCCGTAAGTTTGTCTTGTCTTATGATGAATGTCAAAGAATTGGTAATATTAGTAGATGTCAAGAAATGCCTATGAATTATTCTCTTGTTATTGAACCATTTGATGTTTGGGGCTTTGATTATATGGGAACTTTTCGTTCCTCTAATGGATATACACATATCTTAGTTGCCGTTGATTACGTTACTAAGTGGGTAGAAGCTATTCCAACTAGTAGTGCTGATCATAATACCTCTATTAAGATGCTTAAAGAAGTTATTTTTCCAAGGTTTGGAGTCCCTAGATACTTAATGACAGATGGTGGTTCACATTTTATTCCTGGTGCCTTTTGTAAAATGCTTGCTAAGTATGATGTTAATCGTAGAATTGCATCTCCTTATCACCCACAGTCTAGTGGTCAAGTAGAATTGAGTAACAGAGAGCTCAAATTAATTTTGCAAAAGATTGTTAATAGATCTAGAAAGAATTGGTCCAAGAAACTTGATGATGCATTACTGGCCTATAGACCTGCATATAAAAATCCTATGGGTATGTCTCCGTATAAAATGGTTTATGGAAAAGCATGTCACTTACCTCTTGAACTTGAACATAAGGCATATTGGGCTATCAAACTGCTCAATTATGATTTCAAACTTGCCGGTGAGAAGAGGTTATTTGATATTAGCTCACCTACGAGAATCCAAGCTGTTTAAAGAAAAAGTTAAAAGATGGTATGACAAAAGGATACAAAAGCGTGATTTTAACGTAGGTGATTATGTGTTTCTATTCAACTCTCGTTTAACATTTTTTGCAGGAAAACTTCTCTCTAAATGGGAAGGCCCTTACTTATCGAGGAGGTCTATCGTTCCGGTGCCATAAAAATCAACAACTTCGAAGGCACAAATCCAAAGGTGGTGAACGGTCAAGGAATCAAACATTATATCTCATGTAATCCTATAAATTTTGAAACTAATGTAATTGAAACCGTAACCCCGGAGGAATACATAAGGACACTTTCCAGAATGTTTCAGCCTCCGAAAAGGAGTAGGTATGTGGTACGGTAAGTAAACCGACTCCAAAACCATTCTAATAGCAATCTTTCTCCGTTTTGGAATATTTTAGAAAATAGGAAAATAAAAAGTAGTCCGGGAAGGACACGAGGCGTCCACGAGGGTGGAGGGCGCGCCCTACCCCACTGGGAGCGCCCCTTGCCTCGTGAGCACCTCATGTGCTCTCCGGACTCCGTTTTCTTGGATGTTACTTCTTTTGGTCGGTAAAAAAATCATTATATAATCTCCCGAAGGTTTTGACCACCGTATCATACAAATATCCTCTGTCTTTGTTTCGAGCTGTTTTCTGTCAGATTTGACAAGTCCAGGCATAATGGCATCACCCTCCTCCAACAATGAAGACAAGGATGCTTGGCTATTGAAGCTAGAGCTGAAGAGAGAAGAACCTGGGGAGGTCAACAAGGATGATGCGATCAAGAAGTCCATGGAGGATCAAGCTCCGGGGGCAGAAGAAGAAAACATCCTTCAATCCCTTCCTAACCTATTTACCCCAACTGAGATTGAAGCTTTCAAGATGATTGAGTTAGCTCTCATACAAAACACGTATCTCACACAGGAAAATATTTTGTTGAAGGATCATATCTTCGCACTCAAGGGCATTATCCGCAAATTGGAGGAGTTTTTACGCTCGATGTGCGACTATCCACCATCATCATCACCACCTTCATCACCTCCCAGGACATAATCACATGGGTATGGGCACTCCCCTTGGCAACTGCCAAGCTTGGGTGTCGGTGTACTAGAGTAGGGGTACCCTAGTTCCCCGAACTTGTGCACGGGCAGTTGCAGCGCCCCGCGGCAAGGGCTTGCCGGGTGACCGCCAAGGCACTCTGTGGCTCCTTTGGAGCCATTCAAGAACAAAGTATTCAAGTCAAGAGGACAAAGACCCTGGCAAGAGGAGCTTGCTGGGAAGGCCAACCGAGGCATCTCAAGGAACTTGCCGCGACACACCACGCGTCCCGGCAAGGCCCGGTGAGCGACAAGCTTCCGGGCGCGACAAGACCACGACCGCGGCAAGATGCTTGCCGCGGCAAGCGGCCACTCTGTGCCCACGCTCCAGCGCATCCACCAACGTGTCATCCTGGGGGCCTTTCCAGGCACGCGTGGCGGAAGGCTGTGCAGCCAGCGGTAAGCGGTGGCATGCGATGCTGACAAGATCGCCATCGTGGCAGGCGGTGGCGCCCCTGACGGTCCTTTTCCACACTGTTTAGGCGACACAGACGGGCATTTAATGCCCTTGTCCCCTGCCGTCAGGGTTAGGTAGAGAGCACTGTACAGATAACTATACCAACCACCTCTCTTTTTACATTTTTTACCCTTCTCTGCGTTGCCACCTGTCGGTGACCCCTTGTGCATATAAAAGGAGGCCCATGCGCAACGTAGAGGGGGTTCGGAAGGTTCAGTTCGGCTCGACTGGTTTGGAAAGTTCGGATCATTTCGAAGCCAGGAAACACTTAGCTCTCTAGAGCAAGAACACAAGACAATCAAACAAGCAGCTGTAGGAGTATTATCTCTCCGGAGAGCTCCGAAGCTGGGTAAACTGCTCGTGTGCTTCCCCTCGATCTGCTCTTCGTGCGACCTCTGCCCCACGCCGAACCGAAAGGGGCTCGGTCCGCCGGTCCCATAGGTGTTTGTGGATCAGTTTCCCCGACATCTTTGGCGCGCCAGGTAGGGGGCGTCGAGATTGTGCGAACTTGATCCGGCGTTCACACGAGCTAGATCTACATTTTCTTCATCAACATGCCACCGAAGAAGAAGGCTTCGGAGGCAGCTGCTCCGTCCGCGTCGATCTCACCGCCACCAGAACAAACGGGTGGCGGGGTTGACGCTGATGGAAGAACAGACATCGACGAGGAAGCTCACGGTGCTGCCAGGTCCAAGGACAAGGCTGCACAAACTTTGGTGTCTTCACATCCGCCGCGTCCCTCTCAGGAGGCGCAGGACCGACAGCGTCATGGTATTCGCAGTACCATATGCTTGTTGGACCAAGATCAAGCTGGTGCGTCTCGGGGCACTCAAGACCAGCATGCACGCCAACATGCTGGCACGAGTGAGGCACGGTCGCTTGGACGGGACACTGCTCCTTCTAACATAGTTAGGAGTCCGAGCACATCCCGCTCCTCGCACCGATCACCACTACCGCCCACCACTCCAGCAGAAGCTTTGGCGCGAGCTCAACTGCTCCTGGATTACCCTCCTGCGGAAGACAAGCTCGACCAATGGAGGGCCACCATTCAGAGTCTCATCAGCTTCGCCAACGGCGACACTCCATGGCAGCCGAGCGCGTTGCTGCCGCGGCAGGACTGCTAGACGCGAGCCGGTGGCGACGAAACTGGTGTGGGTGCAACCACCATGCACTCTCCGCCCCGAAGGCCAAGATCGCCGACTCGCTGAATCCACCTCGACAGCGACTCCACCGCATCGTCAGATCCACGAGCTCGTCACGATCAGCGCCAAGTTCTTCAAGATAGACAACAGGAAGATGCTCGTACTCGCATCGAGCGCCGAAGAGAAGCGTGACGTCAATCCGACAAGCGCGTTGGGCCCTCTATTGACATGCATGCGCTAGGGGAACCAGGTGACTTGCCGTACGCGGTAGGTTGCCCTGCGTTCACTCGTGAGCTGCGGCAGGTCTAGTGGCCCAGCACGAAGAATTTAAAGCCAGATGTACCGGAGAAGTACGACGGCAAGACGCATCCGTCAAAGTTCCTCAGCATCTACACCATCACGGTGCAAGCTGCCGGGGGGCGAGACGACAAGATCCTTGCCAACTACTTCCCGCTGGTGCTTAAGCCCAACGTCAGATCCTGGCTCATGCACTTGCCGGACAACTCCATATCCTCCTGGGATGACCTGTGCCATCAGTTTGTCGGCGCCTTCACAGGCGGCCACAAGCCTCCTGGCCAAGAGAGTGACCTTCACTTGCTCGCCCAGAAGGAAGGAGCCCCCCTGCGCAAGTACATACAGAGATTCAGCAACGTACAGCACAACATCCCAGACATCCACCCTGCCGCGGTAATCAGCGCGTTTCATCAGAACGTGCGGAACCGCAGGATGCAGGAGGAGATGGCGATGTGCAAGATCAGAGACGTCAGTGAGCTATATGCCTTGGCCGAAAAGTGTGCACGTGCTGAGGAAGGGAGGAGACTCCCCGGAGAGAATATAGGAGCAGGAGGGTCTGACAGTGAGGATACTGCCCCGGCAAGGAAAAACCGGCGGCGGAATAATAGAAAGAAGAAAGGCAAGGAGGTGCTAGTTGTCGAGCAGTCCGGCAACGGAGGTGGCGCCAAGAAAGCCAAAGCTGGCGGCTCCGGCAAGGAGATTGCCGCGGAGGCTGTGGCGGTCGTCGACAAGTAGGACGGCACCAACAAGCAGTACTGCAAGATCCACCGCACCAAGGGCCATGATCTCCAGAGCTGCAAGAAAGTTGAGCAGCTTGTTGAGCAGCAGAAGGCTGAATACGAGCGGCGCGACAAGGAGAAGGACAAGGAAGGTGCTAGGGGATCCGGCAAGAAACGTCCCGGCCGAGGAGGATGCCGCGGCAAGGCCAAGGAGCGGCATGGAGACAGACCTCCCCGCGGCCGTGACAAGGATGAAGATGACGACGACGACGAAGACAGGGATGATGACGAGACCGATGAGCAGGAGTTCTAGAAAGCCACAGAGGTCCTGTGCGTTGATGGTAGTGCTTCTCTGCATACTTCGCACCGCCAGCTCAAACAATGGGTGCGGGAAGTCAATGCGGCAGAACCACCCGTCGAGTCGCGCAGGGCTCTGAAATGGTCCAGCACGCCTATCATCTTTGATATTGAGGACCACCCAGATCGCATAACTGCGGTCGGGTGCTTGCCGATGTTGGTTTCACCAACTATCCGCAACCTCAAGGTCACAAAGATGCTAGTTGATGGCGGGGCCGGCTTGAACCTGATCTCCTCCGCGGTGCTCCAGAAACTCCAGATCCCTGACAGCGAGCTCGAAGAGACCGGCACATTTCAAGGAATCAATCCGGGAAGGAGCAAGCCGAAGGGAAAGATCACGTTGCCGGTAACATTTGGCAGCGAGCTGAACTTCAGGACTGAGAGGGTCACTTTTGACGTTGCTGACTTCCCATTGCCTTACAATGGGATACTCGGTCGTCCAGCACTTGCCAAATTCGTGGCAGCCTCTCACTATGCATACAACGTTCTGAAGATGCCAGGCCCGATAAGCGTCATCTCTGTCCCTGGCAACAAGAAGGATGCTCTTATCTGCGCCGACAAGATCTACCAGGAGGCAACGGCCGCAATAGATCGTAAGTCACTTG
The DNA here is from genome assembly GCF_002162155.2 of Triticum dicoccoides. Classification (NCBI taxonomy): domain Eukaryota; kingdom Viridiplantae; phylum Streptophyta; class Magnoliopsida; order Poales; family Poaceae; genus Triticum; species Triticum dicoccoides. The sequence goes on along the minus strand of NC_041383.1, from coordinate 658,438,779 downwards.
CCGCTGAAGCTCCCGGGGGGGAAGAAGAAGACCAAGTCCGGCAAGAGTTGTGATGCCCACTCCGGCAAGCACACCTCTTCGGAGTGCTGCGCTACCGTCGAAGACGCACCATCGAGCTCCACCGGCAAGTGTAAGAAGGCAATGGCAGCTCTGCCAGAGACCAAGAAGGTGTCCGCCAAGGAGGACGGCACTGGTGGTACCTTCACCATAAGTGCCACGCTCGACCCTAAATAGGAAAGCGCACTCGTTGCTTTCCTGCGGGCGAATGTCGACGTGTTTGCATGGCAACTGTCTGACATCCCCGGTGTTCCCAGGAAAGTAATCGAGCACCATCTTGCCATCTGTCCTCATGCGCGGCCCGTCAAGCAGAAAGTTAGGAAACAAGCAGTGGAGCGCCAAGAATTTATTGCAGAAGAAATCAAGAAGTTGGAAGCAGCAGGCCTTGTCAGAGGAGTTCTCCATCCTACGTGGTTGGCCAACCCTGTGGTCGTGCGCAAAGCAAACGGGAAATGGAGGCTTTGTATTGATTTTACCGATGTCAATAAAGCTTGTCCGAAAGACCCATTTCCCTTGCCGCGCATCGACCAGATTGTTGACTCCACAGCCGGATGTGACTTGCTTTCATTTCTTGATGCATACTCAGGATACCATCAGATCTTCATGGCAGAAGAGGTTGAGGAGAAAACCGCGTTCATTACCCCATGTGGCACATACTGTTTTGGTACGGATGCCCTTTGGTTTGAAGAATGCTGGTTCAACATTTGCAAGGGTAGTCGACCATGCTTTTGAGCCGCAAATGCAAAGAAATGTGGAAGCCTACATGGATGACATAGTGGTCAAGAGCAAGGACAAAGCAACCCTGGTCCAGGATTTAGATGAAACATTTGCGAATCTGCGCAAGATCAACCTCAAGCTGAACCCCGAGAAGTGTGTGTTTGGAGTCCCTTCCGGCAAGCTTCTCGGGTTCTTTGTGTCTCAGCGGGGGATTGAAGCCAATCCCGACAAGATCAAGGCCATTGAGCAGATTGAAGCACCAAAGCACGTCAAGGATGTACGAAGACTTGCCGGTTGCGTGGCTGCTCTCAGCAGGTTTATCTCTAGATCTGCTGAGCGCGCCCTGCCATTTTTCAAAATATTGAAAAAGGCAGGTCCAATGAAATGGACTCCGGAAGCGGAGGCTGCGCTGCAGGACTTGAAGAGATACCTGTCCTCCGCTCCAACACTTGTCGCACCTAGTCCACAAGAGAAGTTGCTGCTATATATAGCGGCAACCAAACAAGTGGTTAGTGCTGTGTTAGTGGCGGAGAGGGAGGCAGATGATGAGCCAGCAACCACGGCAGATGCATCCAGCGACAAGCAGGGGGCTTCACCGGCAAGCTCTGGTCTGGCAAGCTCTGGTCCGGCAAGCTTTGGTCCGGCAAGCTCTGGTCCCGACAAAGATGGATCTGTGCAGACACATAAGGAGGTGCAGAAGAGAATGGTGCAGCGCCCAGTTTATTTTGTCAGTTCCCTTTTGTAGGGGGCTAGGTCAAGGTACTCCGGTGTGCAGAAGTTGCTTTTCGGCCTTCTCATGACCTCGAGAAAGCTGCGCCATTACTTCCAAGCACATGAGATCACAGTTGTCACTAGCTTTCCGTTGAAGAGGATACTACAAAATCCAGAAGCAACAGGCAGGATTGTCGAGTGCGCACTAGAACTGTCAAGCTTTGGCCTCAAGTTTGAAAGCACTTCAACTATCCAAAGCAGAGCATTGGCAGAGTTCATAGCAGAGTGGACGCCAACACAAGATGAAGAGATTCCAGAGACGAGCATCCCCGTCAAGGAAGCAAGCAAATAGTGGCTGATGTACTTTGATGGTGCCTTCTCGCTGCAAGGCGCCGGTGCGGGCGTGCTGCTTGTCGCGCCCACCGGAGAGCACCTCAAGTACGTAGTCCAGATGCACTTCCCCAAGGAGCAAGAAACAAACAATACTGTAGAGTATGAAGGCTTGCTTGCCGGTCTCAGGATCGCGGCAGACCTTGGGATTAAGAAGCTCATTGTCAGTGGAGACTCACAGCTTGTCGTCCGCCAAGTGAACAAGGATTATCAGAGTCCGTTGGTGGAAGCTTATGTTGATGAAGTGAGAAAGCTAGAAGAGGACTTTGACGGCCTACAGATGGAACATGTTCCAAGAGCTCAAAATGACATTGCTGATGGCCTGTCAAAGTGCGCCGCACTTAAGTTACCTGTGGAGCCAGGGATCTTTGTGCTCAAGCTGACTCAACCATCCGTGACACCATCAACTGGTCAGAGCAAGAAGAGAAAGTTGATTTCCGGTGACTACTTTCCGGCAGAGCTTCCCGAAGCCGCCGCCAAGAAAGTCCCCAAGATCAACATCAAGAGTGCTGAGGAGAAGTTTGCTCCGGCAAGTCTTAGTGCTTGTTCCGTCGAAGCATACGCTCCCGACAAGCTTTGTTCCGACAAGCTTGCCGGGGAACATCAAGCTCCGGCTGAGCCGCAGGTTCTCGCCGTAGAAGCGGATGTTCCCGCAGCACTAGATGTGCCTTTAGTCCTCGTTGTCGAGCCACAAGCTCCAGCATGGGCACATCAAATTGTCCGTTTCCTTCAGACAGGAGAACTTCCCGAAGAGCAAGAAGAAGCGGAAAAAGTAGCCCGGCAGTCAAGTATGTACCAGTTTGTCGACAACATACTGTACAGAAGAAGACTCAACGATGTGAAATTGAAGTGTATTTGCCGGGAAGACGGACAGAAGCTGTTGGCAGAGATACATGGAGGCATATGTGGTCACCACATTGCCGCAAGAGCACTTGCCGGCAAAGCTTTCCGGCAAGGTTTCTTTTGGCCGACAGCCCTCCAGGATGCAACTGCACAAGTAACCAAGTGTGAAGCGTGCCAGTTCCATTCCAAGCAGATTCACCAACCAGCTCAAGCTCTCCAGACGATCCCTTTATCCTGGCCATTTTCGGTCTGGGGGCTCGATATCCTCGGCCCCTTCCCCTGAGCTGTCGGGGGCTTCGTGTACTTGTACGTTGGAATCGACAAGTTCACGAAGTGGCCGGAAGTGGAACCAGTGAGGAAGGTGACATCACAGTCAGCAGTCAAGTTCTTCAGGTCGATTGTTTGTCGTTTCGGGATACCTAATAGGATCATCACCGACAACGACACGCAATTCATGAGCCGCACCTTCATGCAGTACGTCCAAGATCTTGGCGCCAAGGTCTGCTTCACTTTTGTTGCTCATCCGAGAAGCAACGGTCAAGCAGAGAGGGCAAATGCTGAAGTGCTGCGTGGGCTCAAGACCAGGACTTTCGACAGGTTGCGCAGGTGCGGAAGAAACTGGATCGAGGAGCTGCTGGTGGTTCTTTGGTCGATCAGGACAACGCCAAATCGAGCCACTGGCCAGACGCCTTTCGCTCTAGTCTATGGAGCGGAGGCAATTCTCCCCACGAAACTCGTATACGTGTCACCTCGAGTGCTCGCTTATGACGAGCTTGAGCAAGAGCAGCTGCGACAAGATGACGCGCTGCTCCTTGAGGAGGATCGTCTTCAGGCTGCTGTACGAGCTGCTCGATACCAGCAAGCTTTGCGCCGCTACCATAGCCACAAAGTTAATGCCAGAAGCTTCGAGGAAGGCGACCTTATTCTTCGGCGCGTTCAGTCCGCCAAGAATTCCAACAAGTTGACGCCGAAATGGGAAGGCCCTTACCGGGTGAAACGAGTCACTAGGCCTGGCGCTGTCCGCCTTGAGACCGAAGATGGCTTTCCGCTGAGCAACTCCTGGAACATTGAGCATCTTCGTAAGTTTTACCCGTAGGGCGCGGTTGCCGGAACCTGTTCTGGCAACCACCTTTTGTACAAGTCTTGCCGCTGTTGCATGTAATCCTTTGTACAAAGCCGGGCGCAGATCCCGTGCATAAGTAAAGCTCATGTGCTTCGCACATCTTGTCAATTTCATGCTTTTTACTCTACATTTGCATGCTTTATCTGACACTTTGTGGAGCACCCACACCCGGTAAGCAATAACGAGCGGAAAGGCCCCATATCTTTATTTTCTCTTCTCTCTTTTTCTCAAACAAAGGAAAAGAAGGTTCCCTCACACACAAGTTAGCCGGGGGGGGGGGGGAGGAGAAGATAATGGTATGGACCAGGCGTCGTTTAAGGAAGATTCGCCTTGCCGGGAAGCAAACGACAGAAAAGCTAAGTTGCCAAAGTATGAGCAATTAGTTTTTAATTTTTAAGTTATCTTCCTCGAACGACCGTGCTTTGTATGGAAAACTTGTGCGCGGAGGAACCAACTCGTAGCTAGATGCACCCTTACTTTGTTTCGAGTCCGCTCAACAATTTAAGTGTGCTGCAACTAGTCGCGACAAGGTTTCTTGTCGGAGCGGCACCGCCAGCAGGCCGCTGACGTCCCGCACTCAGCGCTCGTGGCTCGGGTGCCTGCACCGACAAGTTCCCTAAAAGGGTATGGTAAAAACATACAAAGAGAGGGATCTAGTAAAGGAAATAACATAGTGATCATCATCCAAAATAAAGTTATATTACAAGATAACTTGTCGCAGTTCTGACACATTGTTCCTATGACATGACTAATAGCGACAAGGAAAAAGATAAAGTGGGCGGCCTAGTCTACGCGACCACCCTCAACCCTCCTGATCTCGCTCACCTTGTCCACAATGGGTGCGACAAGGGCCTTGAGCGCTTCCAGATCAGCGTCGGGCGGCAGGGATCTGAGGACGTTGCTGAGGTTGAGGCCCAGGTTGCGGAAAGCCACCTTCACCAGCACCTTCTGAAGAACTCCCGCGCAAATCTTGCGCGACTCGTCGGCCAGCTGCTTTGGGATCTTCTCCCGAAGCCGCTGGAGGGCCGTCGCCACGCCCTTGAAGAACAGGCTGAGCTTGGCGCTGGGTTGGAGATGCTCGTCGGAAGAGTACCCGAAGTCTTCCATCCCCAACTGCGCCAGCTCCCCGTTGATGACTGCGGCGATATTCACCAGACCCTCGGTCCAGTGCTCCACCGTCTCCCTGAACGAGTTTTGGGTGACGGCAATGCTCGCCAGCAGCGCCTCGTCGGCCTTGATCTTCTCCGACAAGGCCACCTCTCGCTCCTTGGCGGCGTCTAGCGTCTGCGTCGCATGGCCAGCTTCAGCTCGAGATTCGCGTTGGAGTCCTTGGCGGCGCTGAGCTCCTTGCTCCTCTCCGCGAGAAGACCTTGCAGCTCACCATGGGCAGCAGCATCCTTCTCACGCTCGCGCTTGAGCGCGACGAGCTCCTCGCCGCTCGTCCGGAGATTGGCCTCCAGTTGCGCCACTTTTTCCTCTAGCTCTTCCTTGGCGGCCTCGACAGCCGTGGCAGCATCCCTTGCTTCTTGGAGAGCGCCGCCAATTGCTTGCTCCCGCGCGGCGAGCTCTTCCTCATGGCTGTCGAGGTTCACCTTGCACTGCGCCAATTCTCCCTCCCGCGCAGATAACCTCTCGGCAGCAAGCCGCTGCTGTTCTTCAACCTCAGCCTTCGCGAGGAGGAAGGCCTTCCTCTCCTCGGCGACTTGCTCCCGCTCCTCCGCCAAGCTCCGGAGAGTTTCCTGCCTGAGGTCCCGGAGCTCCTCCGCGCGCTTCTCAATATCAACTCCCGCCCTCGCGACAAGCGCTTCTCGGGAGGCCAACTTGGCTTGTCGGGCGCGGTAGAGCGACGTCAGCTTCCGCAGCAGCCACTCCTCTTCGGGCTCCTCGCTACTACTTGGCGCGTCAACCAGCGCTAATCCGGCGTAAGCGAGCACTTCTCCATCAAAAGTTTCTACCTCGACCGGCGCCCTGGAGCTCGAAGCCCAGGGGAGCTTGATGAAGACGCCATCGCCGGCCTTCAAGTAGGCACCGGGCTGGGGCTCCTCGGAGTCTGGCTCTGCGGCAGCGGCGGGAGGATCGGCGGTCGATGCAGCGCCTGGCGCTGCTGCAGCCTCAGGGCCATCAGTACGATCACCGGATCCCTCGCCGGCTTCTGCGGCGGCAGCCTTGGCGGCCTCTTCGCCGGCGGGTTCGTCAGCGCCGGCCTCTCCATCAGCGGCTTCGGTCTCCACCGGCTCAGTGGTGGATGGATCTGAAGAACGAAGAATGGAGAGAAGTCAAGCGAATATGCAAAAACAAAGTCAGAAGAACAAAAACCCAAGGGCAAGCTTTTAGGCAAGTGGATTACCTGTGATGGGACCTGCGGTCGCGGTCTCAGCCGCCGGAGGATCGCTGGCGTCTTCCCTTGTCGGAGAACCAGCCCTTGCCGGAGAGTTCTCCCTTGCCGGAGAGCGCTCCCTTGCCGGGGACTCCACCCTTGGCGGCGTAGTCGAAGCAGATGGCGCTTCGGGGGCGGCTTCCGGGCCCTCCTGGTGAGGCTGCTCTGCTCCTACACAAATCCAACAATCAAGATATCAGTAAGAGAAAAGAGCACCCATGCGCACCTGACGGCGGGAAGTAAATTATAAACTTACGCTGGGGGCTACGCTGGGGGCTGCTTTGGGGAGTGGTTGCCAGGTCCGTCAAGGTGGGCTCAGACACGCCCCCTGCTGACATGGTGGGATCATCTTCAATGACAATCACCGAGGCCTTGGCCCTCTTCGCCGCTCTCTGGGCCAGCGTCCTGAAAAGGAATGGATTCAGATCGAAGCAAGTCAGATACAGAATGAAAGCGGCAAGACTGAAGAACTATGAGGACAACAAGACATCTTACTCTTCTTCTTCGTCATCGGAGCTGAGCACGGAAAGATCGAAGTGCGGCTCCCCTCCGGTGCGACGAGGCGGAGAAGTGGGCTCCCTTGCCTGCTTGGCGGGGGCAGTGGCGGTGGACCAGGAAGGTCCCGCTCCAGTTGCCGCAGCGGCGGGAGGCGCTCCCGCGGCAACGGTGCTTGCCGCGGTAGAGCGTGTCACGCGGCTCGGCGGCTGTTGACCCGTCTGCCGCCCCGCTGCGTCCCCAGCCCTGCGGAGACGCCTTCTTGGTGCTGCCGGGGGCTCCACTTGCGGCAAGCTGTCTGAAGGCTCAGGCTCTTCCTCGCCGGGCTCGCTCGGCTCGGCCTCGGGGCCGGCAAGATCTTCCTCGCCGGCGAACTCCTCGCGCTCGGCAAGGCTTGCCGCCTCTGCTGCCTCTGCCTCCGCCTTGGTGAACCCGAACTCGCCAGTGGCGGCTGCTGCCGCGGCCTTTCCGCCCTAGTGGCGATGCGCTGCAGCTCCGCGTCGGTAGTGTCACAGGTGAGGCTCCTCTGCTCGTCGGCGCGGATCGGCACTTCCTCCAGGCTGTCGAAGGACGCCCGCACGACGTCATCCACAGGCTCTTGCCAAGTTGGGGCGATTCCGTGCGAATCGCACAACGGCATCATCGCGTGGATCCGGTCAAGCGAAGAATTGTTGCACAGCGGAACGACGCTCCTCGGCAATAGGAACGGGTGCTGAGGGTCGCGTTTGAACAGCTCCAGGAGCATTGCATCTAGCTCCAGAACGGTGAAATTGAAGTTGAGGCCCGGGCGCAACCTCATGATGTCCGCCGAGTTCTTGAACTCCCAGGCGGGTCTCCCTCTCTCTTGCAGGGGGGCAATGCGGCGGCGAAGGAAATCTGCACCGACAGCGCCTACAATGAGCCCGGCAAGCCTAAGGCGGAGGATTCTGGTGACGGCGATCTTCAGCCTGTCATCTTCCGGGTCCACGTTGCTCCAATCGTTGCCGCGTACTATTGGGGCTTGGCGCACGGCAGTAAACGGCTGCGGGTTCTCTTCAACAATCCAATACCACTCCGCTCTCCGCTCCTCCCATTTGCTGCGAAGCTCACCCTCCAGATATGCTTCCTTCTTGCCGACTCTCGAGATCCAGGCGATCCCTCCGGCAAGCGGCTCTCCTCTCTCGACCCGAGGCATGAAGAAGTGGCGGAAAAGGGCTACATTGGGGTGGACTCCGACAAAGTTTTCGCACAAATGTGCGAAAACTGCCATGGTCAGGACGGCGTTGGGGGTGAAATCTAGGAGGCGGAGCCCGTATGTGTTCATGATATCACAGAAGAACTCCAAGAAGGGCGGGCAGAGCCCGCAATAGAAGAATAGCGCGAAGAATGGGTACCCGTTTGGAGCCAGCTCCGAAGCGGTGGCCGGGAGTACCCTTGTGAGCGGGTGCGCACGCGTCTCCGTTGACCAGAAAAGGTAGTAGTACTCCCTCAGCTCCTTGGCGCCGAGCTGAGGGGGGAAGAGGGCCCGTTCCTTCTGCAGCGCCGCGAGCCGCTGTGCTTCGGCCGACTTCATGCCCTTCCCCTTGTCGGCTTTCGGAGCCATGGCGGAAGTGGCAGGGGAGGTCGACGGCGTTGGTGGTGCTGGTGGCGACGGGGGGCGGAGCGCTACTCTCTTTTGGCTTTGAGAAGAAAGGGGGTGCGGCTGAGATTTTCGAGGACGAAGCAACAAACGGCGAAGTGGGGAAATTGCCCCTGTTTCTCCTGCTTATAAAGAGGGAGGGGGCGGACGTTTCACCCTTCCGAATAAAGAACCCCCCACGATCTCTCCCACGATGCCGCATTCAACGCGTGCCGTTGGGGGAGGGCGCGGTGGGTACAGAGCAAGATTTGGCGTTACCCGGGCCGCGCGTACCCGTGCCCTGTTTTGGGCCTGGCCCAACAGCGCTCGGCACCGTGTGTGGCCCATGCCCGGGGGCTCCTGTCGCTGTACTAGAGTAGGGGTACCCTAGTTCCCCGAACTTGTGCACGGGCAGTTGCAGCGCCCCGCGGCAAGGGCTTGCCGGGTGACCGCCAAGGCACTCCGTGGCTCCTTTGGAGCCATTCAAGAACAAAGTATTCAAGTCATGAGGACAAAGACCCCGGCAAGAGGAGCTTGCCGGGAAGGCCAACCGAGGCATCTCAAGGAACTTGCCATGACGCACCACGCGTCTTGGCAAGGCCCGGTGAGCGACAAGCTTCCGGGCGCGACAAGACCACGACCGCGGCAAGATGCTTGTCGCGGCAAGCGGCCACTCTGTGCCCACGCTCCAGCGCATCCACCAATGTGTCGCTCTGTGGGCCTTTCCAGGCACGCGTGGCGGAAGGCTGTGCAGCCAGCGGTAAGCGGTGGCATGCGATGCTGACAAGATCGCCATCGTGGCAGGCGGTGGCACCCCTGGCGGTCCTTTTCTACACTGTTTAGGCGACACAGACGGGCATTTAATGCCCTTGTCCCCTGCCGTCAAGGTTAGGTAGAGAGCACTGTACAGATAACTGTACCAACCACCTCTCTTTTTACATTTTTTACCCTTCTCTGCATTGCCACCTGTCGGTGACCCCTTGTGCATATAAAAGGAGGCCCATGCGCAACGTAGAGGGGGTTCGGAAGGTTCGGTTCGGCTCGACTAGTTTGGAAAGTTTGGATCATTTCGAAGCCAGGAAACACTTAGCTCTCTCGAGCAAGAACACAAGACAATCAAACAAGCAGCAGTAGGAGTATTATCTCTCCGGAGAGCTCCAAAGCTGGGTAAACTGCTCGTGTGCTTCGCCTCGATCTGCTCTTCGTGCGACCTCCGCCCCCCGCCGAACCGAAAGGGGCTCGGTCCGCCGGTCCCATAGGTGTTCGTGGATCAGTTTCCCCGACATTGGGGGAGGTGCCCCGGTATCGTATCACCATCACACTCCTATCTTTACCATTTTTCTTAGTTCGATCCTTTTGGTAATATCTTGATCTAGTAGAATAAAGTTTTGGTATGAATTAGTTTTGAGTTTTGCTTTGAGATCCCTCTATGTAATCGAGCCTGTGAGATATATAATAAAGATTAGTGTTGAGTCAAGGGCTTTGCTATCTAGTTATGATCTTGAGAAAATAGAGAGAATAAAAAGAAATCAAGAGACCATATTGATCTTATGGATAGTAATGACTTCACACATAAAGAGTATGAGGCATAAAAGTTGTTAAGAGTTGGCAAACAAGGTTTTGGTCATCGTTACAATTAATAGGAAGTAATAAAGAAAGAGAGGTTCTCACATATAAATATACTATCTTGGACATCTTTTATGATTGTGAGCACTCATTAAAGTATGACATGCTAAAGAGTTGATGTTGAACAAGGAAGACAATGTAATGGGTTATGTTTTCTCACATCTTAGTTAAAGTATATTATCATGGATCGTCCAACATGTTGAGCTTGCATTTCCCCCTCATGATAGCCAAATTCCTTGCACCAAGTAGAGATACTACTTGTGCTTCCAAACATCCTTAAACCCAGTTTTGCCATGAGAGTCCACTATATCTACCTATGGATTGAGTAAGATCCTTCAAGTAAGTTGTCATGTTACATGCAATAAAAATTGCTCTCTAAATATGTATGACTTATTAGTGTGGAGAAAATAAGCTTTATACGATCTTGTGATATGGAAGTAATAAAAGCGACAGATTGCATAATAAAGGTTCATATCACAAGTGGCAATATAAAGTGACGTTCTTTTGCATTAAGATTTTGTGCATCCAACCATCAAAGCACATGACAACCTATGCTTCCCTCTGCGAAGGGCCTATCTTTTACTTTATGTGTTTTACATTATGCAAGAGTCAAGGTGATCCCCACCTTTCCTTTTTACATTTTATCCTTTGGCAAGCACCTCGTGTTTGAAAGATCCTGATACATATATCCAATTGGATGTAAGTTAGCATGAACTATTATTGTTGACATTACCCTTGAGGTAAAAGGTTGGGAGGTAATAATATAAGCCCCTATCTTTCTCTGTGTCTGATGAAAACTCCATAACCATAAGTATTGCGTGAGTGTTAGCAACTGGGAAAGACTAAATGATAGTTGAGTATGTGGACTTGCTGAAAAGCTTTATTATTGACTCTTTCCCATGTTATGATAAATTGCAATTGCTTCAATGACTGCGATTATAGTTTGTTAGTTCTCAATGAAGTTTCTGAATCATACTTGACATTGTGAATAGATTGTTACTTGAGCATAAGAAATCATATGACAATATATATATATATATATATATATGTTGTTGTTATAAGAATGATCATGATGCCCTCATGTCCATATTTTATTTTTATCGACACCTCCACCTCTAAACATGTGGACTTGTTTTTCGATATCGGCTTCCGCTTGAGGACAAACGAGGCCTAATCTTGGGGGAGTTGATACGTCCATTTTTCATCATGCTTTTATATCGATATTTATTGCATTATGGACTGTTATTACATGTTATGTCACAATGGCTATTCTCTCTTATTTTACAAGATTTACATGAAGAGGGAGAATGCCGGCAGCTGGGTTTCTGGGCTGGAAAAGGAGCAAATATTGGAGACCTATTCTGCACAGCTCGAAAAGTCCTGAAACTCCATGAAAGTCATTTTTGGAATTAATGATAAATATTCAGCGGAAGAAATACCTGAGGGGGGCCACCCACCGTCCACGAGGGTGGGGGGCGCACCCTACCCCCCAGGCATGCCCCCTACCTCATGGGCCACCTGGCAGCCCCCCGGTGCCCATATTATGATATATGAAGTCTTTTACCCTGTAAAAAATCATCAGCAAGCTTACGGGACAAAACTCCACCGCCACGAGGCGGAACCTTCGCGGAACCAATCTAGGGCTCCGGCGGAGCTGTTCTACCGGGGAAACTTGCCTCCGGGAGGGGGTAATCATCACCATCAGCATCACCACCAACGACCCTCTCATCGGGAGGGGGTCAATCTCCATCAACATCTTCACCAGCACCATCTCATCTCAAACCCTAGTTCATCTCTTGTATCCAATCTTTGTACCAAAACCTCAGATTGGTACCTGTGGGTCGCTAGTAGTGTTGATTACTCCTTGTAGTTGATGCTAGTTGGTTTATTTGGTGGAAGATCATATGTTCAGATCCTTATTGCATATTAATACTCCTCTAATTATGAACATGAATATGCTTTGTGAGTAATTATGTTTGTTCCCGAGGACATGGGTGAAGTCTTGCTATTAGTACTCATGTGAATTTGGTATTTGTTTGATATTTTGATGAGATGTATGTTGTCTCTCCTCTAGTGGTGTTATGTGAACGTCGACTAAATGACACTCCACCATTGTTTTTAGAATAGAGGAAGGCATTGGGAAGTAATAAGTAGATGATGGGTTGCCAGAGTGACAGAAGCTTAAACCCTAGTTTATAAGTTGCTTCGTAAGGGGCTCATTTGGATCCATATGTTTCATGCTATGGTTAGATTTACCTTAATACTTCTTTTTTTAGTTGCGAATGCTTGCAATAGGGGTTAATCATAAGTGGGATGCTTGTCCAAGAAAGGGAAGTACCCAAGCACCGGTCCACCCACATATCGAATTATCAAAGTAACGAACGCGAATCATGTGAGCGTGATGAAAGCTAGCTTGACGATAATTCCCATGTGTCCTCGGGAGCGCTTTTCTCTATATAAGAATTTGTCCAGGCTTGTCCTTTGCTACAAAAAGGATTGTCCAACTTGCTGCACCTTATTTACTTTCATTGTTTGTTACCAGTTACAAACTATCTTATCACAAAATTATCTGTTACCTACAATTTTAGTGCTTGCAGAGAATACCTTACTGAAAACTGCTTGTCATTTCCTTCTGCTCCTCGTTGGGTTCGACACTCTTACTTATCGAAAGGACTATGATAGATCGCCTACACTTGTGGGTCATCAGTCATCCAAATAAATCGTTTGCGTTGAAGGGATGTACAAATCATGCGTGCCAGGTTTTCTCTTGGCTTAGCAGCAAAGGAACCATAGCTCTTGCTTTGCAGACCGTATGCAACCTGAACTATTTTCGATGAAGAGATGCAGAAATCCTGCGCGGCAAATTTTCCCTAGGCTTACTGGGGAAGATCGTAGCTCTCACTTTGCATACGTGTGTTCTATCTAAAACACTTGCAATGAAGAGCTGAACAAATCCTACTCGACACATTTTCTGTCGGCTTACTTGGGAAGTCATTGGTTTGCATACGGGTGTTCTACCGAAAATGTTTGCGATGACTGTTTTAAATTTAAAAACCATTGATGTTTTTGTAAGAATCGTTTAATAAGTCTGTACATTCAAAGAGAAAAACACAAGTTTTCCCAAACCAGAAGTTTCATTCAGTCACACAACGCATTTATATTCATATGATCGAGATACAATATTAAACCCATAAAAACTAATTCCAACAGCGGCGGAGGTGGCGTTCCACGCTAGCATTGTCGTCATCGTCCTTCGGGACGTGCTTGTTGAAGTTTTTAAGGCAGCACCGAATGTTCTTCACTTGGAAATCAAACATCCTGTCGTCACGCATTCGACGGGCGGGGCACGTGAGGACGGAAACTCGCAGCGCTGTGAGGTAGCGGTTGACGGTGGCGTCCCATGACACCAAGGGGGGCGCGCGCACAGGCACATGCACGTGGGTGCAGGAAAATGCACGGGGATCGGCCACGTGGTGGGTGCATGGGCACGCACGGGCATGGGCACTGGCATGTACATGAGCTCACGTGGGTCCGTGGGGACCTCGCTGATGCCCGCAGCTTCCAGCTCTGCGATAGTGCTCGGTGTTGGTGTCAAAACTGGTAGATCTCGGGTAGGAGGTCCTGAACTGTGCGTCTGAGGATCGAAGGTAACAAAGAGGCAGGGGACACGATGTTTACCCAGGTTCGGGCCCTCTTAATGTAGGTAATACCCTACTTCCTACTTGATTGACTATGATGAATATATGGGTTACAAGAGTTGATCTACCTCGAGATTGTACTGGCTAAACCCTAGATGTCTAGCCTGTATGATTTTGTTCTTGCCCTACAGACTAAACCCTCTGGTTTATATAGACACCGGAGGGATCTAGGGTTGTACAGAGTCGGTTACAGAGGAAGGAAAGTATATGATCCGAATGCCAAGTTTGCCATCCATGCCAGGGAGAGTCCCATCCGGACACGGGGAAGGTTCTTCTATCTGGTATCTTCATGGCCCATTAGTCAGGCCCACATCACATAGCCCGGACGTCCGAGGACCCCTTAGTCAAGGACACCCTGAGTAGCCCCTGAACCAAGCTTCAATGACGATGTGTTCGGCACGCAGGTTGTCTTCGACATTGCAAGGCAGGTTCCTTCTCCGAATACTTCAACACAGTCCTCCACGCAGAACAACGGTATTCGGCTATATTAGACAATTACAGTTTTAAGCTATAAGAGCAAAAAATATTTGAAATGAAATAAACCACGTCCACAAGCGATTTTTCCGGCGAGGCGTTATGTCCTGGACGGGATAGAATTCTAAACAGTCTCACAACCTCGTTTTGTATTTCGAGGCATGGCCCTTGACACATCTTGTCAAAGGAGAGATCGTGTCCCCTTATCACGGGATTTTCATAATGAGGGTTTGGGTTATCCAACCATGCTCTTCACACGTCCCCTTGGGAAAAGGCGAGATTTAAGGCTTGTGAGGGGGCGTTTGACATCCACTACATTTATAAGAAGATAAGAATCCATCTTCTTATCCTACGTTTTCTTCCTCCTCTGCCTATCCGCCGTTTGAGCTGGAGCGCCCAAGTCTCAATCCTTTCCCTCACCTTCAAGCACTCATAGCCATGTACGGATCTGGAGCGCAGGGCAAGTGGATGGCCTCCTCTATTATAGAGGAGAACATCACAGAGCTCCGAGAAGCTGGGTACCTAGCCACGGGCATAGCCCACCGGCTTCCTACCAAAAAACATATCATCCCCACTCCGGAGCCTAACGAAAGGGTAGTGTTCATCCCCCATTTCCTTCGCGGACTAGGGTTTCCCCATCATCCTTTTGCCCGCGGTCTCATGTTCTACTATGGACCAGAGTTTCATGATCTGGCCCCAAACTCCCTCCTCAGCCTCTCGGCGTTCATTATTATGTGCGAGGCATTCCTCCACATCCCTCCCCACTTCGGTCTATGGCTCAAGGTCTTCAACGTGAAGCCAAAGGTGGTCGAGGGCCAACACGTGGAGTGCGGAGGAGCCATGGTGAGCAAGCTCCCAAATGTTAACTGGCCAACATGGACCTTTGTGGAGAGTGTCAAAGGATGGCAGCAGGGGTGGTTCTATATCACGGAACCCTGCGACGCCACATGGGCCGCCGCACTTGAGTTCAAATATGGGCCTCGGATGCAGCTTACATCCTGGATTAATAAAGGCCTAGATTGGGAATCACCTGACGAGGTGACAGCGCTGGAGAGCCGCATCAAGGGCGTGATAAACAAGAAAACCAGCCTCCCTAGCGTGATTCAGGTGATGCTTTTTTGCTGGATTCTCCCCTGTCAACGCCGGTCTCAATATATGTGGGAGTTCGACCCGGTCGGTCCTCGGACTCTGCCGCGATTCTTTGGAACAACGCACGAGGACATATGGAAGCTGCTCTTCAAGACTCAGAAGTGGTGGCGAGAGTCGATCGAAGACCGCGGCTATAACTGCGCGCGTCCAGCTTCTCCCATAAGTTTTATAGTAACTTTTATTTGCAATTCCAAGGAGTATATTGAACCCTCTTACTTCTGCAGGGCTGGGCAAAGAAGGCGGAGCAGATCAGCTATCCGGCTCCGTTGCCCGAGGACTAGGCTACTCCCTTGCTAGCCAAGATGCTGGTTCTGGCGCCGTATGACGCGCTAGAGAAGAAGGCCAAGAAGAAAGGCCAGGTGACCAGAAGTGTCCTCCGTCGTAAAGGTACTTCGTACGCCATGTCCGAAGACTCTGAAGCTTCCTGCTCGCACGATGAGGACATAGAGGAGGACGAGAATAACTCTCCTCCCAGGGGGGGAAAGAAGAAAAGGGGGGCTCTCGCGAATCTAGAGGCTGAGGCGGCCAAGAAGGGAAAACCCTTATTTTCGGATGATTCAAAGTGGATGCCGATGCCACCGCAAAGCGGTGCCCCAGGCCGAAGCCCTCGGCTGAATCGTAAGTATCCGAAGACACCATATATCCGATTTTATGCCTTACTATTTTATCATACTGAAGTGCATATTACAACCCGGCTTGCAATCTCCCCCAACGGTCATCGTCATCTGGGAACTCGCTGGGACAAACGCAATGAGAGTGAGTCACCTCCGCAGATCTCTCTACCCACTGCCTAGGATAACACCAAAGTGTTACCTCGGGAGATCGTGAAGGTGGCGGCAGAGGGTAACACCTCTGTTGTCGAAGAGAGGGGGAAATCAACCCCCATGGAGACCGGCGACGGGGGCAACGCTCAGTTCGGCCCCCGACCAAATATTATTCCGGAGACCCATACGGCTCCGGAATCAGGCCAGTAGCCTTCTTTAAGAGAAGGGGGCATGCCGACTCCATCGGCGTCCTTTGTCAATCCGGAGGCGCCGGACATTCTGATGGGAGCGCTTCAAAGTGCTTCCATTGTGGAGGAACACCATACCCTTATGGGTACAATGGTTGACAAGGCTTGGCCCATGAAAACGGATTAAACCAAGCTTACACCAGCCTTCTAACAGGCTTTGAGGTATGTGAAGTAATATATTTTTGGTTATTTGCAAAAGGAGTAACTGTGTATAGATAGTATCCCCCGAGACTCTGTTCAGCGTTTCCCAAAGAAGGGCCGAGCAGAGGATCGAATAATATATCACAGGAGCTAAGATATATGCCTATTTTGATGAGCAGGCTGCGAAGTTGGCGGCAGCCTCACATGCAGCCGAAGTCTCCGAACTAAAGCGAAGGCTGGAGGCAAAACAAGGTATGTTATACCGAAGCATACCTTAACTGATATGAGTTCCAATTTGTTATCTGACTGAGCTTTATATTTATGCTCATAGCTGACTCGTCGGAGGTCGAAGCCCTCAAGAGTGCGTTTGCCGCATCCAAGAAGGAGGCGGATGATGAACGCACCGCTCGCCAAAAGCATGAGGCGAGGTTGGATGAAGTCCAACAAGAGCTCATAGACGCCATAAAGAAATGTGAGTCTTTGGAGCGCAAGGTGTTGGATCAAGAATCCGATCTTACTGCGATGCTGCAAAGTGCAAAGGAGGCCCGGGTTGAAGCCCAAGGTGCCTATTAATATATCTGCGAGGCCAAGAAGATTGCGGCCGGTAAGACTTTTAATATGCAGACCAAATAGCTAAGGAGAAAGTATACCTTCTTTACTCGCATTTGGAGTTCTCCATGAGCGTTTGTGGATTTGCCCCGAAGTGTTGCAGATGTTGTGGAATTCTTCCGAGCCGAGGAGGGGAGCTCAACAGAGAAACTGTTCTGGTCACAATACCGTGAGCCAGAGCAGCCCTTGCCCCTCAGTGATTAGCTGAAACAGCTGGCCGAGCTGCATAGGATGGCCAAGCTGGCCATGAAGGATGTTATAATCCATTTTTGGCCAGCCGAACCAATACCTAATAGCTACTTCAGGCTTGTGAAGCAGCTAGTCGATGCCTGCCGAAGGCTAGATGCTATTAAGCGGTCGGTCTGCATCGAAGGTTCCCAGATGGCCTTCGCCCATGTCAAGGTACAATGGGCAAAGATGAATGCCACTAGTCTTTCAACCGAAGGACTGCCCACATGCAAGGAGCATCGTACGCCGGAGAAGTACTTCAATGACGTCCTTGAAGGATCTCGTATTATAGAGGGCATGTGCTCGAAGGACGTGATGTTTGAATGATTGTATCCACAATGCCCAGACTGTGGAATGAAAACAAAGCGTTCGTATAATGTTAGTCTTGTTTCATCAAAAATTATTTATCCTCCATTGCGGCCGTTTATTGAATCTGAGAGTTGGCCAGTCATCAGCTTCATCCCCTCGCGTAGATATTATGGGGGTGTTCGGTATAGCACAGAAACACGCTTAACCCAATGATTTGGTCCTTGAAGGAGGTGCTAGTGCGGCGAACCAGGCAACCAGACTACACGGCTTTCTCACTCTCACTTAGCCATAGGAGTTTGACAATAGAATTATGGGTGCAACCCCTGGTATTGATCGGGGATCCAAACTCGGGCGCTGTAAACACCTCACCAGGTTAAACTAGTCCTTCGTGTGACAGGGAAAAATCACAAGAGATTTATGCTGAGTCACCGAATAGCTGACTAGCTCTTGCCGCATCATGATAGTTAATTTTCGGCTCTTGCCTCACCAGGTGTTTGTCCGGCCAACCAGAAACACAATTGCAGTAGTTCTCCCTTTACATCCTTAGCCGAACAATCGGAACGTAAGGTAGTAACCACTGGAGCTGGGCAACCCAACGATTGACCCAAGACATGATTCGGAGCTGATGCATATAATGCTAGATTCGGGACGCCAATTGCACTTGTGAAAATATTCAGACTTATAATAAATTTAATAGATGTACGCGGCTGAATGGAGCCCCTGGCCATTTAGGTCAGGCTGAAGTGTACATGGAAATTAGATGAAAAAAAGAATACTGAAGGAGGAATAAGCCAGTACCAAGTAATTTGAGCGAAAAAACTATTAACATTATAGTCTTATTGATACGTCAAAACATACTTGTACAGATAATGCTATAAGCATCGAGGCTATTTTACATGCCGAGCGCTAGAGAAAATTGTGTACAAGTATTTAAGAACATTGGGGGAGGTGATCTTGAAAGATCCTTTAGGTACTCCGCCGTACATTTGTGCTTCTTTTCGCCTTGGTGTGTGATCCTTTGAGAAGATTAATGAAATAAGTTTTCATAAGGGACCGAAAAAGGGGCCCTTTGACACCATAAAAAGAGTGATGTAGGTTGTAACGATCCTGAAAAAGAAAACAAAATTAAGAAAAAGATAGATGGGGGTTCGGACATGGTTGAGCCGTATTGTGGACCTCATCCTCGATATGCCTCTATCATCGCCCATGGTATTTTTAATGCGTAATTGTGAGCACACGGTACATACGCCGCTATTTGGTTGGGGCGAAGACAGAGGCCGGATTGCTAGTCGAGCTCCTGGTGGGCTGGACTATCATTCTGCGGGGTAGTTCGGACTCGTTTGACAGGGTCCGGTGGCGTGGATGCCGATGTGGAATTCGGCTTGATAAGGCCGACCTGTACTTCCGCTGCAAGGGCTACAGTGTGTTCCTCAGTATGGAGGGAGCGATCCATGTTTCCATGAAATGTTATAACACCGCATGGGCCCGGCATTTTGAGTTTTAGATAAGTGTAGTGCCGAACCGCATTGAAGCAGGCAAACACGATTCGTCCGAGCAGCGCCTGATAGCCACTTCGGAAAGAGACGGTGTCGAAGATCAAGTCCTCGCTTCGGAAGTTGTCCGGCGAACCGAATACGACCTCCAATGTGATTGAGCCCGTGCAGCGGGCCTCTACACCAGGTATTACTCCTTTAAAGGTAGTTTTAGTGGGTTTGATTCTTGATGAGTCAATACCCATTTTCCAGACTGTGTCCTGATAGAGTAGATTAAGACAGCTGCCGCCATCCATGAGGACTCTCGTGAGGTGGAATCCATTGATAATTGGATCGAGGACTAATGCGGCTGAACCTTCATGACGGATACTGGTCGGATGATCCCTGCGATCGAAGGTGATCGGGCATGCTGACCACGGGTTGAATTTTGGGGCGACTGGCTCTATTGCATAGACGTCCATTAGCACGCGTTTGCGCTCCCTTTTGGGGATGTGGGTAGCGTATAGCATGTTCACCATCTTGACTTCGGGGGGAAATTTCTTTTGCCCCCCTGTGTTCGGTGGGCGAGGCTCCTCATCATCGTCTTTGCTGGGCAACCGTTTCCCCATGTGTTCGGCGTTTAACTTGCCGGCCTGTTTGAAGACCCAACAACTTCTATTGGTATGGTTAGTTGGCTTGTCAGGGGTGTCGTGAATTTGGCAAGGTTGATCGACTATTCGGTCCAGGCTAGATGAGCCGTCCTTGTTTCTTTTGAATGGCCTATTCCCTTGACCGGGTTTAGGGCCACTGAATCCAGCATTGACCGTCGTGTCTTCGGTATTGTCAGTGTTGCTTCGACGCTTGTTTTTGTTGCCTCGGGGCCTGCCGTTTCAGTTCTTTGCTTCGGAAGTGCCAGGATTGCTGGTACTGTTGCTGCTGCGCGCAAGCCAGCTATCTTCTCCCGCGCAAAAGCGAGTCATGAGTGATGTGAGGGCTGCCATAGACTTCAGCTTTTCTTGGCCGAGGTGTCGGGCGAGCCATTCCTCACAGATGCTGTGTTTGAAGGCTGCTAGAGCCTCAGCATCCAGACAATCAACAATTTGGTTCTTTTTGACTAGGAACCGGGTCCAGAATTTTCTGGCTGACTCTCCGGGCTGCTGGACTATCTGACTAAGGTCATCGGCGTCCGGGGGCCAGATGTAGGTGCCCTGGAAGTTGTCTCTAAAGGCATCCTCCAGGTCTTCCCATCTCCCAATAGAGTTTTCTGGGAGGCTATTCAACCAGTGGTGAGCTGGTCCCTTAAGGTTGATAGGGAGGTATTTGATGGCGTCTAGATCATCACCATGAGCCATGTGAATGTGGAGAAGGAAATCTTCGATCCACACTGCGGGATCCGTCGTGCCATCGTATGATTCGATGTTCACGGGCTTAAACCCTTCTGGGAACTGGTGTTCCATCACCTCATCAGTGAAGCATAGGGGGTGCACGGCTCCTCTATATCGAGCCACGTCATGGCGCAGTTCGAATTGAGTCCGTATGCGGTTTTCATCCCGGGTGAAGTTATGCTTGTCGCGCCAGGCTTGATGGTCGTCTTCTGACGCTAGGGATCGGCCCCTTGATCTGTATATTGATCTGGTCTAACCAGCTCTATTGTCCAGGTCCTACCGTAGGTCGTAAGTGTATCCCGCAACTGCTGTCTCTTTACCTTTATGGTGGGATGGTGCAGACGGGTGTTCGGCTTGAGTTGCCGCTCTGTCTCGGCCACGTGGTGGTCGGTCTGGTCCGTTAGTAGCATTATGCTTAGGTGGTATAGGCTCTGGGGCCTCGTCGTCGAACTGGGGTAGTAGCTTGCGCTTCGGGTAAGTCTTGGTTGGGCGTCTGAGGCCGTATTCCTCGGCTGCGAGGACATCAGTCCATCTGTCATTGAGAAGATCCTGATCAGCTTGAAGCTGCTGCTGCTTCTTTTTCAAGCTTCTTGCAGTGGCTATTAGCCGGCGCTTAAAGCTCTCTTGTTCGAAGGGTTCCTCTGGCACGATGAATTCTTCGTTGCCGAGGCTCTCCTCTTCTTCAGAGATTGGTATGTAATCATCATCCTCTGAACCCTCATTTCTGATGGGATTGTTGGGGTTGACTTGCCCCTCCTCCCAATCATCGTGTTCATATGTTGGTTCGACAGAGGCTTCTTTGTATTTGGCGTTATCCGAAATATTGTTATCTTCAATGCCGGTATTACTGTCTTTTTCTCGGTGCAGTTTAGAGTGGCGCCGCTGACAACGATGCTTTGGTGGTGCCTCAGGAGAATTATTCTCGACTAGGTCCTTCCCACCTTTGCCGTCATCCTGTTTGGGTGTATCCATCATATACACATCATACGTAGAGGTAGTCGTCCAGCGTCCGGTAAGCGGCGGGCTCTGGCGTTGTTCTTCTTCGGCATCGTCGTCCATGCCGTTGATGTCCTCAGAAGCATAATCGAGCATGTCGGTTAAGTACTCGCTAGTGGCTATGAAGTGGGTGGTAGGTGGGACGTAAAATTCCCTGCTCTTAGCCCCTAGTGAGGGATGGGCATAGTTCGACAGTGATTCTTCCGTAATGGCGAGAGATCGCATTAGGTCCAGAGCCTCATTTAAGGGCGAGGTATGGACGAAGAAGCAAGAATCCGTGGAGCGGGGCGGGGCAAGAGTCCCCTGGCCAAGCTCATGCAACACAGACATCGAGAGTTTGGAGTTGGTGCGTGGAGGTAGGTCCGGCTCGATGAGGATAAAGGGAGCCAGGAGTGATTCTGGGCCGGCCGGTGAAGCGATTCCCTCCATATCTCCGGCATTGAGCTCTATGGCTGTGAAGAGCCCGAAGAGCTCTAAGCTCCCGTCATCGGAATCGGCGAGGAGTTCCGGATCTGAAGCCGGAACTGTGGTTGACGCCGGGAACCCTTGGAAGATCAAGTCTCCTCGGATATCAGCAACGTAGTTTAGGTTTCTGAAATTGATCTGATGACCAGGGACGTAGTTGTCGATCTGTTCTATCTGACCAATCGAATTGGCATACAGTGCGAAGCTGCCGAATATGAAGATTTGGCCGGGAAGGAAAGTCTCCCTCAGGGCGGAATTGTTGCGGATGGTTGATGGAGACATCGAGCCTTCTGGTGACGACATAGTGGAACTCTTAATGAAATCACCAATGTCAGTGTCAAAACCGGCAGATATTTGGTAGGGGCCCCTGAACTGTGCGTCTGAGGATCGAAGGTAATAAGGAGGCAGGGGAAACAATGTTTACCCAGGTTCGGGCCCTCTTAATGGAGGTAATACCCTACTTCCTGCTTGATTGACTATGATGAATATAGAGGTTACAAGAGTTGATCTACCTCGAGATCGTAATGGCTAAACCCTAGATGTGTAGCCTGTATGATTGTGTTCTTGGCCTACAGACTAAACCCTCCGGTTTATATAGACACCGGAGGGATCTAGGGTTGTACAAAGTCGGTTACAGAGGAAGGAAAGTATATGATCCGAACGCCAAGCTTGCCATCCACGCCAGGGAGAGTCCCATCCGGGCATGGGGGTTTTTATATCTAGTATCTTCATGACCCATTAGTCCTGCCTACATCACATAGCACGGATGTCCGAGGACCCCTTAGCACAGGACTCCCTCACTCGGCGACCATCTCGTCGATGATACGGGGATGGTCGCTGGCGCGAGCGCGGGGATGGTCGCTGGGATGGGCGCGGGAGTAGCAACCGCTGTGGCCAGCTAGTTCAGGGCCATGTCCATGAGGCCCCATTCCTCCTTATTTTCTATCTCATCCATCTTGGAGTCGACTTCACCAAACTGGAAGACTAGTGGCAGATGATCCTTCTACGCCATGGCGTTGGTGGAGGTCCATGGGAGGGGAATGGGAGATGAACAGTAAGGCTGCCTGTATTAAACAGTGGCTCATCCGCTATTAATGGAGAGGATGCGAGCAAGGCAGGCGGACATGGAAGTCAAGGTCTCGCTTTCCAGTGAGCCTGCTGATAACCCACAAGTATAGGGGATCGTTTGTAGCCTTCTTTGATAAATAAGAGTGTCAAACCCAACGAGGAGCTAAAGGTAGAACAAATATTCCCTCAAGTTCTATCGACCACCGATACAACTCTACGAACACTTGACGTTTGCTTTACCTAAAACAAGTATGAAACTATTTTGCAAGAGTAAAACTATGAGTACTTTGCGAGAATAAAACTACAAATAAAATGCAAGGTAATAAAAGTGGATAGCTTTTGTCAACAAGAAACTCATTTGTCCCTAGGCAAACGATAACAAGTACCAGTAATCATACTTGCAATTTTATATGAGGGAGAGGCATGAACTAACATACTTTCTCTACTTGGATCATATGCACTCATGATTGGAACTCTAGCAAGCATCCGCAACTACTAAAGATCATTAAGGTCATGAACCCCAACCATAGCATTAAGTAACAAGTCCTCTTTACTCCCATATGCCATGACCCACTTATCCGCGTTTAGGCTGCTGTCTGATACGTCTCGAACGTATCTATAATTTATGAAGTATTCCTGCCATGTTTACAATAGTTTTATATGGTTTTGGTATGATTTGATTAGAACTTACCCGGACTAACACTGTTTTCAGTAGAACTACCGTGGAGTTGTTTTCATGCAGAAATAGAAGTTCTTGGAATGCGCTGAAAATCAACGGAGATTTCTTTTGGAAACTATAAAAAATACTGGAACAAAAATCTACCTGAGGGGAGTCCAGAGGGGCCCACGAGGGTGGAGGGCACCCCCCAGGGGACGCCCCTATGCCTTGCGGACTCCCCGTGGGCCCCCTGACTTGTCCTCGACGCCAACCTCTCCTATAAATGCCCAAACCTCCAGAAAATAACCTAGACCCTCTGGACTCTGTAGGCCTCTATAGCCACGAGAAATCAATCTAGACCCTCTCTGGCACCCTGCCGGAGGGTGCCATCATCACCGGAGGCCATGGAGGAGGATCCTGGAGGGGCCATCATCGCCATGAAGGCCAAGATCCAGAGGGAGAACCTCTCCCCATCTAGGGGGAGACGATGGAGGAGGGAGCACAAGGGGGAGAACCTCTCCTCCTCTCTCCTGGTGGCACTAGAGTGCCATCGGGAGGGGAGTCATCGCCGCGGTGATCGTCTTCATTAACATCACCATCATCATCACCATCCTCATCTCTTTTACGCGGTCCACTCTCCCGCACCCCGCTGTAATCCCTACTTGAACATGGTGCTTTATGCCACATATTATGATCCAATGATGTGTTGCCATCCTATGATGTTTTGAGTAGATAGCCTTTGTCTTTGGGTTGACTGATGATCTAGATTGGTATGAGTTGTATGTTTTATTTTGGTGCTGTCCTATTGTGCCCTCCGTGTCACGCAAGCGTGAGGGATTCCCGATGTAGGGTGTTGCAATACGTTCATGATTCACTTATTGTGGGTTGCTTGAGTGACAGAAGCATACCCCCGAGTAAGGGGGTTGTTGCGTATGGGATAAAGGGGACTTGATATGTTAATGCTATGGTTGGGTTTTACCTTAATGATCTTTAGTACTTGCAGATGCTTGCTAGAGTTCCAATCATAAGTGCATATGATCCAAGAAGAGAAAGTATGTTAGCTTATGCCTCTCCCTCATATGAAATTGCAATAGTGATTACCGGTTTTGTTAATAATTACCTATGATAATTCCGCACAGCGAACCATCATTATTCCACACTCGCTATTTATAATATTTAGTAATATATCCTAACTTTATGATAACAACACCTACTTTTATATTTTAGCTCTCCGATGCCATGCAAAGTTATCCTCTTTATATCCACAACATAGTTTTCTTTCTCGTTTCTAGTTGGAAGCAAACGTTCGGTGTACGTAGAGTCGTATCAGTGGCAGATATGACATGAGAGAATATTGATCTTGCCTTTAGCTCCTTGTGGGTTCGACACTCCATACTTATCACTTCCACCTTTGGGAATTGCTATGATGATTCCCTTCACTTGGGGATTATCAAGCTCTTTTCTGGCGCCGTTGTCGGGGAGCAATAGCGTGGGGTTGATATTATCGTGTGTGCTTGTTTGCTTTCTTCACTGAGTAGTTTTTGTTGTCCATTTTATTTTTTCTTAGTTGTGGGTGAAACATAAAAAAATCAAAAAATGAAAATACAAAAGGGTTCACTTGCCTCATATGCCTAAAAAGCTTTTCAAAAAGAGAAGTGATTGCAAAGTTATGCATTGAAGAAGTGAGGGTCGACCTTGAGCACTTGTGTTCATGCTCATGGAAACAATGTAGAATTTTTCATGGAAGTTTCTCTGAAAATAATTATCACCTTGTATATATCCATTGTATTATCTTTCCCTAATAATAAAGCACGGATTGACTCCTTGGGTTCACCGTCACAATACGCTTTCTTCTCATGTCATAATACGCTTCTACGATTTGTATAGGCATATTCATAATATAAATGAGGTGGTACTAATTTGGGGTCCGCACATAGTTTTCGTACGTCTTTGGAGAAAAAAATCACCCCTTGTTGTCCCAATAAGTTAACCCGAACCGGTACGCGTTAGGAAAGGAAAGGAAATCAGCCCGCCCCCGCACGACAAAACCCTTCTCCACCTCCTGCCATGCCCTTCACCGCGCATCGCCGTGCGCCGCCACCGCCCACCCCGCCGGCCCACCTTCCCTGACCCGACCGGCTACACTGGGATGAAGCTCAAGCACACCTTCTGGATCGGCTCAACGCGGCGGCTTGAGCGGTTGGGGATGGCACGCCTTCTCGATGTACAACGGCGGCGACGGTTGCTGGAGCTTGCAGGGGGCGGATCCGTGCGTGGCAGGGGCTGGGGAGGTTGATCTAAAGGTGGGCGACGAGGCGGGCGTCGCCGTTGAATATGAGGAAGGACAGAGCGAGGGATCCGGTGACCTACGTAGGAGCTCGCCAGAGCCGGGAGACGGAGGACGGGCGGGTGAGACGGATGGATCCGGCATGGCGGCGCGAATTCCTTGCCGGTAGAACCAGCAACAGAAGGAGGATGGGAAGGCTATTGCCATCACAGAGAAGAAAGAGGGAAATGTAGGCCTGCACTTAGATGTGATTATGCAGTAAAATGTTATTTAGAGCCGAGGATTCTGTAGACGCACTTTGAATTGGAAGTTATGTGGTTCAACTGTTTCAGGTATGAACTCACCTAAGTTTGTTTCAACATTTCGATCTAGAACATCATGAACATTGCTTATTCTTTGCTAATCCTGATGTACTGCTATCACCATTTGGTAATTACGCTTTAGCAGGGGGCAAGGATTGACCTAGCCAAATTTCGTTTTTGTAAACAGTATAAAAAGCAGTATGATGTTTCCTATACAGAAGCCTTCCTATATAGAATGCACACACTTTCCATTGCGTGCAAATAAAATCCAAACAATGCTTTTGTTTTCATCCATTAAGGATAAGTAAAACACATGCGCACAACATTCTGGATAGGCAGTAGCAAGCAAGGCTCTGCACCGGTGAGTAGAAGAACACTTCTTCCAAATCAAATTGAACGACCATTTTTAGATGTTAGGATGACAACTCTATTTATGTTGTGTCATTTACCAAGAATGTTGTTTACAGAGATGTATTCTATAATTGTTGCTTAATGTGAAAAAAGATATTGTTTGTAATTTATACTTGTATTCCAGTCGGCAAGAGTCGATAGACGTAGTTATTGTTTTATTTTAATTTATGTGACACATCCTATGCATGAACAAAGTTTATACTTTTTGGGTTTTCATTTAGTTTTTATCACTCTTTAATATTTAGTTATGCTTGATCTTCATCTTTTTATACATCACAACAATACCCATCCCCAACTAAAAGACATTATGCATTCCGTTGCAATGCACGGGCATATGTGCAACCCTGGTGATAATATGTTTCCTGATTCTTATAATTATTTAGTCGAGGCACGTTTATTAGTTTCCTGATTATCAGTTATGCTTCTCTGGAACTACCTTTAGTACATTACGATGCATCTATTTGGTTTCCTAAACCTCATCCTAGATTGATCACATTTCTGTTATGTAGTTAATGTTTATTTTACATCTCTTCTCCTAGATTGGAAATGCTCTTCAGCAGCTTGTTCTGTGACTCGACATCATCGGAGAACTTTTTTGGTCATCCTGGTGTTGAGAGATGCCCATTCCTGGGGAACATCAATGGAGCCACAACCTTTTCATTTTCTTCTGCTTTGCCTGTAGCTGTAAGATCTGCTTCTTATGTCATTTGGTGACACTCTGACCAAGGTAGTGCATTTTTCCTTGACAATATGTTTTATTTTGCAGGCTCGGGGAAATAAGGGCCTGATCTTTGAGGATGAACCAGGCTTTGAGTCAGCATTCAAGATTTTCCATGAACAGGATGGGATAGTTCCCCTTTCAGGAAGATCATACGTGCCTAAAGAGAACCATAGTGAGATCACTGATGTCAATCCTGAACCTGCTCTACCCTTTAATCCATTTGCTGCTAGAGCCACTACCATAAGTCTATCAGCCTTTGGACCATTAACTTCTATAATCGCAAGGGCAAAAAGCAGAACAAGAAGCTCAACAATCTAGACCATTCACACAAGAAGCCCAACAAGCCAGATCAGAATTCCATGAAGGTAATGCCTTTGTTTTTTCTTCATTCTCCCTCTTAATATGCAATTGTCGAGTGATTTCTTACTGTCTAACTTTCCTGCAAATAAGAAACCTTGAGCCACATGACACACAGCTATATTGTAATAAAAATGTAAAATGTTATTAGTTGATTTAGAAATAACAAGAAACTTTTAGTACAACATAAAAGCCAAGTTCTGATTGGTTAAGTCTTCACTTCATTAACCACATTCAGATAGTCAATAGAGATGAATTTGACAATGTTTACAATCTCTTAGAGTACATCTTGATGAAAAGGTAGTCTTAGTTTCTAGAGTATAAAATTGATGGAGGCTACTACCAAATTTCCACTGTTCCAATTTGAAAAGCATACAAGAATCTAATTACGCCATGTTCTAGTCTGTTAATTTGTTATTCAGACAATGCAATCTATCACTGTTACTTTCATGGCCCCTTTTCTGCAAGGAACAAGGGAGATTTAGAATTCTATCTATTTCTGAAGAACCTTGGGATGGTTGGCGCTTCATTAGGCAAGAGGCAGAAGCTGGAGCGACAGCCGTGGTGCCGTGGAAGTGGCGTGTCATGGAGGCAGAGTTGGTCAGTGCAAAGTTGTGCGAAGCGAAGCTAGGCTACACAGACAAGCAGGCCGTGGGCGAAGGCGTCCGGGTGCCACAGATGGAGGCGCTGGGACAGGGTGGTGAGGTGAAGAGGACGGGGTCGAGAGCAGCTACAGTGCGTGCATCTGTCCCCTCCTTTGTTTTTTCACCAAGCCTACGTAAAATCTATCAAATTATTCAGTGTAAGATAGCCGAATACATCTACCTCTAGTTAATTTTATTTTTTAACATGCAAGTACTTTATTCAGCTGATCGGGTCTTCTTTTACTTCGGTTCCTCAATTGTATTCATTGGCTGATCAGCATGCATCCGGAAGGTGATGTCCTGATGCATCTATCAACATGGGTTATAGAACAAATTATCAACAAGTATGGTGTTAGCCAGTGTTACCGTGCTCTAAAACTATGCAATAGTGATCTCAAAGAACCATAAATATCCAACATAGTGGTGGACTTTGGCATTTTGTGTTCCTACTATGACTTTCCTTTGAATATTTTGTTAATTTTCTAATTAATCTTTCCTTACCAGCACTGTCAGAGTATGATTCCCTATAGAAAATTTGATTGAAGATCTCAATGATGGCAATTATTTACACATGTATAGTTGTTCAGCTCCTGCTTTCTGACAACTGTATAGGAAATTTGATTGAAGATATGATTGATGGCGATTCTAGGTAAAGTTGTTCACCTCCTGCTTTCTGACCCATCAAATATTTTGGTATGCATTTATTTTCCCCTCATTAGTAGGATGCTTCCTACCATTGGATTTACAGTGACATCCTTCTTTTTTTCAGAAAAGTGATTGCTCCATCAGATTCACATAAAAAGAAATTGCACCACTGCACCATGGATGTCCACTATATGAAGGAAGCTCCGGTTCTGATATCAGATGCAGTCAAAGTTTCAGCAGAATATATTCTTAATGGAGACAAGGAACTAATTGTTGCATTTCTATGAAATATGTTCATTCATATGCAGGTTAATCTACACATGTTGTTCAGTATCTCATTACTCATGTTGAAGTTTTATACTGTTATATTTCACCTTTCGATTGTACTGAAGAGGTGGACTAATGGACTGACTTTTGTATTTTTCACCCACTTAATAGGCATCATTACAATTGAGGTATGTTGTACTTCTCAGCATTATGTTCTTTCCTCAGTCTCTTAATAATTATTATGTTCTACCCTCAATCTAATTAGTTAGTGTTAGTTGCCTAAATCAGAAGGGCCGCGGTAGCGAATGTTTAGTAAGCATGTGTATTCTTTGGGCTTTTGGTCATTCTGTTGGTGTCTTTACTTCTTAAAATTGCTAATGCATTTTTTGGCCCACTCAATTTTGTCGGTTTCTCGAACCCGTTGCAACGCACGGCCTCTTTTGCTAGTAAAAATAATGCGCCAAGCTTTGGTTTTAGGATGATTAGATTTCTTGTTTACTATCTGCAGCACAAAAACAGAAACTTTGGCTGTAGCGCGTGAATTTACATTTTTTACTGGAAAGTCAAATGGGTCTAAATATTTTTGCACATTACTTCTGTAAATTTTTTATAAATTTTCATATTTGTTTAGAAGATTTTGATGTTATAGAAGTTTACTAAATATCCAGATTACTACATACTGTCCTATTTTTGACAGATTTTGCTTTCTATGTGTTGTTCGCTTATTTTGATGAATCTATGGGTAGTATCGGGGGGTATGAACCATGGTGAAGTTGGAGTACAGTAGATAAAGTGCTAATATGAAAATGGAATGAGTTTGCAACAGTACCTAAAGGTAGTGATTTGCTTTATTATACTAAAGGATCTCACAAAGTTTTTGTTAAGGTTTGTGTGGATGGAGTGTTCGAAGAACGAGGATTTACCGATGTGAGAAGAATAAAGAGAGGCAAGAGTTCAAGCTTAGGGATTCCCAAGGCATCCCAAGTAAATATTTCAAGGATAATCAAGCATCTAAGCTTGGGGATTCCCCGGTTGGCATCCCATCTTTCTTCTTCAACAATTATCGATATACCTTGTTTCTTGTTTTGTTCACATGATTTGTGTCCTTTGTGTTTTTCCTGTTCTTTAAGAATCATGCTAGTATGAGATAGCCCTTGCTTGATTTATAGAATGCTTCATGTGCTTCACTTATATCTTTTGAGTATGATCTTATAGAATGCTCTTTATGCTTCACTTATATCTTTTGAGTATGCTCTTATATAATGCTCTTTGTGCTTCACTTAAATCTTTTGAGTATGGTTTTATAGAATGCTTTGTGTGCTTCACTTATATATTTTGAGCTTGGATATTGGTTAATCTATATTAATTTTAGAATGCTCCATAAACTTCACTTATATATTTTGGAGTATGAATAATACTATCATCGAAAGTGGGTTTGGAAGAGTGTCAACTTTAGGAAAATCCCACTATTTTGGAGGGTGTTGAATCTTAGTGTGATATTTATGGAAGTGGATTTGAAGAGGTCTTGACTTTAGTTAGTAATAATTCCACTATTTCGGATGAAGTTTGAATTGATTATGAGAACAAAGTTGCTATCTATCATGATTATTGTGATGAGATGTATGCTATAAAGAGATACGTTAACTATGAAACTTGGCATCATGATTTTAATTCTCTTTTGGATTATGCCTCACATGATAGTTATTTTGTTGAGTTTGCTCCCACTATTCTAAATGAGAAGAATTTTGCTTATGTGGAGAGTAGTAAAATTTCTATGCTTGTAGATCATGAAAAGAATGCTTTATGTGATGGTTATATTGTTGAATTCATTCATGATGCTACTGAAAATTATTATGAGGGAGGAATATATGCTTGTAGGAGTTGCAGTAATATCAAGTTTCCTCTCTATGAGCTTAAAGTTTTGAAGTTATACTTGTTTTGCCTTCCTATGCTAGTTGATTATTGTTTCTATAAATTGTGTGCTCACAAATCCCTAGGCATAGGAAGTGGGTTAGGTTTAAATGCGCTAGTCATATTCTTCATGATGCTCTATTTATGTTTCAATTCTTATCTTTTATGTGAGCATCATTGAAATCATCATGCCTAGCTAAAAGGCATTAAAGAAAAGCGCTTGTTGGGAGACAAACCAATATTTACCCTTACTGTTTTTGTGCGTTCACATGATTAAGATACTGTAGTAATCATGTTTTATAGCTTTTGTTTCAATAAAGTGCCAAGTAAGACCTTTGGGAAGACTAGGGTGGAAGTTAATGTGATCTTGCTGTAAAAAACAGAAACTTTGCGCTCACGAGATTAGCTGTCATTTTATACACAAGAGTGCTTTTGAGTTGATTCTTTTTGAAGAAGATTAATAGAAAAATTACTCACGTCTACCAAATTTTGGAGTAGCATAAGTATGGTTTCTGTTCAGATCATTACATACTGTTCTGTTTCTGGTAGATTCTGTTTTCAATGCATAGTTTGCTTGTTTTCTAGTTTCTATGGCTTATATTGCTCAATATAAATTGTAGAAATGATATGGTACAGTAGGCATTTTGTGAGAACAATTATGAATATTTTCTTTGACAGTACCAAAGTGAATGATTTACTCTTTATCATACTAACCCATCTCACAAAGTTCCGTTAAGTTTTGTGTGGTTGAAGTTTTCAAGTTTTGGGTGAGATATCAATATGAGGAGAATAAGGAGTGGAAAGACCCTAATCTTGGGGATGCCCAAGGCACCCCAAGGTCATATTCAAGGAAGACTCAAGCGCCTAAGCTTGGGGATGCCCCGGAAGGCATCCCCTCTTTCGTCTTCAAAACTATCGGTATACCTTACTCGGAGCTATATTTTTATTCATCACATGATATGTCTTTTGCTTGTTGCGTATTTTCAATTTTACTTGCTGTTTAAATAAAATCATTGGATTTGAAAGCTTGAATGAAAAAGAATCCTCCCATGGCTAGTTACTTATTGGACGACTCAGTGTTCTTCACTTATATCCTTTTGGAGTAGTTTGTCATTTACTCACGTGCTTCACGTATATCCTATGAGTAAATGGTTGAATGAATTGAATATCATAAATCTAAATTTATATATGTTTCATATGCTTATACCATGGTGTGTAATGACTTCACGCATAATAAGTATAGGTGGTAAATTTATTGAAAGTTAGCAAACACAGAATCGGTCAGTTAAACAATTCATGAAAGAATACTGAAGGAAGAGAGATTTCACATATAAATATACTATTATGGACATCTTTTGTAATTGTGGGCACCCAACGTATCCACTTTTCCAAACACTTTTGCCCTTGTTTTGGACTCTAACCTGCATGATTTGAATGAAACTAACCCGGACTAACGTTGTTTTCAACAGAACTACCATGGTGTTATTTTTGTGCAGAAACAAAAGTTCTCAGAATGACCTGAAAATCCACGGAGATTACTTTTGGAAAATATAAAAAATACTGGCAAAAGAATCAAGGCCAGGGGGACCACACCCTGTCCACGAGGGTGGGGGGCGCGCCCCCTGCCACGTGGGCCCCCTAGATGTCCACCGACCTCAACTCCAACTCTATATATTCTCTTTCACGGAGAAAAAAATCAGAGAGAAGTTTCATTGCGTTTTACGATATGGAGCCGCCGCCAAGCCCTAATCTCTCTTGGGATGGCTGATCTGGAGTCCATTCGGGCTCCGGAGAGGGGGATTCGTCGCCGTCGTCATCATCAACCATCCTCCATCACCAATTTCATGATGCTCACTGCCGTGCGTGAGTAATTCCATCGTAGGCTTGCTAGACGGTGATGGGTTGGATGAGATTTACCATGTAATCAAGTTAGTTTTGTCAGGATTTGATCCCTAGTATCCACTATGTTCTGAGATTGATGTTGCTATGCTTAATGCTTGTCACTAGGGCCCGAGTACCATGATTTTAGATCTGAACCTATTATGTTTTCATGAATATACGTGAGTTCTTGGTCCTATCTTGCAAGTCTATAGTCACCTATTATGTGTTATGATCCGACAACCCCGAAGTGACAATAATCGGGATACTTCTCGGTGATGACCGTAGTTTGAGGAGTTCAAGTATTCACTATGTGTTAATGCTTTGGTCCGGTACTCTATTAAAAGGATGCCTTAATATCCCTTAGTTTCCATTAGGACCCCGCTGCCACGGGAGGGTAGGACAAAATATGTCATGAAGTTCTATTCCATAAGCACGTATGACTATATTCGGAATACATGCCTACATTACATTGATGAACTGGAGCTAGATCTGTGTCACCCTATGTTATGACTATTACATGAGGAATCGCATCCGACATAATTATCCATGATTGATCCAATGCCTACGAGCTTTTCACATATTGTTCTTTGCTTATTTACTTTACCGTTGCTACTGTTACAATTACTACAAAGCTGCTATCGTTACTTTTATCACTGTTACCATTACTGTCATACTACTTTGCTACTAAATACGTTGTTGCAGATACTAAGTTATCCGGGTGTGGTTGAATTGAGAACTCAACTGCTAATACTCGAGAATATTCTTTGGCTCCCCTTGTGTTGAATCAATAATTTTGGGTTGAATACTCTAGCCTCGAAAACTGTTGTGATCCCCTATACTTGTGGGTTATCAAGACTATATTCTGGCGCTGTTGCTAGGGAGCATAGCTCTATTCTTTGAGTCACTTGGGATTTATATCTGTTGGTCACTATGGGAAACTTGAAAGACAAAAGAACTAAGATTTTTCACTCAACTACGAGGGGAGTTAAGGAACTGCCATCTAGCTCTGCACTAGATTCTCCTTCCGTTTTGAGTAAGCTTGCGACACCCAAACCTGCTACTGCTATGAATTTTGATATGTCGCATGTTATTGATGATGCCACTTCTGCTATGCATGATACTTATGATGAAACTACTTCTATGCTAGATACTGCTATGCCATTAGGTGAATATTTTGATGAAACAACTTGCTAGGGTTAGAGAGAATGAAATTATAGATGATGAAATTATTGAAGATAGTGATTATGAAGGTTCTCCCCCTAAGTATGAATTTCCTGTTGTTCCTGAGGGTTATGTTATGGATGAAGAAACTGCTAGAGATCTTCTTGCTTGCAATGATAGATCTGATCTTAAGAAGTTATTAGCTAAACTGACACAGAAATCTCTAAATGCTAGAATGAAATATGACCCTACTTTTGCTACTTCACCTATCTTTGTTACTGATAAGGATTATGAATTCTCTGTTGGTCCTGAAATAATTACTTTGGTTGAGTCTGATCCTTTTTATGGCTATGAATCTGAAACTGTTCTGGCACATCTTACTAAGTTGAATGATATAGCCACCATGTTCACTAATGATGAGAAATCTTGCTACTACTATATCCTTAAGATATTTCCGTTCTCATTAAAGGGTGATGCTAAAACTTGGTTTAATTCTATTGATCCTGGTTGTGTGCGTAGTCCCCAGGATATGATTTATTACTTCTCTGCTAAATATTTCCCTACTCATAAGAAACAAGCTGCCTTGAGGGAAATATATAATTTTGTGCAAATTGAAGAAGAGAGTGTCCCACAAGCTTGGGGGAGGCTTCTCCGGTAACTTAATGCTTTGCCTGATCATCCTCTTAAGAAAAATGAAATAATTGATATCTTTTATAATGGACTTACCGATGCTTCCAAGGAGCACTTGGATAGTTGTGCTGGTTGTGTTTTCAGGGAAAGAACAATCAACCAAGCTGAATTGTTATTGAATAATATGTTGACTAATGAAAATAATTGGACTCTCCCTGAGCCAATTCCTGAGCCAGTTCCTGAGCCAATCGAGCCAACTCCTGAGCCTAGTCCTAAACCAACTCCGAAGAAGAGGGGTGTTTTATTTCTCAATCCTGAAGATATGCAAGAGGCAAAGAAATCTATGAAAGAGAAAGGTATTAAAGCTGAAGATGTTAAGAATTTACCTACTATTGAAGAAATACATGGTCTTAATTTACCACCCGTCGAAGAAGCACATGGTCTTGATAACCCGACACAGGTAGTAAAGGTAAATTCTCTCTATAGATATGATATAGTTGAAATCCCGTCTACTAAATTTCCTATCCAATGTTTGGATGAATTTGATGAATTTATGGCTAGACAAGAAGGTTTTAATGCTTATGTTGGTAGAGAATTAAAGAGCAATGCTTACATGATTGGACGCTTGAGTGATTATATGGCTAGAGTTAAAGGTGAACTTAAACTCATTAGTAAATATGCTTCTATGGTTACCACTCAAGCAAAGCAAGTACTTAAAGCTCAAAGTGATTTGCTCGGTGAATTAAATAATAAACATGATTTTGCTGTTAGAGTGCCTACTAGAACTGGTAAAATGACTCAGGAACCTTTGTATCCTGAAGGCCACCCTAAGATAATTGAGCAAGAATCTCAGAGAAATAATTTAGATGCACCTAGTACATCTAAAAAGAAGAAAAAGAAAAACGATAGGACTTTGCATGATTCCAGTGAACCTATTGTAGACACACCTAAGAATCCCAATGATATTTCTATTTCTGATGCTCAAACACAATCTGGTGATGAACCTGAACCTAGTGATAATGTTAATAATAATGTTCATGTTGGTGCTCAACCTAGCAATAATAATGAAGTAGAGATTGAACCCGTTGTTGATCTTGATAACCCACAATCAAAGAATCAACGTTATGATAAGAGAGATTTTGTATCTAGGAAGCACAGTAAAGAAAGAGAACCATGGGTTCAGAAACCCATGCCTTTTCCTCCTAAACCATCCAAGAAAAAGGATGATGAGGATTTTGAGCGCTTTGCTGAAATGATTATACCTATCTTCTTACGTATGCGCTTAACTGATATGCTTAAAGTAAATCCTTATGCTAAATATATGAAGGATATCATTACAAATAAAAGAAAGATACTAGAAGCTGAAATTTCCACCATGCTTGCTAATTATACTTTTAAGGGTGGAATACCAAAGAAACTAGGAGATCCAGGAGTACCAACTATACCATGCTCCATTAAAAGAAACTATGTTAAAACTGCTTTATGTGATCTTGGAGCCGGTGTTAGTGTTATGCTTCTCTCTTTATATTGTAGGCTTGAATTGAATAAGTTGACACCTACTGAAATATCTTCGCAAATGGCTGACAAATCAACTGCTATACCTGTCGGTATCTGTGAGGATGTTCCTATTGTGGTTGCAAATGTCACTATCTTAACAGACTTTGTTATTCTTGATAATCCCGAGGATGGTAGTATGTCGATTATCCTTGGTAGACCCTTTTTGAATACCGCAGGGGCTGTTATTTATTGCAACAAAGGCAATGTCACTTTTCATCTTAATGGTAATGAGCATACGATACACTTTCCGAGGAAACAACCTTAAGTTCATAGCATCAATTCTATTGGAAAAATCCCAACTATTATTATTGGAGGTTTTGAATTTCCTCTTCCTACTGTCAAGAAAAAATATGATATTCTTATTATTGGGGATGTTCATATCCCCGTTAAGGTAACCTAGTGTTATTCCAAATTTCTCCTGTTCCATGTTATTTGGAATGAGTTTGTTAACAAGACTTGATCAACCTTGTTAGTGGATTCCTTTTGATGATCATGAGACGGATGAAACTAGAAGGCACAACCTTCTGTACCCTCTTTTCACTTTCCGTTATTTAGAATAAATAAAGTAAAAATATATTTTCTAAATTATCCGTGCAATAATAAAATATCTCGAAAATTTAGTATGAGTGGAATATTTAAGGATTTTAGGCACTAAGAACACAACAGGGGGGGGGGCAAGCACCTGGCCACGAGGGTCCAGGGCGCGCCCACCCTTACAGGGCGCGCCCCCTGCCTCGTGGGCCCATGGTGTCCCCCCTCCACTTATCCCTGCA
The DNA here is from genome assembly GCF_002162155.2 of Triticum dicoccoides. Lineage (NCBI taxonomy): Eukaryota > Viridiplantae > Streptophyta > Magnoliopsida > Poales > Poaceae > Triticum > Triticum dicoccoides. The sequence continues at coordinate 658,401,632 of NC_041383.1, read as the reverse complement.
CCCACACACTCCATCTTCCTCCCAAAAAATCCCCATCCAGCTCAAGCACGAGTTCTAGCTCATTTTGCTGTGATTTTTGATCTCCTTGCTCAAAGCTCCATTCACAAAACTGCTTTGGGAGATTGTTCTTTGGTATGTAACTCCTCCAATGGTCCAATTAGTTTTTGTTCTAGTGCTTTATTCGTTGCAAATTTTTGCTGCCTAGGTGACCCTGTTCCTGAGCTTGCATGTCAAATTTATGAGGTCCCAAGTAATTCTAATGCATGATATAGGCTCTAGGAACTTATGGGAGTAGCTGCTATCAATCTTGTTGAGTTTGATTCACTTTTATTTTGAGTTACTAAAAATTTCAGAAATTTTTCAGAGGAAGAAATATGTCTATGAAAATATACCAAGGTGGTTCTTCAACAAAGAAAGGACCCAGGCACACAATGTGTGAGCATGATGAACCACCAAGGGAAGCTGATGTGCGGCCTTGTGAATGGTCGTCAGAAGATTTTATGGTCAATGCAGGCATCAAGGATGAATTTGATGCATATGTGTGTAATGCCGATCTTGAGGACTTCATGCAAGATAAGTGTCCTCAGTACTACTATTTGTCTGATTCATTCGTGAGAAGGTTTAAATTTTCATCTTCGCGTAATTCTCGAAGTGTCCTGTTTGATATTTATGATCAATCATATACCATGGACTTGGAAGATTTTACTACTGCTTGCAAAATCCCACAGTGGGGTAGTGTTAATGAACCACGTAAATCTGAATATAAAGACTTTCTTGCTAGTATCATTGTGGGAGAATCTACAGATATAGCACAAGCTACCATAGGGAGCATTCATTTTCCTGCTATACATTATTTTGCTCTCTTCATTGGTAGATGCATTAAGGGTAAAGATGAAGCATGTCACATGTGTGTCCCTGATCTTTGTGTTCTCAAGAGTACTGTATTAGGTAATAAAGATTAATACTTGGGGGCAATTGTTGCACATAGGTTGCATAATAATGGTTTATTTGGAGATTTGTTTGGAGGGATTTAAGTGACCCGTGTTGCTAATTATCTTGGTATACCTCAACGTGAGGGTGATAGGGTGTTCCTTCCTGCTTATTTAGATTACGACACTATGGTCAGTCATCATTTTATTGTGAGGAATGAACAATTCCTCCAGTATCGACTAATCTTTGATAGACGTCGCTCTGTCCATGTTACTCTCCCTGCTCCTGCCCTCTTTGATTACCAGGCAAAAAGAAGATATGTTGTAACTAGGGAGGAGGCAACCGAATACGAGAGGAGAGCGGAGGCAGCTCGCCACCATGCCGCAGCTCAGGAGGCAATGGCTGCTGCATCTCAGTACGACCCTAGTTACAACTTCGGATATCAGTCAGGCTATCCATGCCATAGACCAACTTAGGCCAAAATCCTAAGCTTGGGGGAGTACGTATTTCTCACCAACATTACATTCATGTTCACACACTCATTCTAGTTGCCGGTGCTCTTACTTTTTCACTGTACTATCCATGCTAGTTTAATTACTTTTTCTTCTTGTGTGTTTGATAAACCATAAGAAAAATGAAAAAAAATAGTTAGTTTAATTTCCATGCTTGTAGTAGCAATTAAAATGAAAACCCAAAAAGATTTCTCGTTCTTCTTTTGCTTGTTGGGAGCTTTCCCATGTAAACAGTTTTATTTGTTTTTCCTTCCTTTGGGGGTCGAAAGGAGAAGACCATAATGAAAATGTTTATTGGCTCTCATATGCATGATTGTTGATTTAACCAAGAGCCCATATTACCTTGTCTTCTCCCTTGAATTGAATGCTTGCAGATTCTAGCTTAGTCCAATGCACATGCACTATTATTATTATACACACCATTCGGTCGTGCAAGTGAAAGTAAATAATGACGATATATGATGGACTGATTGAGATGAGAGAAGCTGGTATGAACTCGACCTCTCTTGTTTTTGTAAATATGATGAGTTCATCGTTCCTGATTCAGCCTATTATGAATAAACATGTTTGCAATGACAATTAGAGATTATAGTTGCTTATGCCATGCTTAATTAGCTAGGAGCTTATAATGGTTTACCTTGCGTGCCAACATGCTATTAAAATGGTTGTGATGTGGTATGATAGGGTGGTATCCTCCTTTGAATGATTCGAGTGACTTGACTTGGCACATGTTCACGCATGTAGTTGAAAACAAATCAACATAGCCTTCATGATATTTATGTTCATGGTGGATTATATCCTACTCATGCTTGCACTCGGTGTTGATTAATTTTAATGCATGTTCATGACTGTTGTTGCTCTCTCAGTTGGTCGCTTCCCAGTCTTTTTCTAGCCTTCACCTGTACTAAGCGGGAATACTGTTTGTGCATCCAAACTCCATAAAACCCAAAGTTATTCCATATGAGTCCACCATACCTTCCTATATGCGGTATTTACTTGCCGTTCCAAGTAAATTTGTATGTGCCAAACTTCAAACCTTCAAATGAAATTATGTTTTGTATGCTCGAGAAGCTCATGTTTCAACTAGGGATGTCTGCATCTTCCATGCTAGGTGGGTTATTCTCAAGAGGAGTGGACTCCGCTCATTCATGAGAAAATGGCTGGTAACCGATATGCCTAGTCCCATGATCAAAAAGATCAAAGCAAATTGAAATAATTAAAACAAAACTCCCCTAGGGCTGTTGCTAGTTGGAGGCACTCCTTGTTTCGAGCAAGCCATGGATTGATGATTGTTGGTGGTGGGGGAGTATCAACTTTACCATTCTGTTTGGGAACCGCCTATAATGTATGTAGCATGGAAGATATCAAGATCCCATAGTTGTTGCATTGATAGTGAAAGTATACCGCTCAAAGTGTTATTCATCTCTATTTTAAAATCGAGCTCTGGCACCTCTACAAATCCCTGCTTCCCTCTGCGAAGGGCCTATCTATTTACTTTTATGTTGACTCATCACCCTCTTATTAAAAAGCACCCGCTAGAGAGCACACTGTCATTTGCATGCATTACTATTAGTTTATATTGGGTATGACTTGACTGGATCTCTTTTACCAGGAATTACAATGTTTAGTCAGTCCTTGATCTTTAAAGGTGCTCTACATTTATGTTTTGCGGTCTCAGAAAGGGCTAGCGAGATACCATCTTGTTATATCAAATTATGATTATTTTGAGAAAGTGTTGTCATCCGAGATTTATTATTATTGCTCGCTAGTTGATTATGCCATTGATATGAGTAAACATGAGACCTAAGTGTTATTGTGAATATGGTTAGTTCATAATATTTGTTGAAAACTTGAATGCTGGCTTTACATATTTACAACAACAAGAGCAAACAGAGTTTGTAAAAGTTTTTCTTTACCACTTTTGGTTTGTCAACTGAATTGCTTGAGGACAAGCAAAGGTTTAAGCTTGGGGGAGTTGATACGTCTCCAATGCATCTACTTTTCCACACACTTTTTACCCTTGTTTTGGACTCTAACCTGCATGATTTGAATGAAACTAACCTGGACTGACGCTGTTTTCAGCAGAACTGCCATGGTGTTATTTTTGTGCAAAAACAAAAGTTCTCGGAATGACCTGAAAATCCACGGAGATTACTTTTGGAAAATATCAAAAATACTGGCGAAAGAATCAAGGCCAGGGGGCCCACATCCTGTCCATGAGGGTGGGGGCACGCCCCCTCTCCCTGGGTGCGCCCCCTGCCTCGTGGCCCCCCTAGATGTCCACCGACCTCAACTCCAACTACATATATTCTCTTTCACGGAGAAAAAAATTAGAGAGAAAGTTTCATCACGTTTTATGATACGGAGCCACCGCCAAGCCCTAATCTCTCTCGGGAGGGCTGATCTGGAGTCCGTTCAGGTCTCCGGAGAGGGGGATTCGTCGCCTCGTCATCATAAACCATCCTACATCACCAATTTCATGATGCTTACCGCCATGCATGAGTAATTCCATCGCAGGCTTGCTGGATGGTTATGGGTTGGATGAGATTTACCATGTAATCAAGTTAGTTTTGTTAGGGTTTGATCCCTATTATCCACTATGTTCTAAGATTGATGTTGCTGTGACTTTGCTATGCTTAATGCTTGTCACTAGGGCCCGAGTGCCATGATTTCAGATTTGAATCTATTATGTTTTCATGAATATATGTGAGTTCTTGATCCTATCTTGCAAGTCTATGCACCTATTATGTGTTATGATCCGACAACCCTGAAGTGACAATAATCGGGGTACTTCTCGGTGATGACCGTAGTTTGAGGAGTTCATGTATTCACTATGTGTTAATGCTTTGGTCCGGTACTCTATTAAAAGGAGGCCTTAATATCCCTTAGTTTCCATTAGGACCCTGCTGCCACAGGAGGGTAGGACAAAAGATGTCATGCAAGTTCTTTTCCATAAGCACGTATGATTATATTCGGAATACATGCCTAGATTATATTGATGAACTGGAGCTAGTTCTGTGTCACCCTATGTTATGACTATTACATGAGGAATCACATCTGACATAATTATCCATGACTGATCCAATGCCTACGAGCTTTTCACATATTGTTCTTTGCTTATTTACTTTACCATTGCTACTGTTACAATTACTACAAAGTTGCTATCATTACTTTTATCACTGTTGCCATTACTGTCATACTACTTTGCTACTAAATACTTTGCTACAGATACTAAGTTATCCAGGTGTGGTTGAATTGACAACTCAACTGCTAATACTTAAGAATATTATTTGGCTCCCAAATCAATAAATTTGGGTTGAATACTCTACCGTCAAAAACGGTTGTGATCCCCTATACTTGTGGGTTATCAACATGCTAAAAAGTTGATGTTGGACAAGGAATACAACTTAATGGGTTATGTTTTCCTATATCCGAAATGTTATATTGTCTTGGATCATCCAACAGGTTGAGCTTGCCTTTCCCTCTCATGCTAGCCAAATTCTTTGCACCAAGTAGAAATACTACTTGTTCTTCCAAATATCCTTTAAACCCAGTTTTGCCATGAGAATCAACCATACCTACCTATTGATTGAGTAAGATCCTTCAAGTAAGTTGTCATCGGTGCATGCAATAAAAATTGCTCTCTAAATTTGTATGATCTATTAGTGTGAAGAAAATAAGATTTGTACGAACTTGTGATAGAGAAGAAATAAAAGTGACGGACTGCATACTAAAGGTCTTTATCACAAGCGGCAATATAAAGTGACGTTCTTTTGCATTAAGATTTTGTGCATCCAACCATAAAAGCGCATGATAACCTCTGCTTCCCTCTACAAAGGGCCTATGTTTTACTTTTATCTTCTACCCTTATACAAGAGTCATGGCGATCATCACCTTTCCTTCTTACACTTTTTGTCGGTGTACTAGAGTAGGGGTACCCTAGTATCCCGAACTTGTGCACGGGCAGTTGCAGCACCCCGCGGCAAGGCTTGTCGGGTGACCGCCAAGGTCCTCCATGGTTCCTTTGGAGCCATTCAAGAACAAAGTATTCAAGCCAAGGAGACAAGGCCCCGGCAAGAGGAGCTTGCCGGGGAGGCCAACTAAGGCATCTCAAGGAACTTGCCGCGACGTGCCATGCGTCCCGGCGAGGCCCGGTGAGCGACAAGCTTCCGGACGCGACAAGACAACGACCGCGGCAAGGCGCTTGCCGCGGCAAGCTACCACTCTGTACCCGTGCTCCAGCACATCCACTAACGTGTCGCCCTGGGGCCTTTCTAGGCGCGCGTGGCAAGAGGCTGTGCAGCCAGCGGTGCGCGGTGGCAAGCGATGCTGACAAGATTGCCATCGTGGCGAGCGGTGGCGTCCCTGACGGTCCCTTTTTGCACTATTTAGGCGACGTAGACGGGCATTTAATGCCTTTGTCCCTTGCCGTCAGGGTTAGGTATGATACACTGTACAGGTAGTTGTACCAACCACAATTCCTTTTCCATTTTTACCCTTGTCTACGTTGCCACCTGTCGGAGACCCCTTTAGCATATAAAAGGAGGCCCATGCGCAACGTAGAGGGGGGTTCGAAATCAGAAAAACACTCACGCTCGGTCTCGTTAGCAGCTAGTGTGTACTGTAGCACTCAGCGCTCCCGAGCAAGAACTCAATACACTCAGACATGCAGCAGTAGGAGTATTATCTCTCCGGAGAGCTCCAAAGCTGGGTAAACTGCTCGTGTGCTTCGCCTCGATCCGCTCTTCGTGCGACCTCCGCCCCCCGCCGAACCGAAAGGGGCCCGGTCCGCCGGCCCCATAGGTGTTCGTGGATCAGCCTCCCCGACATCTTTGGCGCGCCAGGTAGGGGACGTTGAGGTTGTGTGAACCTGATCCGGCGTTCACGCGAGCTAGATCTTGATCTTCTTCATCGACATGCCACCGAAGAAGAAGGCTTTGGCGGCAGCTATTCCGTCCACGTCGATCCCACCATCACCGGAGCAAACGAGTGGTGGGGTAGACGCCGGCGGAAGAACGGGCATCGACGAGGGAGCTCACGGTGCTGCCAGGTCCAAGGACAAGGCTGCGCAGACCTCGGCGTCCGTAGATGCACCGCGCCCATCTCAGGAGGCGCAGGACCGACAGCGTCATGGTATTGTAGGGCCATACGTTCGTTGGACCAAGATCGAGCTGGTGGATCTCGGGGTGCTCAAGACCAGCACGCACGCCAACATGCTGGCACGAGCGAGAGACGGTCGCCTGGACGGGATACTGCTCCTTCTAACATAGTTAGAAGTCCGAGCATATCCCGCTCCTCGCACCGTTCGCCACTGTCGCCCACCACTCCAACAGAATCTTTGGCGCGAGCTCAGCTGCTCCTGGATTACCCTCCAACGGCAGACAAGATCGATGAATGGAGGGCCACCATTCAGAGTCTCATCGGCTTCGCCAACGGCGACACTCCGCGGCAGCCGAGTACATCGCTGCCGCGGCAGGACTGCCGGGCACGAGCCGATGGCGATGAAACCGCTGGGGGTGCAACCACCATGCACTCTCCACCCCGAAGGCCAAGATCGCCGACTCGCCGGATCCACCTCAACAGCGACTCCACCGCATCATCAGATCCACGAGCTCGTCGCGATCAGCGCCAAGTTCTTCACGAACGACAGCAAGAAGACGCTCGAACTCGCATCGAGCGGGGCGAAGAAGAAGACTAAGTCCGGCAAGAGTTCTGATGCCCACTCCGGCAAGTGCACCTCTTCGGAGTGCTGCGCTACCGTCGAGGATGCACCATCGAGCTCCACCGGCAAGAGCAAGAAGAGGAAGTTGATTTCTGGTGACTATTTTCCGGCAGAGCTCCCCGAAGCCGCCGCCAAGAAGGTCCTCAAGATCAACACCAAGGGTGCTGAGGAGCAGTCTGCTCCGGCAAGCCCTAGGGTTTGTTCCGTTGAAGCAGACGCTCCCGACAAGTTTTGCTCCGGCAAGCTTGCCGAGGAACGTCAAGCTCCGGCTGAGCCATAGGTTCTCGCCGTAGAAAAGGATGTTCCCGCAGCAGCAGATGTGCCTTTAGTCCTTGTTATCGAGCCGGAAGCTCCAGCATGGGCACAACAGATTGTCCGTTTCCTTCAGACAGGAGAACTTCCCGAAGAGCAAGAAGAAGCGGAAAGAGTAGCCCGACAGTCAAGTATGTACAAGTTTGTCGACAACATACTATACATAAGAAGACTCAACGGTGTGAAATTTAAGTGTATACGCTGGGAAGACGGACAAAAGCTGTTGGTAGAGATACATGGAGGCATATGTGGTCACCACATTGGCGCAAGAGCACTTGCCGGCAAAGCGTTCCGGCAAGGTTTCTTTTGGCCGACAGCCCTCCAGGATGAACTGCACAAGTAACCAAGTGTGAAGTGCGCCAGTTCCATTCCAAACAGATACACCAGCCAGCTCAAGCTCTCCAGACGATCCCTTTATCCTGGACATTTTCGGTCTGGGGGCTTGACATCCTCGGCCCCTTTCCCCGAGCTGTCGGGGGCTTTGAGTACTTGTACGTTGCAATCGACAAGTTCACAAAGTGGCCAGAAGTGGAAGTAGTGAGGAAGGTGACAGCACAGTCAGCAGTCAAGTTCTTCAGGTCGATTGTTTGCCGCTTCGGGATCCCTAACAGGATCATCACCGACAACGGCATGCAATTCACGAGCCGCACCTTCATGCAGTACGTCCAAGATCTTGGCGCCAAGGTCTGCTTCGCTTCTGTTGCTCATCCGAGAAGCAACGGTCAAGCGGAGAGGGCAAATGCTGAAGTGCTGCGCGGGCTCAAGACCAGGACTTTCGACAGGCTATGCAAGTGCGGAAAGAACTGGATTGAGGAGCTGTCGGTGGTTCTTTGGTCGGTCAGGACGACGCCAAATCGAGCCACTGGCCAGACACCTTTCGCTCTATTCTATGGAGCAGAGGCAGTTCTCCCCACGGAACTCGTATACGGGTCACCTCGAGTGCTCGCTTATGATGAGTTTGAGCAAGAGCAGCTGCGACATGATGACGCGCTGCTCCTTGAGGAGGACCGTCTTCAGGCTGCTGTACGAGCTGCTCGATACCAGCAAGCTTTGCGCCGCTACCATAGCCGCAAAGTTAATGCCAGAAGTTTCGAGGAAGGCGACCTTGCTCTTCGGCGCGTTCAGTCCGCCAAGAATTCCAACAAGTTAACGCCGAAGTGGGAAGGCCCTTACCGGGTGAAACGAGTCACTAGGCCTGACGCTGTCCGCCTTGAGACCGAAGATGGCATTCCGCGCCTACCCCCGTTTGCTGGGGGGAAAGGAGAAGATAATGGCGTGGACCAGACGTCGTTCAAGGAAGTTTCGCCTTACCGGAAAGCAAACGAAAGAAAAGCTAAGTTGCCAAAGTTTGAGCAATCAGTTTTAATTTTTAAGTTATCTTCCTCGAACGACCGTGCTTTGTATGGAAAACCTGTGCACGGAGGAACCAACTCGTAGCTAGTTGCGCCCTTACTTTGTTTCGAGTCCGCTCAACAACTTAAGTGAGCTGCGACTAGTTGCGACAAGGTTTCTTGTCGGTAGCGGCACCGCCAGAAGGCTACTGACGTCCCGCACTCAGCGCTCGCGGCTAAGGTGCCTGCGCCGACAAGTTCCCTAAAAGCGTAGGGCAAAAACATACAAAGGAAGGAATCAAGTAAAGGAAATAACATAGCAATCGCTACCCAAAATAGAGTCATATTACAAGATAGCTTGTCGCAGCTCTAACAGATTGTTCTCATAACATGACCAGCAGCGACAAGAAAAAGAGAAAACGGGCGGCCTAATCTACGCGATCGCCCTCAACCCTCTTGATCCCGTTCAGCTTGTCCACAATGGGTGCAACAAGGGTCTTGGGCGCTTCCAGATCAGCATCCGACGGCAAGGTCCTGAGGACGTTGGTGAGGTTGAGGCCTGGGTTGCGGAAGGCCACCTTCACCAGCACCTTTTGAAGAGCTCCCGCGCAGATCTTGCACGACTCGTCGGCCAGCTGCTTTGGGATCTTCTCCGGGAGTCGCTGGAGGGCCGTCGCCACGCATTTGAAGAACAAGCTGAGCTTGGCGCTGGGTTGGAGGTGCTCATCGGAGGAATACCCGAGATCCTCCATCCCCAGCTGCGCCAGCTCCCTATCGATGGCTGCGGCAACACCCACGATCTCTCCCACGACGCCGCATTCGACGCTTGCCGTTCGAGGAGGGCGCGGAGGATACAGAGTGAGATACGGCGTAACCCAGGCCGCGCGTGCCCATGCCCTGTTTTGGGCCTGGCCCAACAGCGCTCGGCACCGTGTGTGGCCCAGGCCCGGGGGCTCCTCTCGGTGTACTAGAGTAGGGGTACCCTAGTATCCCGAACTTGTGCATGGGCAGTTGCAGCACCCCGCGGCAAGGCTTGCCGGGTGACCGCCAAGGTCCTCCATGGTTCCTTTGGAGCCATTCAAGAACAAAGTATTCAAGCCAAGGAGACAAGGCCCCGAGGAGCTAGCCGGGGAGGCCAACTAAGGCATCTCAAGGAACTTGCTGCGACGTGCCATGCGTCCCGGCGAGGCCCGGTGAGTGACAAGATTCCGGACGCGACAAGACAACGACCGCAGCAAGGTGCTTGCCGCGGCAAGCTACCACTCTGTACCCGCGCTCCAGCACATCCACTAACGCGTCGCCCTGGGGCCTTTCCAGGCGCGCGTGGCAAGAGGCTGTGCAGCCAGCGGTGCGCGGTGGCAAGCGACGCTGACAAGATTGCCATCGTGGCGAGCGGTGGCGTCCCTGACGGTCCCTTTTTGCACTATTTAGGCGACATAGACGGGCATTTAATGCCTTTGTCCCCTGCCGTCAGGGTTAGGTATGATACACTTTACAGGTAGTTTACCAACCGCAATTCCTTTTCCTTTTTTACACTTGTCTACGTTGCCACCTGTCGGAGACCCCTTTAGCATATAAAAGGAGGCCCATGCGCAACGTAGAGGGGGGTTCGAAAGCAGAAAAACAGTCACGCTCGGTCTCGTTAGCAGCTAGTGTGTACTGTAGCAATCAGCGCTCCCGAGCAAGAACTCAATACACTCAGACATGCAGCAGTAGGAGTATTATCTCTCCGGAGAGCTCCGAAGCTGGGTAAACTGCTCGTGTGCTTCGCCTCGATCTGCTCTTCGTGTGACCTCCGCCCCCCGCCGAACCGAAAGGGGCCCGGTCCGCCGGCCCCATAGGTGTTCGTGGATCACCCTCCCCGACACTTTTTCCTTTGGCAAGCACTTTCTGTTGGAGTGATCCGGATATATATATATATATATATATATATATATATATATATATATATATATATATATATATATATATCCACTTGGATGTAGGTTTTCATAAATTTTTATTGTTGACATTACCCTTGAGGTAAAAGGTTGGGAGGCGAAAATATAAGCCCCTATCTTTCTCTGTGTCCAATTAAAACTTTGAACCATTAAATATCACATGAGTGTTAGCAATTGTGAAATATTAGATGATAGTTGAGTATGTGGAGTTTGCTGAACAAAAGCTCTTACATAGAAATAAGATGAGTTGCAATTGTTTGATGACTAAGTGCATGGTTTGTTAGTTTTCAGGAAAGTTTATGATCTATACTTTAACATGTGAATAGCTTGTTACTTGATCATGAGAGGTTTTATGAGTTGAGCTATTGTTATGATATATAATGATGCTAGACAAAGTGATTGAAACTATCATTGATCAAACTTAAGCACTTGCTAGCATTCACACTTCATAAATTATTTCTATTATCATTTACCTACTCGAGGACGAGAAGGAATTAAGCTTGGGGATGCTGACACGTCTCCAACATATCTATAATTTATGAAGTATTCATGCCATGCTTACAATAGTTTTATATGATTTTGGTATGATTTGATTAGAACTAACCTGGACTGACGCTGTTTTCAGCAGAACTATCGTGGTGTTGTTTTTGTGCAGAAATAGAAGTTCTGGGAATACGCTGAAAATCAATGGAGATTTTTTTTTTGGAAATATAAAAAATACTGGAACAAAAATCTACCGAAGGGGAGTCCCGAGGGGCCCACGAGGGTGCAGGGCGCCCCCACCCCCTGGGGCGCGCCCCTGTGCCTCGTGGACTCCCCATGGGGCCCCTTGACTTGTCCTCGATGCCAACCTCTCCTATAAATGCCCAAACCTCCAGAAAATAACCTAAATCAGAAGTTCCGCTGACGCAAGCGTCTGTAGCCACGAGAAATCAATCTAGGCCCTCTCTGGCACCCTGCCGGAGGGGGCCATCATCACCGGAGGCCATTGAGGAGTATCCCGGAGGGGCCATCATCCAGAGGGAGAACCTCCCCATCTAGGGTGGGAGGCCATGGAGGAGGAAGCACAAGGTGGAGAACCTCTCCTCCTCTCTCTCGGTAGCGCCGGAGTGCCATTGGGAGGGGAATCATCACCGTGGTGATCGTCTTCATCAACATCACCATCCTCATCTCTTTTACGCAGTCCACTCTCCCGCACCCCGCTATAATCCCTACTTGAACATGATCCAATGATGTGTTGCCATCCTATGATGTTTTGAGTAGATATCCTTTGTCTTTGGGTTGATAGATGATCTAGATTGGTATGAGTTTTAGAATTTTTATTTTGGAGCTGTACTATTGTGCCCTCCGTGTCGCGCAAGCGTGAGGGACTCCCGTTGTAGGGTGTTGCAATATGTTCATGATTCGCTTATAGTGGGCTGCTTGAGTGACAGAAGCATAAACCCGAGTAAGGGGGTTGTTGCGTACGGGATAAAGGGGACTTGATATGTTAATGCTATGGTTGGGTTTTACCTTAATGATCTTTAGTAGTTGCGGATGCTTTCTAGAGTTCCAATCATAAGTGCATGTGATCCAAGAAGAGAAAGTATGTTAGCTTATGCCTCTCCGTCATATGAAATTGCAATAGTGATTACCGGTTTTGTTAACAATTGCCTAGGTTAATTCCGCACACCGACCCATCATTATTCCACACTCGCTATTTATAATATTTAGTAATATATTCTAACTTTATGATAACATCACCTACTTTTATATTTTAGCTCTCTGATGCCATGCAAAGATACCCTCTTTATACCCACAACATAGTTTTCTTTCTCGTTTCTAGTTGGAAGCAAACCTTTGGTGCACGTAGAGTCGTATCAGTGGCAGATATGACTCGAGAGAATATTGATCTTGCCTTTAGCTCCTTGTGGGTTTGATGCTCCATAGTTATCACTTCCACCTTTGGGAATTTCTATGATGATTCCCTGCACTTGGGGATTATCATTGTCACCCCCGCAACACTGACAATAAGCAAACCATGAACATATTGCAACACCCTACAGTGGGGGCCCCTCATGTTTGCGCGAGACGGAGGGCACGTAGGACAATACCATAAATAAAATATAAAATCATACCAACCAAGATCACGATTAACCCATAGGACAAAACGGATCTACTCAAACATCATAGGATAACCATAGATCATTGGGAAATAATATATGGAATTGAGCACCATGTTTAAGTGGAGATTACAACGGGGAGAAGGGGCGTTACACCGCTGCATAGAGGGGGAGAGAGTTGGTGTTGACGGTAGCAAGATTTTTGATGAAGATTGTCGTCATGATCCTGGCCCCGGCGGCACTCCGGCGCCACTGGGAGAGAGGGGGAGAGCCCCCCTCCTTCTTCTTCTTCCATGGCCTCCCCCCTAGATGGGAGGAGGGTTCCCCCTGTCGTCCATGGTCTCCATAGAGGCAAAGGGGTGGGATCCCCTCCGAGATTGGATATCCCTCTCTGTTCTCTTCTATTTCGCGCTCCTCGGATCTGGCCCTTCACGGTTTCTTAAGTTCTTGGAGATCCGTAACTCCAATTGGGCTGATCTTTTTACACAATTTTTTTCCAGATATAAGCTTCCTTGCACCTGAAGTATAGCTCCAATCGATGTTCGAGGAGGGCACGATACACCAGGGCACGCCTGGTCCTGGTGTCATGCCCTGGTGGGTTGTGGTGGCCTCAGGCCTTCGTTTACGTTGATTCCACCTCCTAAAATTCACAAATATTCCAAAATAATTCTCCATAGAGTTTCATCATGTTTGGACCTCGTCTGATATGGATTTTCTGTGAAATAAAAATATGCAACAAACAGGAACTGGCACTGGGCACTGGATAAATAAGTTAGTCCAAATAAATCATATAAAAAGTTGCCAAAAGTATGTAAAAGTTGAATAATATTGGCATGAAACAATAAAAAATTATAGATACGACGGAGATGTATCAGCATCCCCAAGCTTAATTCCTGCTCGTCCTCGAACAGGTAAATGATAAAAAAAGACAATCTTTGATGTGGAATTCTACCTAGCATAAACTTGATCATATATCTAGTCATGGCATGAATATTAAGACATAAGTAATTAATAGCAATAGTCTATAATTTGACATAAAGACATCAATACTCAAGCATCCCAACAAACAATTATGTCTTTCAAAATGTCAATGCTAAAGAATGTTATCCCTATAAAATCATATAGTCTTGTCATGCTTTGTCTTCCTAACACAAAGTATAAATCATGTACTATCCCGGTGTCAACCAAGTAATTGGTTCATATGTTTTAACGCGCTTCAACATTTTCAACCCTCATGCAATACATGTGCGCAAGTCATGGATATAGCACTACGGGTGGAATAGAGTATGATGATAGGGGTAAATATAAAGAAGACAAAAAACTAAGAAAGTCTCACATCGACGCGGCTAACCAACGGGCTATGGAGATGCCCATCAATTGATATCAATGTGAGGAGTAGGGATTGCCATGCAACGAATGCACTAAGAGCTATAAGTGTATGAAAGCTCCATATGAAAACTAAGTGGGTGTGCATCTACTCCTATAATGAAAAAATTTCACTAGTATATGAAAGTGACAACATATAAGACTCTCAATATGAAAAACATCGTGCTACTTTGAAGAACAAGTGTGGTAAAGGATACTAACAACGCCCCTTCTCTCTTTGTTTTTTTTCCTTTTTCTTTTTTTCTTTTTCTTTTTTCTTTTTTCTTTTTTTTTCTTTTTTGCTCTCTGATTGTCCGGAGTCTCATCCCGACTTGTGGGGGAATCATAGTCTCCATCATTCTTTCCTCACTGAGGCACTGCTCTAAAAAGGAATAATGATGATCATCACACTTCTATTTACTTATAACTCAAAAGAAATAAAAATTACAACTTGATACCTATGACAACATATGACTCTATATGAATGCCTTTGGCATGTACCAGGATGTGCAATGATCTAGCATAACATGTATGAAAAATGATGAACAGTGGCTGAGCCACAACTACTATGTCAGCTATATGATCATGCAAAGCAATATGACAATGAATGCTCAAGTCATCAAAAAGGAAGCAGTGGAAGTTGCATGGGAATATATCTTGGAATGGCCATTGGAAAGCCATAATAGGTAGGTATGGTAGCTGTTTTGAGGAACATATAATAAGGCTTATGTGTGATAGAGCGTATCATATCACGGGGTTTGGATGCACCTACAAAGTTTGCACCAACTCTCGAGGTGAGAAAGGGCAATGCACGGTACCGTAGAGGATAGCAAATTGCGGAAAGGTAAAAGTGCATATAATCCATGGACACACATTAGTCATACATAACTCATATACTTATTGCAAAAGTTTATTAGCCCTGGGAGCAAAGTAATACTATGCATGTCCCTATGGGGATACATTGGTAGGAAAAGACCATCGTTCGTCCCCGACCGCCACTCATAAGGAAGACAATCAACAATAAATCATGCTCCAACTTTCATAGAATAATGAGAGACTATATGTGCATGCTTCAGGAATCACAAACCTTAACACCAATATTATTACTAACCAAAACCTTTTACTAGTAGCTCCCACATATACCATCTCTATATCGCAAAACTGTTGCAAGGAATCAAACATATCATATTCGGTGATCCATTAGCTTTATGTAGGATTTTATGAGTAGCCATGCAATTGACCAATTCCTGTTGACTCTCTAAATAGATATAAGTGTAGCATGAGATTTTAATTCTTTCTATAAAATACCATGCTCTAACAAATATAAGTGAAGCAAAAGAGCATTCTATGGACATCGGTTTTCTATGTGACGAGAAACAGGGAATCCAAACTTCAAATGATATAAGTGAAGCACATGAAGCATTCTATAAGGCCATGCTCAAAATATTTAAGTTAAATGAAATGAGCATTCTATAAATCAACCATGGACTATCTCATACCAACATGGTGCATAAAATAAAAATGAAATCTAACTGCAAAAGACGCTCCAGGATTTGCACATATCACATGAACGAAACGAAGACGAAAACATACCGATACTTGTTGAAGAAAGATGGGATGCCTTCCGGGGCATACCCAAGCTTAGACTCTTGAGTCTCCTTGAATATTGACTTGCGGTGCCTTGGGCATCCCCAAGCTTGAGCTCTTGTGTCTCCTCCTTCTCCTCATATCGAGACCTCCTCGATCTTTGATCACTTCATCCACACAAAACTCAACAGAAAGCTCGGTAAGATCCATTAGTATAATAGAGCAAATCACTACTCTAAGTACTATTGCAAACCAACTCATATTTTGTTTTTGCATTTTAGCTACTGTAATATAAATTTTCCATGGCTCATATCATCGATAAAAATTGATAGTTTCATCAAAACTAGCAAAACAATGCATCAAAAACAGAATCTGTCTTAAACAGGATAATCTATAGCAATCTGAACATACACCATACTTCTGGTACTCCAAAAATTCTACCAAATTAGGAATAAATAAAAAATTTGTATAGAAATACTGTACAAAAAGTTTCAGAAATGTTTGAAATTCCAGTAAAAAACGAAAATTCACGCGCTACAGCCAAAGTTTCTGTTTCTACACCGCACAAACCAACAAGCAATCTAATCATCCTAAAGGCAAATCTTGGCACGTTATTTTTATAATTCAATGGAATTGAACAAGGGGATAATTATTTTTGTGAAAATCTTCATGAAAAATTCTACATTGTTTCCATGAGCATGACCACAAGTGTTCAAGGTCGACCCTCACTTCCGCAATGCATCACCTTTCATTCACTTCTCTTTTGTCGAAACATTTTAAGTTCCCCTCTATGTTTTTTTGTTTTTAAACTTTATAAAAGCACTCAACAGAAATAAATGACTCTCTAAAACTTCCGGATTGTCTCCCTAGCAGTGCTTTCTTTAAAGCCATTAAGCTAGGCAATAAAGTGCTCAAGTAATGGATCCACCGGGATCCCAAGGTATATCAAAGCCAATTCTAATTAGCAATGATTTTGCATTTAGTAGTGAGCACAAAGCAATATATATCAAGCAATGTCCAACTCTCTTCCTATGCATCGGCATGTCATACAAGAACAATTCATGCGCATCAAGTAAAGGCCAATACATAGCATAAGCAGTTTCTTGCAATTTTATCGTGTTGGAAACATAAAGATGTGGAGATGTAGTTCCTCTCTCATAATAATTGCAAGTAGGAGCAGCAAGCACATGCATATTATATTCATCAAAATTACCATGTGCAACGGTAAAAGGCAACCATCAATATAGTCCTTAATAAGAAAAAACTTCTTCGATATAGTGTAGTTTGGAGAATTCAAAAAGATCATAGGACTATCATGTGTGGGTGCAATAGCAACAATTTCATGTTTAACATAAGGAACAATAGCAAGTTCATATCCAATAGCATAATTCATATTGGCATCTTGGCCAGAAGCATAGCAAGCATCATCAAAAAGGGATATTTCAAATGAATCAACGGGATCATAGCAATTATCATAGCATTCATCCTTCGGTAAGAATGAAGGGGAATTAAAAAAATGTATGATTTGAAGAGTTACTCTCATTAGATGTGGGCACGGGTAGCCAGTCCGCTCTTCCTCCTTATGTTCTTCGCTCTCCTCATCATCTTTTTCATCCAATGAGCTCACAGTTTCATCAATTTCTTCTTCCATAGACTCCTGCAAAATATTAGTCTCTTCTTGGACAGCGAAGACGCATCAATATCGAAATTGTATTTATAGTTATCAGAGCAATATTTAAGGATAGCAAAATTTTCAGGTCTATAAACTGAATCATCAAAATCTTCAAACTTTTTAAACAAAGATTCAATTTCATAAGCACCCTTAAAAGCAACAAATATTTTATTCGTTCCACATCATAGTAATCATATATACCATTAGCATAAGAATCCAAGGTTTCATTATCATTAAATTTGCATGAAAAGGGAAGATGTGGAGCATTCATCCTAGAGAAACAAGTATAATCATATCTCAAGCATAAATCCCGAGCATACGAATGCAACATATAAATTTGATCCCATAACAATTTCCCTTTATGAGTCAAGTGATAATCCCTAAAGTATTCACGTTGATCCAACGTTACTGCCATTATCATATTGAATGGGGTTTTCTCAGGATTATCAAAGTAGTGCATAATATTTTTCACATAACGATCATCAGGGGTTTTAGGAGGTTCCCCATCTCCATCAGTAGCTAGTACCACTAATTTTTTTGGTGTTTCGTGTTCCACATCAATAAATAAAGATAAAGAACAACTTAGAACAGGAAATAAAACTACTTAGTGATAAAGCAAACGAGCACGCACGAGAATATTCACCCCACGCTATTGCTCCCCGGCAACAGCGCCAGAAAAAGGTCTTCATAACCCACAAGTATAGGGGATAATTTGTAGCCTTCTTCGATAAATAAGAGTGTCAAAACCAACGAGGAGCTAAAGGTAGAACAAATATTCCCTCAAGTTCTATCGACCACCGATACAACTCTACGCACACTTGACATTTGCTTTAGCTAAAACAAGTATGAAACTATTTTGCAAGAATAAAACTAAGAATAAAATGCAAGGTAATAAAAGTGGATAGCTTTTGTCAACAAGAAAGTCATTTGTCCCTAGACAATTGATAACAAGTACCGATAATCATACTTGCAACTTTATATGAGGGACAAGCATGAGCTAACATACTTCCTCTACTTGGATCATATGCACTTATGATTGGAACTCTAGCAAGCATCCGCAACTACTAAATATCATTAAGGTCATGAAACCCAACCATAGCTTTAAGTATCAAGTCCTCTTTACTCCCATACACCATCACCCACTTATCCGTGTTTAAGCTGCTGTCACCCCCGCAACACTGACATAAGCAAACCATGAACATATTGCAACACCGTAAAATGGTGGCCCCTCACGTTTGCGCGATACTGAGGGCACCATAGGACAACACCATAAATAAAATATACAATCATACCAACCAAGATCATGATTCACCCATAAGACAAAATGGATCTACTCAAACATCATAGGATAACCATAGATCATTGGTAAATAATATATGGAGTTGAGCACCATGTTTATGTAGAGATTAAATTGGGGAGAAGGGGTGTTACACCGCTGCATAGAGGGGGAGAAAGTTGGTGTTGTCAGTAGCAAGATTGTTGATGAACATTACTGTCACGATCCTAGCCCCGGCGGCACTCCAGCGCCACCGGGAGAGAGGGGTGAGAGCCCCCTGCTTCTTCTTCTTCCTTAGCCTCCCCCCAAGATGGGAGGAGGGTTCCCCCTCTGGTCCATGGTCTCCATGGAGGCAGAGGGGCGGGAGCCCCTCTGAGATTGTATCTCCCTCTCTGTTCTCTTCTGTTTCCCGCTCCTCAGATCTGGCCCTTCACGGTTTCTTAAATTCCTGGAGATTCGTAACTCCGATTGCGCTGATCTTTTTACACGATTTTTTTTCCGGATATAAGCTTCCTTCCACCCGAAGTAGACGTTCGAGGAGGGAATGATACACCAGGGCGCGCCCGGGCCTGGTGGCGCGCCCTGGTGGGTTGTGGTGGCCTCGGGCCTCCAATTACGTTGATTCCACCTCCTAAAATGCTCAAATATTCCAAAATAATTCTTCGTAGAGTTTCATCACGTTTGGACTTCGTTTGATATTGATTTTCTATGAAACAAAAACATGCAACAAACAGGAACTGGCACTGGGCACTAGATAGGTAAGTTAGTCCAAATAAATCTATAAAAAGTTGCCAAAATTATGTAAAAGTTGAATAATATTGGCCTGAAACAATAAAAAATAATATATATGACGAAGACGTATCACCTGCACAGCATACAGCTCGCACGCTTCTCGGTGAGCCTGCGCATTGGAGGACAGCTTGCATGCCTCCCGGACAGCTTGCACAGCGGACTACGCTCGCACGCCTCCCGTCTACTCAAGGAGCTGTCCACACGGCACCTCCTAGCCATTAAAAGTGTGGCGCGTGGCAACACGTGAATGGTTAAGAGAACACCCACGATTAATTATACAAACGTTTGAGATGATAAGGTGGCAGCCATTTGTTTCAAAATGCCTCCGTTGGCTGTTGATTCGAGTGTGCCTTCTCTCAAATTGGACACGAAAAATACCACAACATGTCGGGTGCCATTCCATGATAGCATGCCAAGTTTCATGAAATTCAGACGAGTTCTGGATTTACTAGAATTTAAAAACAAAGTATCTCAATGTTTTCTCGGCAAGCAACGGTGCCCTGGTGTTTGAAATCCATTCCCATTTCTTCCATGGTACCTAAGCATGCAGCCAAGAACACACATTTGATTTTTGAACCCATTTTTCTGCACTTGAGCATGTCCCTGTAGTTCAAATTTGAATTATGTACATGAAATGCCTAGAAAACTCAGTTAATGTATATAAATATCCAAACAAACCCCAAAAAATTCCAATTTTAACACGACACTCCTTTTGCTCTATGTTGCCACTAGGAAAAAATTTGAAAGCAAGAAGAGGAAATTAATATCGTTTCATCCACGAAGGAGGCACATTCCCAACCAGAACCATGAGGCTTGTTGTGAGAAGCTCTGGTTTGTGAGAAGCTTATAACCAAACTTGCTTCCAAATGGGAGAATTTTTTTACCACAGGATGTTGATGTCCTTCCATGATAGCACGCCAAGTTTCATGAAATTAGGACGAGTTTTGGATTTACTAGAATTTTAAAACCATGTATCTCGATGTTTGTGGCCAAGTGACGATGCCGAGGTGTTTGACATTCATTCCCATTTCTTGCACGGGACATAAGTATCCAGCCAAGGACACACACTTGATTTTTAACCCATTTTTATGCACTGGAGCATGTGCCTGCATTTCAAATTTGAATTATGCTGATAAATGCATAGAAAACTCAGTTAATGTATAAAAATGTCCAAACGAACCCTAAAAAATTCCAAAATTTAACACAACACTCCTCTTGTTTTATGTTGATACTATAAAAATTTTGAAAGCAAGAAGAGGCAACGAATATCGCTTCATCCACAAAGGTGACACTTTCCTACCGAAACCATGAGGCTTGTTGTGACAAGCTCTGGTTTGTGAGAAGCTTACGCTACAAAAAAAAAGACACATCTGTGACATTTTGGGCCGAATGAAAGTTTTTCTCTCATACTTATGACACTTCTATGACGATAATTTGTGACAAAATCCGGTATCATCATAGATGCGGTGGGCTCCTACTTCTATGACAAAAAATCATGACAAAAAATGGGCTTTTTGTCCTGGGCGGGCCGGAGACGCAGCTGCATGACATTCTTTGGGCCGTCCATGACGGAAAAAACTGTGGTAGAAGCGAGGGCGAGGAAAATATCGGAGTGTTCCCGGTTATGGTGGGTGGTCGGGGCCGAGTGATGCGCGTTTGTCTCGTACACGCACGTGCATGGGTGCGAGACGTTGGGCTCTAACTGAACCCGAGCGAGGCGTTGGGCACTAACTGAACCCGAGCGATTGCACTGCAGGCTAAGCATTACTGAACCCGAGCGATCGATCGATGGTTGTTAACTGAACCCGATCGAGTGATTCCTTCGCTACTGCTGCTAACTGAAGCCGATCGATGCTGCCTCTGGATGAACAGTGAGTGTTGCTGGGGGGTTTGGATGAACAGTTCCCGGTGGGGGTGGATTGACAAGACCCCGTGGTGTTGCCTCTAGATGAACAGGACCTCGATCGACCGAGACGGTTGGGGATGGATGAACAGGACCCCGTGGAGGGCAGGATGAACAGGACCACCCCGTGGAGGGCTCGATGAACAGTAGATGATGGAGGGCTGGATGAACAGTAGCCCGTGGAGGGGTGGTTGAACAGGAGCCCATGGAGAGGGCTGGTTGAACATTAGGTGGTGGAGTAGCGCACGGTGGAGGCTAGATGAATAGGAGCCCGTGGATGAAGAGTCGCAAGTGGAGGCTGGAGGAGGTTGACGGTGGATGAACAGTAGCCCATGGAGGCTGGAGGGGGTCGACGGTGGAGATGAACAGTATCCCATGGAGTCCCGTTTTGCGGTACGCCACACCGCTCCTGATGAACAGGACCCCCATTTCGACCGTAGCACACCAACACAAGAGTCCGTTTCCTCCGTTTTGCGGTATGCCACACCGCTCCCGATCAACAGGACCCCCGTTTCGACCATAGGAGGTCCGTTTCCTTCGTTTTGCAGTACCCCAGACCCCTCCTGATGA
Organism: Triticum dicoccoides; assembly: GCF_002162155.2. Classification (NCBI taxonomy): domain Eukaryota; kingdom Viridiplantae; phylum Streptophyta; class Magnoliopsida; order Poales; family Poaceae; genus Triticum; species Triticum dicoccoides. The sequence goes on along the minus strand of NC_041383.1, from coordinate 658,379,618 downwards.
ACAGGATCCCGTTTTGAACATGTCTGGTCGAACACAAGGTCGTTTCCTCCGTTCTGTAGTACGCCAGGCCTTGTTTCCATCGGCTGTTCCGTCCAAGCCGGTTGCCTCCCATGCGTTCCGTTGCCTCCTGATGAACACGATGCATTCTGTTGCCTCCCCATGACCACGACGGAGACGTAGTTTCTCCGTTCCGACCCAGCCATTTATAGGAGCCCTCGCCATACGTACGCATGAGTAGGCATTCGAGACCTCGCCCGTATGTACGTACGTGGCCGTATTTACTCTCTTGCACCCTGACCGCTGCATGTACGTGTACAAGCTACGTGCGCGCCTCTACTACGACACGTGCGTGCCTCTACATCGACTAGTATGTACGTACA
>NC_041383.1:658263178-658379138 GCF_002162155.2 Triticum dicoccoides | reverse complement strand
CTATGTATGCTTCGACAAGGTGAGTCTTGTAGGATCGGAAGTATGTCTAGAGGGGGGGGGGGGTGATTAGACTACTTCACCAAATAAAAACTTAGCCTTTTCCCAATTTTAGTCTTTGGCAGATTTTAGCAACTTAGCATAAGTCAAGCAATCTAAACATGATTCAAGCAAGCATGCAAAGAGTATATGAGCAGCGGAAAGTAAAGCATGCAACTTGCAAGAATATAAAGGGAAGGGTTTGGAGAGTGCAAACGCAATAGGAGACACAGATGTTTTTGTCGTGGTTCCGATAGGTGGTGTTATCATACATCCATGTTGATGGAGACTTCAACCCACGAAGGGTAACGGCTGCACGAGTCCATGGAGGGCTCCACCCACGAAGGGTCCACGAAGACGCAACCTTGTCTATCCCACCATGGCCGTCACCCATGAAGGACTTGCCTCACTAGGGGTAGATCTTCACGAAGTAGGCGATCTCCTTGCCCTTACAAACTCCTTGGTTCAACTCCACAATCTTGTCGGAGGCTCCCAAGTGACACCTAGCCAATCTAGGAGACACCACTCTCCAAGAAGTAACAAATAGTGTGTTGATGATGAACTCCTTGCTCTTGTGGTTCAAATGATAGTCTCCCCAACACTCAACTCTCTCTCACAGGATTTGGATTTGGTGGAAAGAAGATTTGAGTGGAAAGTAACTTGGGAAGGCTAGAGATCAAGATTCATATGGTAGGAATGGAATATTTGGGCCTCAACACAAGTGTAGGTGGTTTTCTCTCTCAGAAAATGTATGTTGGAAGTGTAGGTTCATTCTTATGGCTCTCTCCATGAATGAAGAGTGGGTGGAGGGGTATATATAGCCTCCACACAAAATCTAACCGTTACACACAACTTACCAATCTCGGTGGGACCGAATTGAGAAACTCGGTCGGACCGATTCAGCAAATGATGTGACCGTTAGGATTTTCGGTGGTACCGATATGCAACTCGGTAGGACCGATATCATTAGGGTTAGGGCATAACGTAATCTCGGTGAGACCGATTACACAAACTCGGTGAGACCGATTTTGGTAATGGACACACAGAGGGTTGGTCAGGCAAACTCGGTGGGACCGATTCGCTCATCTTGGTGAGACCGAAATGTTACGAAAGGGAAACAGAGAGTTTGCATTGCAGTCTCGGTTGGACTGATCACTCATCTCGGTTGGACCGAAACTTTACGAAGGGAAACAGAGAGATTACAATCCCATCTCGGTGAGACCGAGATCCCTATCGGTGAGACCGATTTGCCTAGGGTTTGTGGCAATGGCTATGACATCTGAACTCGGTGGCGCCGGATAGAAAGAATTGGTGGGGCCGAGTTTGACTTTTGGTTTAGGTCATATGTAGATGTGAGAAAGTAGTTGAGGGCTTTGGAGCATATCACTAAGCATTTTGAGCAATAAATCCATTAAGCAACACCTCATCCCTCCTTGATAGTATTGGCTTTTCCTATAGACTCAATGTTATCTTGGATCACTAAAATAGAAAATGTAGAGTCTTCAGCTTTGAGCTTGGGCCAATCTTTTTGTCCTTAGCATTTTAAGGGGTCCACTTTTCTCATCCATGCCATGCCAATCATTGAGCTTTCCTGAAAGATTTATCTTGAACTAGCATTAGCTCAATGAAATATATGTTGTTAGGAATTACCAAAACCACTCAGGGATAGTTGCACTTTCAATCTCCCCCTTTTTGGTAATTGATGACAACATATAGATCAAAGCTTCGACAAATGATAATAAGATTTAAGAACATTGTTGCCTTGAGAAGTATGTGAAAAGTAAGAGCTCCCCCTAAATTTGTGCATTATTTAAAATTTTCTTTGGACTGCAAATGCACAATGAGTTAGGATCATGGGTCACTCTTCCATGTCACATACATCTTGGTGGAGCGCTCAAAATGATAATAATTAAATACATGCACTCATCACCAAGCAAAGTGAGTGATCATGTGAGAATATAGGGGATAATGTCATCCAACAAGCATTAAGGTAGCATATGTTCAAACACATGATCATCCAAGAATCTCACACAAGGCATAGAGTATCTCAAACAAGCAAATAACGAAGTTCAACCACCAAAAAGACAAGAGAGACCAAAATCAACACTCTCTCTTGAAGCCTATGATCTATACATTTTCTCCCCCTTTGGCAACAAGTTACCAAAAAGTTCATAAAAAATGCATAGTGCTAAACGACTCTCAGGCTCAGTCTTCATGGGATGGTGTAGAGATGGCTCCTTGGACGAACACGTCTGTTAATGTAGTTGGAGCTGGTGGAGAGGGTGCTGGAGATGGATGTACTGAAGCTGTAGCTGGTGTAGATGATGTAGCTCTAGTGTCTGGAACAGGCACTGCAGCAGATCTCTGTACTCTGGGCACTCTAGCAAACACATCAGTAGTTGACTTGCCATTCTTCTCCTCCACTTCCTCCTGAAGTTGCTCAACTGTAGTTTGGATCTCTGTCACTTTGACATGAAGAGAATAGAACTTCTGCTCCGTGATTCTCTCCAAGCTCTCCTTGTTTTGAGTTAGGGTAGCCAGGCCCTTCTCAATCCTTAGAGTGGAGGCAATCAAGTAGCCTAGCTGATCTTCCTTGCTCTTCAGGAAGATCTCAGATGCCTCTTCAGCAGTTGGCATCCTTGCAGCCTTCTCAGTCCTTGCCTTCTCCTTCTTCTCTTGTGCTTGTACCGATGATGGTTCATTTTCATTCATCACAATAGTGTTGTCCTCAAAGTCAGGGTAGATGGGCACGTGTTCCTTGTCCAAGAGATATGTGCCAGTGCCCATCTTGGAGTTTATAAGCTCCTGAATCTGTGGGGCATACCCACAACTCCTCTTCTGATCAGCAGCAGTCCTCTTGATTGTTTCCACAATTAGGATCATGACTTTGAACTTCTGAGGCACATCAAATATATGAAGAAATTTAATTGCATAGCCTCTGATCATCTTGTGATCACCTGACTTGGGCAACAAAGTGTGCCTTAAAATCCAGTTGATAGTGGGCAGTCCTGACAACAGATAATGTACGGATCCAAACTTGTGTGTGTCAAGTGCCGCATCTGGGATCTCTTTGTACATGTGTGTTGGGGAACGTGGTAATTTCAAAAATTTCCTACGCACACGTAAGATCATGGTAATGCATAGCAACGAGAGGGGAGAGTGTTGTCCACGTACCCTCGTAGACTGAAAGCGGAAGTGTTAGAACAACGCGGTTGATGTAGTCGTACGTCTGCACGACCCGACCGATCAAGCACCGAAACTACGGCACCTCCGAGTTCTAGCACACGTTCAGCTCGATGACATCCCTCGAACTCCGATCCAGCCGAGTGTCAAGGGAGAGTTCCGTCAGCATGACGGCGTGGTGACGATCTTGATGTACTACCGACGCAGGGCTTCGCCTAAGCACCGCTACGATATTATCGAGGTGGATTATGGTGGAGGGGGGCACCGCACACAGCTAAGAGATCCAAGGGATCAATTGTTGTTGTGCCTAGAGGTGCCCCCCTGCCCCCGTATATAAAGGAGCAAGGGGGGAGGGGGCGGCCGACCTACGAGGGGCGCGCCAAGGGGAGTCCTACTCCCACCGGGAGTAGGACTCCCTCCTTCCTTGTTGGAGTAGGAGAAGGAGGAAAGAGGGGGAGAGGAGGAAGGAAAAGGGGGCCGCACCCCTTGTCCAATTCGGACCAGAGGGGGGCTGCGCGCCTCCTTCCTTTCGGCCTCTCTCCTCTATTCTCGTATGGCCCAATAAGGCCCATATACTCCCCGGCGAATTCCCGTAACTCTCCGGTACTCCGAAAAATACCCGAATCACTCGGAACCTTTCCGAACTCCGAATATAGTCGTCCAATATATCGATATTTATGTCTCGACCATTTTGAGACTCCTCATCATGTCCCCGATCTCATCCGGGACTCCGAACTCCTTCGTTACATCAAAACTCATAAACTCATAATATAACTGTCATCGAAACCTTAAGCGTGCGGACCCTACGGGTTCGAGAACAATGTAGAAATTACCTAGAACTATTCTCGGTCAATAACCAATAGCGGAACCTGGATGCTCATATTGGCTCCCACATATTCTACGAAGATCTTTATCGGTCAAAGCGCATAACAACATACGTTGTTCCCTTTGTCATCGGTATGTTACTTGCCCAAGATTCGATCGTCGGTATCCCAATACCTAGTTCAATCTCGTTACCAGCAAGTCTCTTTACTCGTTACGTAATGCATCATTCCGTAACTAACTCATTAGCTACATTGCTTGCAAGGCTTATAGTGATGTGCATTACCGAGAGGGCCCAGAGATACCTCTCCGACAATCGAAGTGAAAAAACCTAATCTCGAAATACGCCAACCCAACATGTACCTTTAGAGACACCTGTAGTACTCCTTTATAATCACCCTGTTACGTTGTGACGTTTGGTAGCACCCAAAGTGTTCCTCCGGTAAACGGAAGTTGCATAATCTCATAGTTACAGGAACATGTATAAGTCATGAAGAAAGCAACAGTAACATACTAAACGATCAAGTGCTAAGCTAACGGAATGGGTCAAGTCAATCACATCATTCTCCTAATGATGTGATCCCGTTAATCAAATGACAACTCTTTTGTCTATGGTTAGGAAACATAACCATCTTTGATAAACAAGCTAGTCAAGTAGAGGCATACTAGTGACACTATGTTTGTCTATGTATTCACACATGTATTATGTTTCCGGTTAATACAATTCTAGCATGAATAATAAACATTTATCATGATATAAGGAAGTAAATAATAACTTTATTATTGCCTCCAGGGCATATTTCCTTCAGTCTCCCACTTGCACTAGAGTCAATAATCTAGTTCACATCATCATGTGATTTAACACCAATATTCACATCTGTATGTGATTAATACTCATAGTTCACATCGTCATGTGATCAACACCCAAAGGGTTTACTAGAGTCAATAATCTAGTTCACATCGCTATGTGATTAACACCCAAAGAGTACTAAGGTATGATCATGTTTTGCTCGTGAGAGAAGTTTAGTCAACGGGTCTGTCATATTTCAGAGTCGTATGTACTTTGCAAATATTCTATGTCTACAACGCTTTGCACGGAGCTACTCTAGCTAATTGCTCCCACTTTCAATATGTATCCAGATTGAGACTTAGAGTCATCTGGATCGGTGTAAAAGCTTGCATCGATGTAACTCTTTACGACGAACTCTTTTATCACCTCCATAATCGAGAAACATATCCTTATTCTACTAAGGATAATTTTGACCAATGTCCAGTGATCTACTCCTAGATCACTATTGTACTCCCTTGCCAAACCAGGGCAGATTATACAATAGGTCTGGTCCATAGCATGGCATATTTTTATAGAACCTATGACTGATGCATAGGGAATGACTTTCATTCTCTTTCTATTTTCTGCCGTGGTCGTGTCTTGAGTCTTACTCAATTTTTACACCTTTGCAACACAGGCAAAAACTCTTTCTTTGACTGTTCCATTTTGAACTATTTCAAAATCTTGACAAGGTATGTACTTATTGAAAAAACTTGTCAAGCGTCTTGATCTATCTCAATAGATCTTGATGCTCAATATGTAAGCAGCTTCACCGAGGTCTTTCATTGAAAAACCTTTTATTCAAGTATCCTTTTATGCTATCCAAAAATTCTATATCATTTCCAATCAACAATATGTCTTGCACATATAATATCAGAAATGCTACAGAGATCCCACTCACTTTCATGTAAATACATGCCTTTCCAAAAGTCTGTATAAAACCATATGCTTTGATCAACTCATCAAAGCGTATATTCCAACTCCGAGATGCTTGCACCAGTCCATTGATGGATCGTTGGAGCTTGCACATTTTGTTAGTACCTTTACGATTAACAAAACCTTTTGGTTGCATCATATACAACTCTTCTTTAATAAATCCATTAAAGAATGTAGTTTTTGACATCCATTTGCCAGATTTCATAACATGTGACAATTGCTAACATGATTCGGACAGACTTAAGCATCGCTACAGTTGAGAAAATCTCATTGTAGTCAACACCTTGAACTTGTCGAAAACCTTTTTGTGACAAGTCGAGCTTTGTAGATAGTAACACTACTATCAGTGTCTGTCTTCCTCTTGAAAGATCAATTTATTTAACATGTCTTGCTGATCATCGAGCAAGTTAATCAAAGTCCATACTTTGTTCTCATACATGGATCCTATCTCAGATTTCATGGCCTCAAGCCATTTCGCTGAATCTGGGCTCATCATCGCTTCCTCATAGTTCGTAGGTTCATCATGGTCTACTAACATGACTTCTAGAACGGGATTACCGTACCACTTTGGTGCGGATCTTATTCTGGAAGACCTACGAGGTTCGGTAGTAACTTGATCTGAAGCTTCATGATCATCATCATTAACTTCCTCACTAATCGGTGTAGGCATCACTGAAACTGATTTCTGTGATGAACTACTTTCCAATTTGGGAGAAGGTACAATTACCTTATCAAGTTCTACTTTCCTCCCACTCACTTCTTTCGAGAGAAACTCCTTCTCTAGAAAGGATCCATCTTAGCAACGAAACTTGCTTTCAGATCTGTGATAGAAGGTGTACCCAATAGTTACCTTTGGGTATTCTATGAAGACGCACTTCTCCGATTTGGGTTCGAGCTTATCAGGTTGAATAAGCATCGCAGCCCCAAACTTTAAGAAACGACAACTTTGGTTTCTTGCCAAACCACAGTTCATAAGGCGTCGTCTCAACGGATTTTGATGGTGCCCTATTTAAAGTGAATGCAACTGTCTCTAATGCATAATCCCAAAACGATAGTGCTAAACCGATAAGAGATATCATAGATTGCACTATATCCAATAAAGTACGGTTATGACGTTCGGACACACCATTAAGCTGTGGTGTTCCAGGTGGCATGAGTTTGTGAAACTATTCCACATTGTTTTAATTGAAGACCAAACTCGTAACTCAAATATTCTTCACCACCATCAGATCATAGAAACTTTATTTTCTTGTTACGAGGATTCTTCAATTCACTCTGAAATTCTTTGAACTTTTCAAATGTTTCAGACTTGTGTTTTATTAAGTAGATATACTCATATCTGCTCAAATCATCTTGTGAAGGTCAGAAAATAACGATACTTGCCACGAGCATCAACACTCATTGGATCGCATACATCGGTATGTATTATTTCCAACAAGTCAGTAGCTCGTTCCATTGTTCCGGAGAGCGGAGTTTTAGTCATCTTGCCCAAAAGGAATGTTCGCAAACATCAAATGATTCATAACCAAGTGATTCCAATAATCCATCTTTATGGAGTTTCTTCATGCGCTTTACACCGATATGACCCAAACGACAGTGCCACAAATAAGTTGCACTATCATTATTAACTTTGCATCTTTTGGCATCAATATTATGAATATGTGTATCACTACGATCGAGATCCAACAAACTATTTTCATTGGGTGTATGACCATCGAAGGCTTTATTCATGTAAACAGAATAACAATTATTCTCTGACTTTAAATGAAAAATCATATTGCAATAAACATGATCAAATCATATTCATGCTCAACGCAAACGCCAAACAACATTTATTTAGGTTCAACACTAATCCTGAAAGTATAGGAAGTGCGCGATGATGATCATATCAATCTTGGAACCACTTCCAACACTAATCGTCACTTCCCCTTCAACTAGTCTCTTGTTTATTCTGTAACTCCTGTTTCGAGTTACTAATATTTAGCAACCGAACAAGTATCAAATATTCAGGGGCTACTATAAACACTAGCAAAGTACACATCAATAACATGTATATCAAATATACCCTTGTTCACTTTGCTATCCTTCTTATCCACCAAATATTCAGGGCATTTCCGCTTCTAGTGACCATTTCCTTGCAGTATAATCACTCAGTTTCAGGCTTTGGTCCATCTTTGGGGTTCTTCACGGGACTGACAACTTGCTTGTCATTCTACTTGAAGTTCCCTTTCTTTCCCTTTGCCCTTTTCGTGAAACTAGTGATCTTGTCAACCATCAACACTTGATGCTCTTTCTTGATTTCTACCTTCGTCGATTTCAACATCACGAAGAGCTCGGGAATCGTTTTCGTCATCCCTTGCATACTGTAGTTCATCACAAAGTTCTACTAACTTGGTGATGGTGACTAGAGAACTCTATCAATCACTATCTTATCTGGAAGATTAACTCCCACTTGATTCAAGCAATTGTAGTACCCAGACAATCTGAGCACATGCTCACTAGTTGAGCGATTCTCCTCCATCTTTTAGCCATAGAACTTGTTGGAGACTTCATATCTCTCAACTCGGGTATTTGCTGGAAATATTAACTTCAATTCCTGGAACATCTCATATGGTCCATGACATTCAAAACGTCTTTGAAGTCCCGATTCTAAGCCGTTAAGCATGGTGCACTAAACTATCAAGTAGTCATCATATTGAGCTAGCCAAACGTTCATAACGTCTGCATCTGCTCCTGCAATAGGTCTGTCACCTAGCGGTGCATCAAGGACATAATTCTTCTATGCAGCAATGAGGATAAACCTCAGATCACGGACCAAGTCCGCATCATTGCTACTAACATCTTTTCAACTTAGTTTTTCTCTAGGAACACATATAAAAACACAGGGAAGAAAAAAAACATAGGGAAGCAACAACGCGAGCTATTTATCTACAACATAATTTGCAAAATACTACCAGGACTAAGTTCATGATAAATTAAAGTTCAATTAATCATATTACTTAAGAACTCCCACTTAGAAAGACATCCCTCTAATCCTCTAAGTGATTACGTGATCCATATCAACTACAAAATGTCCGATCATCACGTGAGATGGAGTAGTTTCAACGGTGAACATGAATATGTTGATCATATCTACTATATGATTCACGCTCGACCTTTCGGTCTCCGTGTTCCGAGGCCATATCTGTTATATGCTAGGCTCGTCAAGTTTAACCTGAGTATTCCGCGTGTGCAACTATTTTTCACCCATTGTATTTGAACGTAGAGCCTATCACACCCGATCAGCACGTGGTGTCTCAGCACGAAGAACTTTCGCAACGGTGCATACTCAGGGAGAACACTTCTTGATAATTTAGTGAGAGATCATCTTAAAATGCTACCGTCAATCAAAGCAAGATAAGATGCATAAAGGATAAACATCACATGCAATCAATATAAGTGATATGATATGGCCATCATCATCTTGTGCTTGTGATCTCCATCTTCGAAGCACCGTCATGATCACCATCGTCACCGGCGCGACACCTTGATCTCCATCGTAGCATCGTTGTCGTTACGCCATCTATTGCTTCTACGACTATCGCTACCGCTTAGTGATAAAGTAAAGCAATTACAGGGCGTTTGCATTTCATACAATAAAGCGACAACCATATGGCTCCTGCCAGTTGCCGATAACTTCGGTTACAAAACATGATCATCTCATACAATAAAATATAGCATCACGTCTTGACCATATCACATCACAACATGCCCTGCAAAAACAAGGTAGACGTCCTCTACTTTGTTGTTGCAAATTTTACGTGGCTGCTACGGGCTTAGCAAGAACCGTTCTTACATACGCATCAAAACCACAACGATAGTTCGTCAAGTTAATGCTGTTTTAACCTTCGCAAGGACCGGGCGTAGCCACACTCGGTTTAGCTAAAGTGAGAGAGATAGACACCCGCCAGTCACCTTTAAGCACGGGTGCTCATAACGGTGAAACCAGTCTCGTGTAAGTGTACGCGTAATGTCGGTCCGGGCCGCTTCATCTCACAATACCGCTGAGCCAAAGTATGACATGCTGGTAAGCAGTATGACTTCTATCACCCACAACTCACTTGTGTTCTACTCGTGCATATGACATCTACGTATAAAACCAGGCTCGGATGCCACTGTTGGGGAACGTGGTAATTTCAAAAATTTCCTACGCACACGTAAGATCATGGTGATGCATAGCAACGAGAGGGGAGAGTGTTGTCCACGTACCCTCATAGACCGAAAGCGGAAGCGTTAGAACAACGCGGTTGATGTAGTCGTACGTCTTCACGGCCCGACCGATCAAGCACCGAAACTACGGCACCTCCGAGTTCTAGCACACGTTCAGCTCGATGACGTCCCTCGAACTCCGATCCAGCTGAGTGTCGAGGGAGAGTTCCGTCAGCACGACGGCGTGGTGACGATCTTGATGTAGTACCGACGCAGGGCTCCGCCTAAGCACCGCTACGATATTATCGAGGTGGATTATGGTGGAGGGGGGCACCGCACATGGCTAAGAGATCCAAGGGATCAATTGTTGTTGTGCCTAGAGGTGCCCCCCTGCCCCCGTATATAAAGGAGCAAGGGGGAGGGGGCGGCCGACCTAGGAGGGGCGCGCCAAGGGGAGTCCTACTCCCACCGGGAGTAGGACTCCCTCCTTCCTTGTTGGAGTAGGAGAAGGGGGAAAGAGGGGGAGAGGAGGAAGGAAAAGGGGGACGCACCCCTTGTCCAATTCGGACCAGAGGGGGGCTGCGCGCCTCCTTCCTTTCGGCCTCTCTCCTCTATTCCCGTATGGCCCAATAAGGCCCATATACTCCCCGGCGAATTCCCGTAACTCTTCGGTACTCTGAAAAATACCCGAATCACTCGGAACCTTTACGAACTCCGAATATAGTCATCCAATATATCGATCTTTACGTCTCAACCATTTCGAGACTCCTCGTCATGTCCCTGATCTCATCCGGGACTCCGAACTCCTTCGGTACATCAAAACTCATAAACTCATAATATAACTGTCATCGAAACCTTAAGCGTGCGGACCCTACGGGTTCGAGAACAATGTAGACATGACCTAGAACTATTCTCGGTCAATAACCAATAGCGGAACCTAGATGCTCATATTGGCTCCCACATATTCTACGAAGATCTTTATCGGTCAAACCGCATAACAACATACGTTGTTCCCTTTGTCATCGGTATGTTACTTGCCCAAGATTCGATCGTTGGTATCCCAATACCTAGTTCAATCTCGTTACCGGCAAGTCTCTTTACTCGTTACGTAATGCATCATTCCGTAACTAACTCATTAGCTACATTGCTTGCAAGGCTTATAGTGATGTGCATTATCGAGAGGGCCCAGAGATACCTCTCCGACAATCGGAGTGACAAAACCTAATCTCGAAATACGCCAACCCAACATGTACCTTTGGAGACACCTGTAGTACTCCTTTATAATCACCCAGTTACATTGTGATGTTTGGTAGCACCCAAAGTGTTCCTCCGGTAAACGGGAGTTGCATAATCTCATAGTTACAGGAACATGTATAAGTCATGAAGAAAGCAACAGCAACATACTAAACGATCAAGTGCTAAGCTAACGGAATGGGTCAAGTCAATCACATCATTCTCCTAATGATGTGATCCCGTTAATCAAATGACAACACTTTTGTCTATGCTTAGGAAACATAACCATCTTTGATAAACAAGCTAGTCAAGTAGAGGCATACTAGTGACACTATGTTTGTCTATGTATTCACACATGTATTATGTTTCCGGTTAATACAATTCTAGCATGAATAATAAACATTTATCATGATATAAGGAAATAAATAATAACTTTATTATTGCCTCTAGGGCATATTTCCTTCAATGTGAGCCATGGAGTTGTGATCTTTCTTCTTTTTGGCATAGATATCCAAGTCATCCTCATTTTCCTTTGGAGCATTGATCAATCCAGACCATTCTTCAACTGTTGACTGGTACCTTGTACCCTCAGACATCCACACTATCCTCCCATCTGGGTAGAAATGAGATGTGGAGTAGAACTACACAATGAGCTCATCATTCCACTTTGTGAGCTTCTCTCCAACAAAGTCTACTACTCCACAAGACTTCAAAGTGTCATAAACTCCAGGATAGTGCTCTTCATTTTTCTTGATATAGTCCCAGTAAACCCATCTCATATCACAGACTATGGGCTTCTTGTCAAGTAGCACTGTCTCATAGAAGTCTTGCTGTTCCTTTGTGTGTTACCTGTAGTCCACATCAGTTCTTCTCCTGACAGCATAGGGGTCAGTCAGTCTCCACTGTCTAAGACCTGCATCCTTCCGGAGCTTCATGTCTTCTGCAACTGGGTGAGCATCATTATGACCTAGGATTTTGGGCTTCAACTTCCTCAAGACTAGTGAGTCTTCATCTTCTTCTTCAGCTGCTTCACACTCTAGGGCCTTGTTCTTCTCTGCAGCTGGAATATTCCCGGTATTCCTCTTGGGTGCAGACTTGGGTTTTGGTGCAGTAGCCTTAGGAGCATCTTAGGGCTTATATGGAGCAGCCCCTGATCTAATAGCATCTCCCATTAGCTTTTGAGCTTTAGGTGCTGGTGCAGCAACCTCTTCCTCTTCTTCCTCCATCATGGAGGGCTTTTGCAATAACCCTGGCCATGGTCTTCTTGACCCTTTCTTTCCTTTTCTTCCCTTCTGGAGCAGCGTCTTTGGGTTCAGATTCCAAAGTCACTTGAGTAGAGGCTCTGGCCTTTGACATAGGAACTCTTCTTGCAGGTGCTTTGGTCTTCATACCAGGCTTAGTGGCAGCAGTTGTGCCATATACCTTCTTCAGCACCTTCTTCTTAGACGTGGCCTCATCCTCAACAGCCACATAGTCCTCATCCTCAGAATCTAAGGTTCTCTTCTTTCTGGCCCTGGTGGCTGCCTTTGGCAAATTGCTGGGTGTGCTCCTACTGCCCTCATCTGAGGTACTGGAGGGACTAGTGCCCTCACTCATGTGAACTTGCTCCTCAGACATGTTCTGACTGTCACTCTGATCTGACATGATGCAAACACTGACAACAGACCCTGTGAATAGATATAGATGAGGTAGAGTAGATGACCATCACAAAGCACAAAGGTTTTTGCAATAGATTGAGTCAAAAACTTAGTTTTAGTTTTCCACAGAAAGCATTTCGGAGCTACCGATTTGTAAACTCGGTGATACCAAAGCAACTTTTGGAACCTAAACTAGTGAACTCGGTCACACCAAGTCACAGTTTGGTGGCACCGAGACTGCTAGGGTTTCACAAAGTCATGAACTCGGTCACACCGATTTGCAATTCCCGGTAAGACCGAGAATCACATGTGCACTGGCCTGAGCCAAATCGGTGGGACCGATTTCCACAACTCGGTCGGTCCGAGATGAGTTCGGCGGAAACCTAACCCTAAATTTTCAATTCAAAACTAATCTACAGAGTGATTTCACTATATAGGAAGTTCTCAATCGTGGCAAGATACATGACAACGCAATGTGCTAGGAATCAGAGTGAGGATAGCACAAAGTTTTCAAATCCATACCCTAGTTCGGCGATGGACTTGCTATGGTGGCAACGGCAAAGACGATTCCCGTTGACGGCGACGGAGACCAGCGGGTGGAGGTCGCTGGCAACAAGGAGGACGATCCAGAGACCCGAGGAGGCAGAGGAGGCTATGTGTGGGCGAAGAGGTTCGGAAAATTTTCCAAAATTTGACCCGGGGGTATATATAGCCTGACCCTATCGGTGTGACCGAGTGGAACAACTCGGTGGCACCGAGATGCATAACTGCAAGCAGTTACTGCAACTCGGTGTGACCGAAAAGTTCAAATTGGTTGCACCGAGATTGAAAACCTGGATCAACTTAGTGAACTCGGTGTGACCGAAATGGATTTCTCGGTCAGACCGAAACGCACAAAGAGGTTTTGGAAGGTTTAAGTCTATGACGAATCGAGGACTCCGGGTGCTCCTCACACAGAGTGGTTCGAATCTGACTTGATCAAACTTTGGGATGTAGCATGAATAGAGTTCGAGACAAGAAAATCATAGATAGCTAGAGAAGGTTCTTAGGCATTCTTGTCTATCCACTTGGCAAAAGAAGAAGAAATCAAACAATCAAAACTGCAAGTGGATGTCCTCGATTGAGTAAATTATGCAACCAACATACTCACACAATAAAAGGGCAAATGAAATATGTGACAAAGCATGCACAACCATTCTAGCATCTATCAAGCAATTGGCGATGACTAGGTCATCTATATATGAGTATATTGACTTAGGAGTCAAATGAGAACATTTGATCATAGGTCATACTCATCGTTTAAGCACAAGTGGGGTTACCACTTTTACATAAAGCATTGTTGTGTTCACACCATTAGAGTGGCTTTTGACTCAATTCTTGGAGTAAAGCTCCCCCTAGATGTGAGATACCCCCTTAAGAGGGATGAACTAACTTTGGGTATTGTCGATGATGACTTCATGTAGGTGTTGAAGATGTGGACGCTCAATGTTGATGTAGATCATTTGGAGCAATCCATTGGAGTGAGTTGCACTTTCAATACCTACACGAGTTAGTCCCACAAGGAACAAACAAGGATATCCATAGACATAGAGTGATGCATACACAGGATGATGTCCATGAAAGCATTAGGTTACCTTGTCCCTTGTCTTACCAACAAGAGGGTTTGTGATTCCTTGAACTAGTGCAAGATGTGGAAGTTGATTGCACTTGTTCTTGCCAAAATGATAAGAGTGAAATATGTTGGTTAAGTTACCCTCAAGAACTCTCTAGTTCTTCTTCTTTGAGATCCACATCATCTTGATGGGAATCCTTGGAGTTGTAGTTGTACTTGATGAAGTAGAACTTGATGTAGTCTTGGGAACCCACTTGACCAAGGCCTTAGGAGCTTCTTCAAATGCATCAATCTCCTCTTGAAGCTTGTCCTTGCCTTTCTGCTTGTGGTCTTGTGGTGGAAGATCATCTTGAACTTGTGTCCCTTTGAAAGAAGTAGGATCATACTTCTCTTGTTGAGGAACAAACTTCGTCTTGGGGTATTGATCTTCTTCCCACTCAACTCCTTTGGCATTGAACTTTCGTTCAAAACCAACACCTTGGTTCTTCCGGTGCTTTCCTTGCTTGCGTAAAATTTCCTCGAATTTCTTACTCCCGGCAAGGCTCTTGTAAACATCTTTCTCTATGATTCCCTTCAATAAGCTATTTTCTTGCTCAAGTGTAACTTGGCTAAGAGAATCATTAGTGGAATCAAGAGAAATACTAGAAGCAACAATATTGGCTTTAGCATGATTATTGTTACTACTAGAGGAAGAATCTTTCTTGTTCTTGTTACTAGACTTGACTTGAGGCATGGAAGTAGATAAGAGTAAATGCTTGGCAATGTAAGAAGAACTTTTCTTGCGAAGATCATCACTGATTGCCCTTAAAAACTCATCTTCTTGCTCAAGGTTGAGCGTTTCAAAACGTAACTTCTCATGAGTCCTTAAAAGTTCTCGATGATCTCCTAAGATAGTTTCATGAGCTAACTTAAGAGTGTTTAGTTCTTTAGTTAGGAGTTTAATCTTCTCCTTATCATTGTCATTTGTTTTATCTTGATGACAACAATCTGCGCGCCGGACTCATTGTCATTGAAGGCTGGTTCAGGGGCTACTGGGGGAGTCCTGGATAAGGGGGTATCCGGAAAACCGTACTATATACTTTGGCTGGACTGTTGGACTATGAAGATACAAGATTGAAGACTATGTCCCGTGTCCGGATGGGACTCTCCTTTGCGTGGAACGCAAGCTTGGCGATTCGGATGATAGATCTCCTTCTCTGTAACCAACTCTATGTAACCTTAGCCCCCTCCGGTGTCTATATAAACTGGAGGGTTTAGTCCGTAGGCCAGAACAATCATAATCATAGGCTAGCTTGTAGGGTTTAGCCTATACGATCTCGTGGTAGATCAACTCTTATAATACTCATATCATCAAGATTAATGAAGTAGGAAGTAGGGTATTACCTCCATCGAGAGGGCCCGAACCTGGGTAAACATCGTGTCCCTAGTCTCCTGTTACCATTAGCCTTAGACGCACAATTCGGGACCCCCTACCCGAGATCCGTCGGTTTTGACACCGACAGTGGGTGATTACAGGGATGGCCTGGCCAGCGGTGGGAGTAGTAGGGGGCGATGAGGCCTCCACCGCATCGCAGCCGGCCACGGGAGGCAGGAGCACGAGGCATGACAGGTGCTGGTTTGGGTGGCTAGATCAAGAAGACCAGAGGTTGAAGAAGCACTACGGCCGTTGGATGGACATCGTACAGTCACTGGAGCTAGAATCGTGCATATTGACTAAGTTGACAAAGCCCTCTGTCCCCGTCAACTTATTAGGCCCACAAGTCAGCCTGCCACTATATTGGGTCCCAGCTAGCAAGGGGAGTATTCATTTTTTTGTGCGTAATAACGAGGCACTTCCTTGCGTGCGAAGATATAGCTGGTGGGTCCAAGCTGTCAGCGGCGGTAACGTTTTTTCGCGTAATACAGAGGCCCTTTCAGTGGGTCCCAGATGTGAGGTGGAGGAATCATTATTTTGCGCATAATAAGGAGGCATTTCCTTGCGTGCGGCCGTGGACCCAGCCGTCAGCCTCTCCACGTATAGTACTCTTCCGATGGAAGTCGGTCGTTGACCACATTGACCACGCCACGCCGAGAGCACCAAGGCGGTGGACGACGGCGAGGCCTAGGAAGGGGACGACGAGGAGCCGGGGAAGACGCGGCAGTGGATGCCCACATGGAGAGGAGTACAAGGGTTCACTGGTTCGGCTGCAGCGTGAGGCTGCTGTCGCCGCAGAATAACAGGGGGTGTGGGTGAGTATAGGGATGCCCTGGGCCAGCGGTGGGAGTAGTAGGGGGCGGTGAGGCCTCCGCGGCATCACAGCCGGCCACGAGAGGCCGGAGCACGAGGCACGACTGACGCTGGTTTGGGCGGCTGGAGCAAGAAGACCAGAGGTTGAAGAAGAACTATGGCCGTTGGATGGACATCGTACGGTCACTGGAGCTAGAATCGTTCATATTGACTAAGTTGACAAAGCCCTCCGTCCCCGTCAACTTAGTAGGCCCACAAGTCATCCACGAGGCCATGGCGCCCGCGCCTCCGCCTCGGCGCTTGTGAGCCGCCGCCTGCTCCCTCCCTCCGTCCGTCGACCGTCGCTGGAAGCCCCGCGCCGCGCCGCCCTCCAAGAGCTCGTCAGAGGCCGCGCCGCTGCTCGCCGTCCAGGGCGGATCGAGAGGAGCCCCGATCCCGTCGCCGTCACGTTGACCCAGTCCGGCCCCGTGGGCCCGCCCCGTGTCTGGCCCAGCCCCGGCCTGTTGCACCCCCAACTTCGGCGAGCCTGGCCCACCTCGAAGTCCATGCCCGCTCCCCGATCCAGATCTGGAAGACAAGGTTGACCCCGTTTTTTTCCTAAGTCCCGAAATTATTTGCATTTTGGTCTCCAGTTCATCGCATCATAACTTGTTGGATGCTACTCCGTTTCATGCGTATGATATATCAAAATGTTCGCCGTGAGATGCTCTATATTACATTCCATTGTGTAACGTTCATTTGAGTGCATCTTGATGACTGTATCATCGTTGCAAGAGTGCTATATGATGTTAATCTGCTGAAACTGTTATAACTTGGTGCATCCTATGAGCATGAGCTCTACATGTGTTTTGTACTACATCATGCCATCTGTATAGAGGTGCAATCCATGTAATTTTGTGAGTCTTGTAATGAGTGCATCAAGCTTGTTAAGTAGGGTACCTGCTGTTACTATTTTGCTAGGCTGAATTTGTTATATCATGATGCTATGTAAACCTGCTTCTACAAGTCATACCATGCATAATCTGGAGATGTTCACTAAGGATGTTCTGTTCTAAGTGTCATGATGTATCCATCCGTGCCCCTGGTTGCATTGATAGCCTGCTTTAGCTTGTTGTAATCTTGCTCTCAAATTGCTAAATAATGTTGTTGTCAGCCTGTTAACACTAAGTTCAGTTTTGCCATGTGCTTTGCTAGTTATCGATGCACCCTATGAACTTTCTCTTGCCATGTATAGCTTCATAAACATGTCTTCTTACTGTTGGTTACCTTTTCATGCCATGTATTGCTCTGTGGTCAGTTGTATAAGCTCACCAACATGCCTACTTCTCGTTGTTCCTGCCATGTCTGATCTGTCATATTATTTGCCATGTTTACATGGGTGCCATCATATCTTCTGCTCCTTTTTGGCTCATGGTCAATAAGGGACTTTTGTTCTATGCATTTAGTAGTATCATTCCATGCCTTTGTTTGCCATGATAAGTTCCTGTAACATGTTTGATAGCTCTAAACATTGCAACCTGATGTTATTTTCTGCTAAGCCTGAAACTGTTATTATATGCAATCTTACCATGTCTTTTTGAGCATGTTCTAGTGATTTCTGGAGATAGCTCAGTGTTCATGTTTTGTCATGCTTTGCCTGTACATCATGCCCATGCATTTTTTTATCATGTTGATCTGCTGTAGAATATTGTTTTGATGCTTGCTAGATGCCGTGTTGTTGTTTTGGACAGCTTGTCCTTTAAACTTGTATAGAGTGTATGTGTTGCACTGTTGCTCTGTTTTGAGTGTGCTCTATATGAAACTTGCTTGATTTTGCATGTAGCTTCATATTATCATGTTGCATCCTTGTTTTGAAGTGTTTGCTTGATGTTTGTATGCATTTTGCATCAATGCCTTGTTTAACTTGTTTTGCTCATATCTTCTAGGCCATAGCTCCAAATCTAATGAACTTTATATGTAACTTGACTAGAATATCGTGTAGATCATCTTGGTGCATCTTAACTTGTTGTTTAACAACTTGAACGTAAGGTGTATTCAGATCTGGACCAATTTCGAAATTTGCATATGAGGACTTAACGGAATTGTTATATGTTGTTCCCGGCCTCATTTAAACTTGCTTTGATGTGTTGTTCTTGTATGCATCATCTCTTGCCATGAGTAGCTTCATGTAGTCTTGTCTTGCATCATGCTTGTTGTGCATCATGTCATGTTTATGTGTGGTGTGTTTACCATGTTGTGTGCTTCTTCTCGATAGTTCCCGTTTCGTTGCAATCGTGAGGATTCGTTCGTCTACGCTTGGTTCATATTCGTGGCTTCATCTTCTTCATGGACTCATTCTTGTTTCTAGCAGGATTTCAGGCAAGATGACCGCTACCTTGGATCTCACTACTATCATTGCTATGCTAGTTGCTTCGTTCTATTGCTATGCTGCGCTACCTATCATTTGCTCTTCAAGCCTCCCCATATTGCCATGTCAGCCTCTAGCCTTTTTCACCCTTTCTAGCAAAACCGTTGTTTGGCTATGTTACCGCTTTTGCTCAGCCCCTCTTATAGCGTTGTTAGTTGCAGGTGAAGTTGAAGATTGCCCCATGATGGATAGGATTATGTTGGGATATCACAATATCTCTTATCTTAATTTAATGCATCTATATACTTGGTAAAGGGTGGAAGACTCGGCCTTATGCCTGGTGTTTTGTTCCACTCTTGCTGCTCTAGTTTCCGTCATACCGGTGTTATGTTCCTAGATTTTGCGTTCCTTACGCGGTTGGGTGATTTATGGGACCCCCTTGACAGTTCGCTTTGAATAAAACTCCTCCAGCAAGGCCCAACCTTGGTTTTACCATTTGCCTCACCTAGCCCTTTTTCCCTTGGGTTTCCGGAGCCTGAGAGTTATCTTTACTTACCCCCGGGCCAGTGCTCCTCCGAGTAATGGTCCAAACTAGAGCACTGTGTGGGGCCATTCCTTGGCAACTTGGATTACGTTGGTACCTGTACGCTTAGCTTATCCGGTGTGCCCCGAAAACGAGATATGTGCAGCTCCTATCGGGATTTGTCGGCACATCCGGTGGTCTTGCTGGTCTTGTTTTACCATTGTCGAAATGTCTTGTAAACCTGGATTCCGAGTCTGATCGGGTCTTCCTGGGAGAAGGTATATCCTTCGTTGATCGCGAGAGCTTATAATGGGCTAAGTTGGGACACCCCTGCAGGGTATAAACTTTCGAAACCCGTGCCCGCGGTTATGGGCAGATGTGAATTTGTTAATGTCCGATTGTAGATAACTTGACACCAGATCCGAAATAAATGCATCAACCGCGTGTGTAGCCGTGATGGTCTCTTTTCGGCAGAGTCCGGGAAGCGAACACGGTTTTGGGTTATGTTTGACGTAAGTAGGAGTTCAGGATCACTTCTTGATCATTGCTAGCTTCACGACCGTTCCGTTTTCTCTCTTCTCGCTCTTATTTGTGTATGTTAGCCACCATATATGCTTAGTCGCTGCTGCAACCTCACCACTTTACCCCTTCCTTTCCCTTTAAGCCTTGCTAGTCTTGATACCCATGGTAATGGGATTGCTGAGTCATCGTGGCTCACAGATTACTACAACAACAGTTGCAGGTACATGTTATGCGATGATCATGACGCGAGAGCGATGCTTGCTTGTTTTGGAGTTCTTCTTCTGCTTCTTCTTCGATCAGGGGAGAGGTTCCAGGTCGGCAGCCTGGGCTAGCAGGGTGGATGTCGTTTGAGTTTCTGTTTGTGGTTCATCTGTAGTCGGATGTTGGTCTTATGTATTGTGATGTTGTATTCATCTGGCGTTCTATGCCTCTTGTATGTGTCCCCATCTATTTATGTAATGCTGATGTAATGATATCCACCTTGCAAAAGCGTTTCAATATGCGGTTCTATCCTTGGTGGGACCTTTGAGTCTCTTTAGCATAGTATCGCATATTGGGCGTGACAACGAGCCCTCGCCATACGTATGCGCGACTAGGCGTTCGAGACCCCGCCCGTGTGTACACATACGTGGCCGTATTTTCTTTCTTGCACCGTGGCTGCTGTACGTACATGTACATGCTACGAGCGCGCATCTACTACGACACGTACGCGCCTCTACTACGACACGTGCGCGCCTCTACATCGACCAATATATATGTACGTACAAGTTCGCGACTAGAATGACAACGCTACGTACGCTTCGACTAGGTGGGTCCCGACTGTCAGGCAGTTCCTTGCGTGCAAAAATGTAGCTGGTGGTTCCCAGCAGTCAGAGGGGCGAATCGTTTTTTTGCCAGGTCGCACTTCCTTTGCGTGCGAAGATGTAGCTGGTGGGTCCCAGCAGTCAGGGGGTGAACAACTTTTTTTGCCCGGACGCACTTCTTTGCGTGTGAAGATGTAGCTGGTGGGTCCCAGCAGTCAGGGAAGCGAATTTTTTTTTGCCCGGACGCACTTCCTTGCGTGCGAAGGTGTAGCTGGTGGGTCCCAGCAGTCAGGGGGGAAACGTTTTTTTCGCGAAATATGGTGGCCCGTCCGGTGGGTCCCAGCTGTCAGGTGGAGGAATAATTATTTTGCGCATAATAAGGAGGCACTTCCTTGTTGCGGCCGTGGACCCAGCTGTCAGCCTCTCCACTACAGTCCACATCTGATGGAAGCCGTTCCTTGACCATGTTGACCACGCCGCACCGAGAGCACCAGGGCGGTGGACGACGGCGAGGCCTAGGAAGGGGACGACGCAGAGCCAAGGAAGACGTGACAGTGGATGCCCATGCATAGAGGAGTACGAGGGTTCACTGGTTCGCTGCGGTGTGAGGCTGCTATCGCCGCAGAATAACAGGGGGTGTGGGTGAGTAGAGGGATGGCCTGGCCAGCGGTGGGAGTTGTAGAGGGCGGTGAGGCCTCCGCCGCATCGCAGCTGGCCACAGGAGGCAGGAGCACGAGGCACAACCGGCGCTGGTTTGGGCGGCTAGAGCAAGAAGACCAGAGGTTGAAGAAGCACTACGGCTGTTGGATGGACATCGTACGATCATTGGATCTAAAATCGTGCATATTGACTAAGTTGACAAAGCCCTCCGTCCCCGTCAACTTAGTAGGCCCACAAGTCAGCCTACCACTATACTGGGTCCCATCTAACAGGGGGAGTATTCATTTTTTTGTGCGTAATAAGGAGGCACTTCCTTGCGTGCGAAGATATAGCTGGTGGGTCCGAGCTGTCAGCGGCGGTTATGTTTTTTTTTGCAAAATACTGAGGCCCTTTCGGTGGGTCCCCGATGTCCGGTGGAGGAATCATTATTTTGCGCGTAATAAGGAGGCATTTCCTTGCGTGCGGCCGTGGACCCAGCTGTCGGCCTCTCCACGCACAACCTACTTCCGATGGTGTCGTTCGTTGACCATGTTGACCACGCCGCGCCGAGCGCATCCAAGGTGGTGGACGACGGCGAGGCCCCGGACAACAACGAGCCAGAGATGGGAAGACGCGGGAGTAGAGTCGCAGACGGAGAGGTGTACGAGGGTTAACTGGTTATAGTGCGGTGTGGTTCGGCAGTCGGTGGAGAAGAACAGGAGTTGTGGAGGGTTGGAGGGATGGCCTGGCCAACGATGAAGTAGCGCTTCATAGCGAAGTGTGCTAAGCAGAGTTTCTCGTAGCAGGAGGCGGGAGGTGGTCCCGGTGGCGCCGGAGGAAGAAGACGAGAGATTGAAGATGGATGCCAGCCGTTGGATGTAAATCCGACGGCTAACATGTCAGAATCATTTGTTGACTAAATTTACAACGACTTGCATTGGCTTCGACCTATTGGCCCACATTTCAGCCTCCAAAAATGTGGCACGTATTCAACCCATTTTTCGGAATTTACAGTCTTTTTTTGCGCGGTAGAATTTACAGTCAATTTGATCTTTTTTTTGAATTATAGCCATTAGCTGGGCTGGGTGAACAATTAATGTGGCTTTCATGCGGTCCATTTATTTTATTTCCTAAAAAATTACAGGCCATTTGCACTTTATCTAGATACACGATTTTGCTGGGCTGATTCTAATTATAATGTTGGGTTGGGCCAGCAATGTTATCGAAAAATAAAAAAGGGATCAGCATGTTGTTATAAATATATTTAAATAATAAGTGATATTATTACATTCGTCCTGAAATCTTACCAAGCTTTTGTACACAATCACTAGGATTTTCGTGCCGAAACAATCCAGGATTTTATTTGTTAAGAAATTATTTTTATAAGTTAATAAGATGTGGGATATTGTTTTCTTACATATGTAAGTATCTATTAAATATATGATGACAATAAAAATAATATATAATAACATATAAAATAATTTAAATATATATAATATAGTTAAAAGGGAAACATAAGTTGTACCTAGCGTTCCTATTCTTATATAGAAAAATAGAACAGACCGCTGCGTTTTCTTCAAAAAAAATACATAAATTGGGCTACCAAAAATAAAACCTCGGATGGGAGGTCCATAGGCCGGTCGATACATGACGGCCCTAAGAAAATACAAACAGGCCCTCCCATCCGAGGTCGTGGGCTGTGCATGTTAAAAATGAAAGCCTAGACGGGGCAGCCCAAAACCACGTCCAACACTTGCCAAAACTCCGTCCCTCGTTTTCTCTATGTTTCGCACACTCAACATTGTGAGAGAATTTTGACTGTGCATCATATGAAGATGTGCTATGCATGAATGTTGATCAGCATGATGTTAACTGGCTGGTAGTTCCATTTTCGACCACGAATAAAACTTCCAACATGATGTTAACCCTGTTTGAAAAGACCGTGTTAATATAAATGCTCTGCCTCTGAAAGTTGTAGTTTCTTATCTGGAACTGAACTTGCTGTTTCTTATCTGAAACTGAAACTTGCAGTTTCTTCTCGTCTGCACTTTTATACTCCTATGAAACTTCATTTTTTTAAGTGCTAAAAATAGATCTCTAGAATTCATAAAATTCTTCATATGCTCAATACTGCAAATCTGAAATTCAAAAGACATTCATATCTGAAAGTACTCTCAAAATACACAACACAAAACACAATTCACAACCTGCAAATACTGACAACCCTAAGCTCCTCCTGACAATTCACAACCTTCCCGACTATTGGGCTAGGGCGCAGTCTCCTCCTATTCCTCGGCGGCAGACAGCCGCCCCGTGAGACGATGTGAACGGCGAGGGATACAATGGAGGGGAAGCGTCGTCGGGCCAACTGCTTTTCTCCTCTTGTAGTTGAGTTCGGTCGATGAAGACTCCACCGGCTTGTTCTGGCAGGACACCCTCACAAACGACACCCTGTAGATGCTCGATCCTTCAATCTCTGGTGGATGCTCCATCTGGGATCGATACTCCCACCACCGCTCCCTCACAATTGGATTCGGTGAATCTGTTTGCTCCATGGCCCAGAGGAGCAGCTCTATGTACTCTAGGGCGACTCCCTCCGGGAGTATCACCGCCTTTTTGCTCTGCTGTAGATATTTGGCCATGGATGTTGCCGTCGCCGCTAGTTGGTCCTTGTTGTCAAACCAAGACTGTATCTCCAACATCCTAGCTAGCTTC
This sequence comes from Triticum dicoccoides, assembly GCF_002162155.2. Lineage (NCBI taxonomy): Eukaryota > Viridiplantae > Streptophyta > Magnoliopsida > Poales > Poaceae > Triticum > Triticum dicoccoides. The sequence continues at coordinate 658,354,886 of NC_041383.1, read as the reverse complement.
ACAGGGTCGCCGTCTGCGATCCTCATGTATCGGTTGTACTCCTCCATCGATCTACTTCTCCACAACACCTTCACTCGTCGGCGGTGGTTTTTGAATGGAAGAGGAGAGGAGCGGCGCTGGTTTTGGATTAGAACGGGAGATGATTGACACTGGTTTTGGACTGGAACAGGAGAGGAGGGGCGGTGGTTTTGAAATGGAAGAGGAGAGGAGCGGCGCTGGATTTAGATTGGAACAGGAGAGGATCGGCGGTGGATTTAGATTGGAACAAGAGAAGAGTGGAAGAGCGGTGCTGGTCTTGGAAGTATTTTTTTGTTGTTTTGCGTATTTTGGCTCAAAGTTTGACCACGTACTGTATGTGACAAGCAAAATGTGAATGCATGTCACCAAAAATTGTATCATTTGGTTCGTATCTGAATGTACTTTCAAATTATATTATTTTGGCAACGTATAACATATATTTTATGTGCGAAAATCATGGTCAATTATGACCCAGAATAAAAGGGAGACTAGTTAATGTGGGGTCGCTTTCTTAATTGAAGGGTAAATTGATTTTGATTTTGATCCCGTCACAGCGCGCCGGCCCTCTCGCCCAATCCTAAATTGCTGCCGCACGCTCCTCTCCCTCTTCTCCATTGCAAAACCACCTCCTCTCCTCTCTATCATCTCCATTCCAAAACCACCGTCTCGCCTCTCCCTCTTCTGATCTTCTCCATTGCAAAACCACCTCCTCTCCTCTCCATCATCTCCATTCCAAAACCACCATCTCGCCTCTCCCTCTTCTGATCTTCTCCATTGCAAAACCACCTCCTCTCCTCTCCATCATCTCCATTCCAAAACCACCTCCTCTCCTCTCCATCATCTCCATTCCAAAACCACCGTCTCGCCTCTCCCTCTTCTGATCTTCTCTCCATTGCAAAACCACCTCTTCTCCTCTCCATCATTTCCATTCCAAAACCACCTCCTCTCCTCTCCCTCTTCTCTATTGTAAGACCACCGTCTCTCCTCCCATCTTCCAAAGCTAGCACCGGACCACTCAGAACGACATCTATGGAGAGGATGCAGCAGCGAATCAGGCAGATCGCCAGCGGCGACCAGGCAAAGTTAGCCAGGTTGAAGGAGATCCTTAGTTGGTTTGACAATGAGTGGGAGATTTCGAGGACGGTGCGGGTCATGTGGCAATGTATGCGAAAGAGCGAGACGGCGGCGATGTACATGTACACCTCGGCAGCAGTCACGCCGCAGTCCTCCGAGTTCATTGAGTATCTCCTATGGGCGATGGAGCAGACAAATTCACCCAAGGCGACAGTCAGGCGAAGGTGGTGGGCATACAGGTCGAAGGTCGAGCACCCAGAGGATAATGAATCGATCGAGTATGGTGTGCCGTTCGTGCGGTTGCAGAGCCAGCCGGAGCCACAGGAGTATTCGTTCTCCCACCGCAAGAGGAGTCCGGATGGCGCAACGTTGCTTCCCCGACATTCTCCACGGTTCCCTCGACGCTCGCCTCGTTTCAACGGCGGTGGTAGGGTTTAAGGTAAGCTTCGCACTAACATAACTTTCCACCTGCTCATGCTTACAATCAGTGTGACAACTAATGAAAATCATGCTTACAATCATTCTCCGAGTACTACGCCAATAACCCTAAAATAGCTTTGGACCTTTGGGTCAAAGTTGTGACACAATGTACAAATAAAGAAAAATAGATTGGTGCTTCTTTCAGAAAAGAGTACTTCCTAGAAAACTGCTAATATAAGCTACTAGTATTTGGTTAGAGGATTTGCTGCCGAGAAAGATTCGTCCACATAGAGTGACACACATCCCAATGGTTGTGGTGGATGCCAATGCGTGCATGCAGCATGGTTGGTGTCGGTAATTTTTACTTGGCACACCTCGCACTCTGCATATATGCCGGTTCCATACGTACATTTGTGCAGTTCCACGAAAATGCAGCTGAATAACCCTGTTTGCATAGATAATGAAAAGGCATGATTACATTATAGTGGCATTAGTTGAGGAAACACACAAAATAAATAGAAGAAAATATTGCGATAGTATCATAGTATGCCATGCTGCGAGGGCGAGATGGGCCCTGCGACGCCTCATACGGTACGCCTCATACTGGACATCGTCCCAAGTCTCCCTGATACACCTTCTGCCAGTGATGAACATTAGTGTACAGCAGTAGTACAAGGAGGCGCCTTGAGACATTCAAATCTCTATTTTTGTACATCTCAACTAAAATTAAGCACCCCAGTTTGCAGAAACGCTTAAACATTAACAATGGGACTAGTTAATGAAACATACTTTAACAAAGAGAAGCACTTTCTTTATCTACATTGGAAATGAAATGATAGAGATGACACTCACTCTATTTTAACTGTATTATTACTTCATTTTATCAGTGACACTAGGGTCGAGCAGGTGGCAAACGAGGTGTACCGTGCGTCGCAAGGATGGAGGCCGGGGGTGCTTAGACTGGGATGCTGAAGCTGGCTCTTTCAGTCACCAACATGGATGATTCAATTCATGGGACCTTTTGGTGCAGTTCACCTAAAATGAAGCAATGTCCCATGAGCTAGCAGCTTCTTCTTCAAAAAATTTTAAAGAAAAGGGCTCCAGCCCCGGTTCCATTTCCATCAGAAAACGAAACCCACAGAGCTTCTTCTTCATTACTTGCAATAAAATTGAGCAACATCAAGGTTGGTTGTGAAGCTCCTGGAATGCTCAACTATAATTTGGATATCATTTGTTCAGTTCAACTAAGATCAAGTGTGAAATGTATTCTCTGTTTGCACAAAAAAAGTGGAAAGGAGGGTGACTAACAAGTATCAAGTGATGAAACATGCATCAAATTCAAAGAAGCATGTTCCTTATCTGAATGGAAATCCTACAAGGATAGTAGCAATTTCTAAAGCAGTGGCATTGCTAGATATTAGTGTGGGCATCAGGATTAACTATGACAACCGTTAAATACGACATTACTTTGGGCACGGGAGAGTAGGCGGACCAGGACAGTTGCATTTCTAACGAAAAGAACAAACTTATCTTAATGGGAAATTTTAGTAGGACATGTAAAGAAGTGCCATTGATTCATATTACTGGAGGCATTACATTGAAAACAACATTGGTTTAACGTGTCCTTACTTTTAATAGTGTGACTCCTACATTTTACCAACAAACATTAGAACAGGATATCTGGGTTGGTCCCATTTTTGTTCGGTATAGCCACCTTATACTGTGTGAGGCTAGCAAATCTAGTGCTGGACTTACTCTGTTAACTTGTCCCTCAGTCCCCAATTTCTTTCCTTTTTCAACCAACAGATCGGGTTTATATTGAGTTTGTACTGCGTTTCCCTTTATTTCCCTATTAGACCTAGAGACCAGTTGGATAGCCAGTCTCTGCTACTTTTCTCCCCCATTATTTCCTCTTTTGACCAAGTCCTAGATTCAGGTAACAAATCCTTCCCCACCCCCCACCCCCTTTCTTCCTTCTTTGAACCAAGTAGTACTAGGTTTGAGTGCATGAACTAGTTTTACCTCTTAAACATAAAAAATTAGGTGGTTTTCAAACAGCCGATCGATCCTATCTATGAGGGGGCCTGAGAAATAGTAAAAGTTACAAATGCAGCCACGTCAGGAGCTCGGGAAGTAGAGCAAGGCCGGTTTCGAAGGAAGTTATACATGATGGTCGCCGGGATGTCGCTAGGTGGGCGGCGGGAGGCCGGATCTTCCCACACTACGGCAGCGAGGAAGAAGAGGTCGGAGGCCCTCCCTCGCCAGCGGTGCTTGGGAGAGAACGGCAAGGTAGGCTGATCAGGACGCGCCCAGCAGTGGGTAAGAGCCGTCGCTGAGGACGACCGCGTGAACGTTGCACCTTCTCACCTTCCCCGTCGGAGAGGATCCGGCTAGATTTGTGACTAGCGGTGAGCAGAGAGAGAGAGTGTGTGTGTGTGTGGCCACCGCTGTCGTGTTTAGATCTGGAGAGGCCGAGACGGTGTGAAGAGAGCAACACTAGCAAGCAAGCACGGAGGCTCCTTCCTATATAGTGGAGTAGTACTTAGTTTTCTTTTGTCTACCGGAGCCGGCTTGACCTCGTCAATGACTATCGAGAAGTCTTCATGCACGTGGCCCGGAGGCGCAGTTGTCGTCATTTTAATCTGAAGCGCCGGATTATAACATATACTAACACGAAAAAATGCCACATGACAAGAAATCATAACCTCACTTCCCAAAGGAGACAACATGAATCTCGACGGACAAACTAGACAAGGAACAAAGCTCAAATTAAAGATAAACTCGTAGAAAAGGGGTCCGCCGATAGATGTCTAATTAACATAGCCGGCTTGACCTAGAAGGCGGCCGAGTAGTCACTATTCGTGCATGTGCCCCTAATGACTAGCCCAACTCAGTTGTCGCTCTTTAACCCTCGCAGTGATCCGAAGCACATGACACATAATTTTGCGAGATGACAAGAAACCTTTTTTTAGATTTCTCACCACAACTACAGCCCTGTACAACACAGCCTGCACGATATATAGACGATAGCCAATCCAGGCGTGTCTGCTGGAGTCTGGTCACATGCATGGACGAACTGATCTTCCGTGTCTTGCATGGATCGTCAAGGCACCAACGTAGTATAACACTTCTCTAGTACTATCACTCGTCTCCCTCTTCTATTAAGTCACCCGACTTGCGGGGCCGTGGAGTGTGCCTATGGTCGGTTCTCAATTGCCGTCCCACATGTGTGTGCGAACGCAATATGACGCGCGTTCCATTCGGAGAGCAGCGTGCCAGACCGACCGACCGTCTGGTGTGCGACGTGAGCGCGACGTGCGTGCTGTATACTCCGTACATGTGTACCTCTATTTTCTAGATGCTTTGCTCCATGGCGCGGGCGCAATCCATGGATACAATATTAGTATACTGTATACTATTTAAAAGTCGAGGGCGGGGCTTTTCCTGCCCGGTAGGCGGCGGGACAGTTCCGCCTAGTCGGTTCGACAGAGACGCAAGAGTACGAGGGAGTGGGCTGCTGCAAACGTAGGGTTGTGTGATTTGACAGCGAGTTATTGCTGGACAGGTGGGGCCCCGTGATTTGACTTTCCATTATCATTTTAACTACGGTGCTACGACCGGCGTGAGTCTCCCGATTCCTGACCACCTCAATACAGGTGCCTCTCCCAATGCTCCACCATGTAGTAGTAGAGGTTGGCTCTTGCATGAGAGCCCACTTCTCCACTTGTTCCTTGCCTCTCTTTCCTCCAGATATGCAAAATGCCATGTAAATCGCACTATTGTACTTACTTGCTCCTACAGGTGCTTAAGCTTGCCACATAGGCATAAAGTCTGATGTGGCAAGTTAATCAAGAAGAGAGAGACTAGTTGGTGACCCAAGGAAGAAATGGTGCTAAGCACGTGTACCTAGGTGAAAAGACAATTTTGAGTCTATAGCTAATTAAATGAAGCAAACTTGGCAACACCATTTCATTGGAAGAGGTCACTCCTTGGCAAATGCAATAAATACTAGTACTCCCTATGTCACATTATATAAGAACATTTTTGACACTACACTAGCTAGTGTCAAAAACGTTCTTATATTATGGGACGGAGGGAGTACGAAGAAAGAGATAGAGAGGAGTAAAAAAATACACTTATAGCCAACCTTGTTGCAGTATGAGTGACTAAGTGATGACTATGTATGACATGCCAACATCAGATAGCCTAATGCACCATGTTAAATCTCCAAGGGCGCGACCACGCGAGCGACGCGATGGTTGTGGTAGGCGCGACCATGATACGGGCTACTGGCAGCCCTTGGATCTGAGATCAAATAGTCACATGCTAAGTTGCTGAAAATTTTAAGAATAACCGTCCAGGATAGGATATTCACCCATAGGTCTAGAATCACGCCATGCAACCGTTCGATCTCAGATCCAAGGGCTCTCGGAAGCCCGTATCATGGGAGAATGGAAAGCCACTACCCTGCCGTTCGCACGCTGGCAGTTCGCTCCTACTCTTTCCCGCACGTCCTTTAATACTACGGTGGTTCGCTCCTAGTCGTCCCGTCCATTCATATTACGGCAGTTCCACTAATCCTAACCCTCCTCCCAAATCCATGGCATCCCAAATCTTCCCGATCGGCGGTGAGTACAAGGTTAGAACCATCACCGGCGATGAGTTCAATGTCATCTACACCCGTACTTCCGTGATGGTGAAAGGATGCCTTTCTCGCTTCAGACGCATGTTCGAAAACTCACATGATGAGTGGGTCGCTGGGCTCGATGTTGAGTACACCACAGTCATGGGACGAGAGAAGGATCTAAAGGACGAAGAGAGGAAGAAGCCCGTTGTGATCCAGGTTTGCGGTCATAATGTTTGCTTGGTCTACCACATATGCCATGCCGACGTTGAGTGCCAGGAATTTAAGAACTTCCTCAAGGACAAAACAGTCAAATTCGTTACTGTAGACTTTAAGAACGACAAAGAAGTCCTGTGTCGGATAGGCCTCCTTGTAGCCAACCCCTTCGACCTCCAGAAAAATCGGTTTGTGCCCTCTCGTCAGCCCTCAATGCTGACCCTGGCAGGAGCCATGGTTCATCCTTCGTACCGCAAACTGGAGAAACCTCATTACACGTTTCATCGTCATGCATGGCAGCGGAATGTACTAGATATAGACCACATCCACTACGCTGCAATGGATGGCTACCTTTGTTTCAATATCTACAAGGGTTGTATGAAGAGCAACAACCAAGTTGGCGGTTCAAGCAAAGAAGTATCGGCCAAGAGGAAGAGGGAGAAGGACGAAGTCGAGGACGTGGATGAGGACTCCGAGTAAGGTGGCAGTGTTGCTGCTCATGGCGGTTCTAAACTTCTAATGCAATGTCTACCGGATTAGTTGCATAGTTTAATTTCAGGTGTGCTTAGTTTAATTTGAGGGGTGTGTTGTGCTGAGCCCCCAGCAGAACTATGTTAGGTTTCTTCTCGTTACTTTCATGCTTCAGTATGTACATACTAGTACTAGTATTTCTTTAATAGAATTTAGCACCCCAATTAAGCACGTACTAGCTTTTTCAATACTACTATATGCATAATTTGGCGACGAGCGCTCTCTATATGTACCACCTTTTTTAAAATTTCAATTTTTGCTCCATGGCGCAATCCATCGATAGTGGAGTACTAATGTACAAAAGTATACATTTTTTAAAAGGCTAGCGTACTGTTCATCACACATATATATAGCGAGTTAAATTCTCAACCTAGAACAACGTGCATGCCATGTAGTAAACCGATCCGGAGGAAGTATAGTAAAAATGAGGAGATTTTACCCAGCGATCGGCGGGGGAGCATGGCCTGTCATGCGGTCCCACGTGTCATGATGTACCAAGGCGATGCACGTGTCCCTCTTGAGGCAGAAGCAATACTAGTATGTGGTTTGAGATGATGTCGAACCGAAGTGTGAAATAATGGTTGCTTCGTCCGTCTGGGAAGGTGCGTCATTGTGATTTGATGTCTCATTGCTCATTACTAACACTGGGCCGGTACGAGTGGGGTGCGTCCCCCTGCTATTCTGCACTGTTCTTTGGTGCTTGACACGTCGACCCGGTTGCACATGAGATGACCCAAACATCCTTTGTCAAAATAAACAACACCCCGATCAATGCATTTCACTCTTCCGTGCAACGGACGGGCACCTTACTTGCTCCTATAGGTGCTTAAGCTTGCCACATAGGCATAAAGTCTGATGTGGCAAGTTAATCAAGAAGAGAGAGACTAGTTTGGTGACCCAAGGAAGAAACGGTGCTAAGCGCGTGTACCTAGGTGAAAAGACAATTTTGTGTCTATAGCTAATTAAATGAAGCAAACTTAGCAACACCATTTCATTGGAAGAGGTCACTCCTTTTCAAATGCAATAACTACTAGTACTCCCTGTGTCCCATAATATAAGAACATTTTTGGCACTACACTAGTGTCAAAAATGTTCTTATATTATGGGACGGAGGGAGTACGAAGAAAGAGATAGAGAGGAGTAAAAAAAATACACTTATAGCCAACCTTATAGCCAACCTTGTTGTAGTATGAGTGACTAAGTGATGACTATGTATGACATGCCAACATTAGATAGCCTAACGCACCGTGTTAAATCTCCAAGGGCGCGACCGCGCGAGCGACGCGACGGTCGTGGTAGGCGCGACCATGATACGGGTTGCTGGCAGCCCTTGGATCTGAGATCAAACGATCTCATGCTAAGTTGCTGAAAATTTGCAGAATAACCCTCCAGAATAGGATATTCGCCCATTGGTCTAGAATCACACCATGCAACCATTCGATCTCCGATCCAAGGGCTCTCGGAAGCCTGTATCATGGGAGAATGGAAAGACACTACCCTGCCGTTCGCACGCTGGCAGTTCGCTCCTACTCGTCCCCGCACATCCTTTAATACTACGGCGGTTCGCTCCAAGTCGTCCCGTCCATTCACATTACGGCAGTTCCACTAATCCTAACCCTCATCCCAAATCCATGGCGTCCCAAATCTCCCCGATCGGCGGTGAGTACAAGGTTAGAACCATCACCGGCAATGAGTTTGACGTCATCTACACTCGCTCTTCCACGACAGTGAAAGGATGCCTTTCTCGCTTCAGACGCATGTTCAAAGACTCACATGATGAGTGGGTCGCAGGCTAGATGTTGAGTACACCACAGTCGTGGGACGAGAGAAGGATCCAAAGGACGAAGAGAGGAAGAAGCCCGTCGTGATCCCGGTTTGGGTGCATGACTTATGCTTGGTCTACCACATATGCCATGCGGATGTTGAGTGCCAGGATTTTAAGGACTTCCTCGAGAGTAACCTAGTCAAATTCATTACTGTAGACTTTGGTAACGACAAAGAAGTCCTGCGTCGGATAGGCCTCGTTGTAGGCAACACCTTCCACCTCCAAAAGAATCGGCTGGTGTCCTCTTGTCAGCCTTCAATGCTGACCCTGGCAAGAGCCATGGTTCATCCTTTGTACGGTAAACTTGAGAAACCTCCATACACGTTACATCGTCATGCATGGCAGCGGAATGTACTAGATATAGACCACATCCAGTACGCTGCAATGGATGGCTACCTTTGTTTCAATATCTACAAGGGTTGGATGAAGAGCAACAGCCAAGTTGGCGGTTCAAGCAAAGAAGTATCGGCCAAGAGGAAGAGGGACAAGGACAAAGTCGAGGACGAGGAGGAGGACTCCGAGTAAGGTGGCAGTGTCGTTGCTCATGGTGGTTCTAATGCAGTGTCTACCAAAATAGTTGCAAAGTTTAATTTCAGGTGTGCTTAATTTAATTTGAGGGGTGTGTTGTGCTGAGCCCCCAGCAGAACTATGTTATGTTTCTTTTGTTACTTTAACTCTTCAGTAAGTACATACTAGTATTTCTTACATTTCATCTTTTAGTTGGTATAGTACTACCACTCGTTTATTCACATTATATACATACAATATATATGGCCAACATCATATAGCCAGCAGTTTAGTTGTCAAAGAATTTCAGGGTGCTTAGTTTTGTCAAAGAATTCCAGGGTGCTCAGTTTTATTCGAGGGGTGGGTTGTGCTGGACACCATTATTATGACTAGCCTTTTTAATAGTATTATATGCATAATTTGGTGACGAGCGCTCTCTATATGTACCACCTTTTTTTTAATTTCAAGTTTTGATCCATGGCGCAATCAATCGATACTACTGTTGTACAAAAGTATACATTTTTTAAAAGGCTAGAGGGCGGGGCAGTCTAGCTTGGTCGGTTTCACGAGAGGCGAGGGCCTTTGTGATTTGACGGCTCATTACTTCTGGAAGGTGGGGCCTTGTGATTTGACTGCTCGTATAAATGCGCCGACAACCTGATCGAGGAGGAGCAAAGAACTGTGCGGTATACTCAAGTTTTCCACTGGAGTAGTACTGCGACGGAGGAGCACGAAACACGGCAGCCCAGTGCCATATGGCGATAAAAAATGATCTAATTTGCTAGTCATCTCATTGTTAGCATTGTTCTATTCATTTCCTCAAAAAACAAAAACCATTGTTTTATTCATGCCTCGCAGAGAACGTGACACGTGCGGTGAAACACCCGAAGCAAAAGATGAAACACAACAGCAAAAGAAGAAGGAGATTATCATCCCAAATGATCTAATTCGCCGCGGATTCGTAACTGCTTCTTCATCGCCTCCACGGCCTCCATCTCCTTGCGCGTCTCCTCCGCCATCTACTTCATTCTGTCCATGATGCGGGATTTCTTGACGCGAGCCTTCATCATCTGTTCCACGGCCGCATTACGTACCTTGACAGCAGCCGGGTGCTCCATGCGGAGCTTCGCCAACTCCTACTTCTGTTCATGACAAGGGCCAGCAGCATCTTCATCGAGGAACTACTATTCTCATGCAGCTTCTTCCAGCCAGCGTTCTTCTCCTTCAACAGGTCGATCTCGTGGCAGAGCTTCGCCTTGTCCTCCTGAAGTCGCAGGATTTCGCCGGTCGCCTTCTTCTCTGAGGCAATGCTCTTCTTCAACAGCATCACCAAGCCGGCGGTCAATTCCCCCTGCTGATTGAGCTCCGCGGGCATGTCATCGAGGCTCTCCGTCAGCAACTCCATCAAGCCTTGGATGCACTCCTTCCTCTTATTGAGGTGCTTCTTGAGCTGATCGGGCATGCCATCGCGGGATAACAACTCTAGCTCCGCCGGCTCGGCATGTTCGCCTCCGCGGCTAGGCCGCTCCTAGGAGCCATCGCCTGCCCGTGAGAGATCTTTCGAGGTCTCTGCGTGGCGGCGAGCCCTCTCTTTTTTTTTGCAGCCTTGGTTGCCGCTCCCTTGTTATGAGTAGTTCTTGACCTAGAGCTTTGCTCACCGGCCATGGCAACGACGGACGAAGAAGAAGCACTTATGAGGAGGAAAGGTAGAGTAATTTTCGGTTAGGTAGTTCCCCTTTTTATAACCTAAGTACTAGCACTAGTAGTACTAATACCTGCATAGTGGGAACATGTTCAGGTTTTGTACATACTAGTAGGTGTGAGCAGGCTTTCGAATGTGATGGGAAGAAGGTAAAGATTAATTGATGGTTTTGGTTTCGAGGGCCGAAACGGCTCCCGATGAGTTTAGCGGAACATAAATTTCAAGTACTACACTGCTCAAATGCGTAAATATTATGTTACTGTCAAAAATTGGCACAAAATACGAAGGAGACCAATGGAAGTACTACTAGCAACCCACGATTTAACTACTCGCATGCGCGCAGTAGAGTAATAATGTCTTTCTTCCGCCCTCACGTCCACTCAATTTGCATGCGCTGTATTAATTGACCATCAATGAAGTGAACGACTTTACACGCGTCAAATTATCACATGGGGTGGATCTTGGCACAAAATTGTGTTCGCCCGTGTACCCGCGTGTGCGTGCGAGGGAATGAGTGCGTGTGTGGCGTGCGTCATCTTCGCTTCGTGCATGTACCGCCAGTATGGCTTAGGGAGGATGAATACATTCTTCTAGAACCAGCAGCACGTCACTGTGATCAATCCATGCAAGGAGGTCGCGGCAACGCCTCCACATGTGCCACGTGGCTTCATGAACTGTAAGAGAGACACTGTGTAGCGTGCCATTGGTATTCTAATTTACGTGTTTTGCACATACTCGAAGTACTAGTAATTTACACGTGCATTGCACGCATCAGATTTTGCAACCAAATTATGAAAGAATACCACACTATAGAATGTAAGCTCTTAGTAATATATGCGTGATGTAGCCCTTCGTTTAATTCTTATAGTTCATCTCATTCAAAATCAAATTAGTTTTTATAAAAAAGCTAAGAACGCGTGAATAGGAAAAACATGCGATTATAGTGGAATGTCGTATTGAATCCTACAGGATTGTACGAGTGTTTGATTGTGCATAGAAAAAACACAGAATTCTTTCAAAGAGGTTTGAGTGGATGGGATGTTTCCTATGAAATCTAGTGCAAATGAATCATATGGAAAAATTCCTATGGTTTACAATCCTATGAATCAAACAACCAGGATAGGAAAAATTCCTAATGATTAGAATCCTCCAAAATTCCTTTGAGAATCCTTTGAATCAAAGAAGCCCTTAATCTATTTTATGATTCATGGAATTGTGCGTTGTAAAGAATAAAGTAAAAACAAATAATGGCAATTCAACTAGAAAAAGAGTTTGTGCAGTTATGATACGGAAGATTCTAGAACAAAAGAGAACCACTGTTGTTTTGAGGTTTGTGCATTATGCTTAAGTTCAACCATCGAGTCTGCTAGATTGTACATGTGGCAAAATCCGGTGGGGGGCTAGAAGATGGTGCAATGGGCCGAGCGGAGGGAGACTATGAAGGAATGCACAAGTGCGAGATCGATATTTAGAGAGAGGGGGCGAACACGTGCACTGTTGCACGCAGTGGCGGAGCCATGAAAAATAAATGAGCTAGGGGGCCAAGCATTGCTAATCCTTTACGAGGAGGGTCAATTCAGGAAATTAAACCTTTTTTAGCAGCAATTGTCTAATGATCACAATCATATTAACCTCAATATATAGTGATGTTAGGGGGGGCAGGGCCCTTACTTCCCCCTGTCTTCGCCATTGTGCACGCATCTGAGAGATGAAGCGGAAGGCATGGATGATGAGAGGGGGACGTTGGATATATAATTAATGTGTGTGTATTAGCTATTTATGTTAATCCTATATAGAGAGGTATAGATTGATCGATGTGGACGTGGGAGAGGTATAGATTGATCGATGTGGACGTGGGAAAGAGGGTGAGACCTCATTGGATATATCGATTGATCGGTTTGTGTGGAAAACTATGAAAGACCTAGCTATATACACACATACATAGAGGAACATCGATCGTTGTGCATGCACGCGTGAGAGATAAAGAATGCCCGGTATTAGGAAGAGGGGGATGTGTGTGGGTGTGTGCCTTCATGGGAGACCGACCTGAAGAAAAAGATTGCATGCATGCGATAGATAATGCCGACTGGTAGTGTGTGTGCATGCATGCACGAGAGAAAGTTAGTGGTACAATTATAAAGAGAAGACTACTGTGTGGGTGTAAAAGAATAGGTGAGGTCATAATCAATGTAAAGTTGAATTCAAATATTTGAATAAGAGATCCTGATGTTTGAAACCCATGCATGCATGAATATAATGGAGATCTGCGCGGTGTGCTTTGGAAACGAGCATGTTGTAATGTATACACATTGAACAAGGTCAGACTGATTTGAATTTGAGATACCGATGGCAGACATCATCTGCCCATGTCGCATCCGTGCATGTAATTGGAGATGATGGGCGGCTTTCGCATCACATATCTATATCTATACCACTATATATATATATATATATATATAATATATTTTTTAAATTGTGAGCGGGTAACTTTAACTTTGAAAGATGGTCGTTGGATGAGGCGAATCCGAAGGTCCAAAGATGGCAAATTTGAGCACTATTGGCCGTTGGATATCATCTAGATTCCACCAGATTTCGCCACATGTATAATCTAGAAGACTCCATGGTTGAACTTAAGTATAATGCACAAACATCAAAACACAAGCACTTCTTATTTGATCTAGAATCTTCCGTATCATAATTGCCCAAATGTTTTTCTACATGATTTTCCATTATTTGTTTTTACTTTATGTCTTACAACGCACAATTCCATGAATCTTAAAATAGATTAGCTTTCTTATAAAAACTAGATGATATTGAATGAAATGAACTATAAGAATTAAACGAACATCTACATTATGCATATATGACTCAAAGCTTGCATGCTATAATGTGGTATTTATTGATAATTTGGTTGCCAAATCTCATGCGTGCAATGCACGTGTACCTTACTCTAGTCTAAATGGTGTTTGTGTGTATGTTGTGCGTGTTGAGGTGCAAATTGTCTTTTTTTTTTGGTACACGTTAAGCTTGTTCTTCCAAAATTTCAAGCCGCGCCTTGTTATGCCGAAAATTGAAGCTAGCGTCTCTGTCTATCGTGCTGCGAAACTCCCGCCTCTTCAACCCGCACCTTGTTAGCCCGAAATATTTAAGATATATCTTTGTCTCGTTGTGCTCCGACAACTCCCTCAATCTCAACCCGCGCCTTGCTATTCCGAAATTACAATGCGCGCGAAAACTCCCACCTCCTGTGAAATCCCGACACGCGAAATGCCCGTGGTACCCCTGAACCGAAAGAACCGCCTCAAATATGTGGGGGGTACTTTCGTAGCTTACCCCACATTTCAGACAAGCGCGTCTCTAAGCCATGGTTCCACAGTGCCATCCCATCCGCCCACCAATTAGTACACCGAGGCCGCAAAAACCCGCGACGAAACCCCACACCCTGCTCCGTCCGCAACCCAGTCGGAGCTTCTTCCCCGACGATGTCGGCCACAGCAACACCTCGATGTCCCTCATCCACCGTACCGGATGAGGATCCGTCGTCGATCTCATTGTCCCGCCGGTTCAGCCACCCCGTCCTCCACATCCAAGCAGCTGCCCCGATGTTCCCCTCGTCTTTTGTGCCACCTCCATTCCCACACCACCGTCTTCACCTGCACCACCGGAAGAGCATCATCATCACCGTTTCCTCGGATGAAGCTGCGGCCTAATCGGCGCCACCAAAGAGGTTGTACACTAATCGCCACATTTTCTTCTTGATTCGATCTCACGGTGCTGCCGGCGCTCGGTCCCGAGCCGACACGGCGCGGCTCCATCCACGGCGGTGTCGCCGGCCACTTCCTGCACGACGTTGCTCCCTCGGCGGCAACATCCACATCAGTAGGAGCTGCTGCTTCTTTAGCTCTCGCTCGCGCTGCTGCTCTGCTCTTGCTCTCGTCCCCTGCCTGGTCTGCTCTTGCTCTCGGTCCCCTGCCTGGTCTGCTCTTGCTATTGCTCTTGCTCGTGCTTCTGCTCTCGCTCTTGCTCTTGCTTGCGATGCTGCTCCGATTTGGCTACACTTCAGTCGACTGAATCGACTTTTGGGTCAGTCGATTTCCAAGGGGTGGGCTCGTCGGGGTGAAGGAAGAACCAGCCGCAACAGGGAGGGGGGCTCGCCGGAGAGGTACCCCACTATCTATCTTAGGGTTCAGGATGGGGGCGGTGGTTGCCGACGGTGGCGGGGCGTTGGCGGGGCGGTGGCGTGGGGATCGCCGAAGAAAAAGCTCGGCATGGGGGGCCTAGAGGGATGGCCGGGGCGGCGGTGGGGAGTGTTTTCGGGGAGGGTGGGGCGGCGCACCGCCGGCCACGGGCGGCGGGGGGCTGCTATTTGGCCTGTGGTGGCTGGCGGCTCAGGGGGGTGGAGGTTGAAGATGAACCGCAAGCCCTTGATTTCGTATCCAACGGCTGCAAAATCGACTGACCAGAGATGAAAAAGTCAGTCGACCGACGTGTAGCCTCACCTTGCTAGTGCGTTCAGTTTCGACAGCAAAATTTAGTTTCGACAACAAAATTCAGTTTCGACAGTTAGGTTCAGTTTTGACAGTTAAGTTTAGTTTCGACAGTTAAGTTCAGAGATGAGCGGCTGATTTATTTTACATCTAGCACTTTGTGGTTATGTATTTTGCGTCATGTATTGGAGATGCTATTAGAATTCCACTCAGGTTAACGTTGTTCGTTGTCTCTCTTGTCCTTCTTCAGCCTCGGCGTCGTACAACTCACCGGAGCTGCTTCAATGATGAAACCCTCCATCATAGCGGAGCAGTACCTCGGGTTCCATCTCCAGACGTCTAAGATCTTCTTCCCCTCCTCCGACGGCAAAGTCAGCCGGAGCATCCTCACCGGCCAACCCAATCATGCTGAGATCGACATGGCTTCGCCAAAGAGGTTGTACACTTGTTGCATATCTTTTTTACTCTACATGTTATATATATTGTCCACTGAGCACTCGTAGTAACGGGAAATACGATTATTTTATCCTACGATATGACAAGCAGTGAGGTACCAGGCAACTTAGCTATCCATGTTGGACTCTCTTGAACGCCATCATTATTTATCTCTACGCGTTTGAGCTGTGCATTTGTCGATGGGCCTGGGAGTTGAGCTAGTATGGCAGTGGCCTGGGTCCAAAGTAATAGAAGTAGCACAAAAACATTTTTTTAGTGTAGGATTTTCCTTACTCAAGCCTGCCTACTAGAATCGCCAGTGCTTGAAAGGAAAAGTGAATGAAAAACATAGGAATTGGAAAGTTTCCTATGGTACTACTTTTCATGAATTTGGTGCAAAGGAATGGAGCAAAGGAAAACTGTAGGATTTGTTCCTTTCGTGTCTCCTTGAAATAAAAACCGTAGGAATTCTAATTTCCACTTCTCCTCCTTTTCATATTCCTATTCATCAAGCACAAGACTAAGAGATAGTAGCATAATAGTATTATAACCGTACATTTTCTTGTGGTTTGACTTAACCTCACCATGCTTTTTTGCATCCTGTGATCACCCAGATTGGCAGAAATCCTGTGTTTTTAAATTCTCTGTTTTGCACGTGCATTCCTATCCTATTCCTGTCTATTTCCTATCCCTGCATTGTTAGAATCCTCAAATTCAAACAAGCTGTCGGGGATATACCCCGCGGTATGACCCGGCCGGATATATGACCGGACCAGACTTGGCGCTTCACCGATGACCCGCTGGAGGACTGGCGACTCACGGGTCTGGCGGCTCACTGATGTGACGACTCACGAGCCTGAAGACTCATGGGTGACCCAGCGGGTGCTTCAGACGGACGACAATCTCAAGGCTCAGTATGCCGGTTCATATAAAGGTGGGCCGGCTTATGACGAAAGGGATGACGAATATTTCCTTTACGAGGAAGCAAGACCCGGACTTATATTCAACTTGTAAGAAAAGATAGACTAGTCCTAGTCCTACTAGGACTCCACATGTAACCCGCCCCTCTAACTTATATAAGGAGGGGCAGGGATCCCCAAAAGGGGACAAGCAACAAGAAACAATATCTAGGGCTAGACACAAGGAGGAGAGCCTGCTTACGGCGACTCCCTCATGATCATAATGAGACCTAGCCACAAACAGCATGTAGGGTTATTACCGGATGATGTTTCCCGGGGCCCGAAGCTGTCTAAATCCCCGTCTTGTATGTTGCGTCTCTCGATTCCGCTCAACCCCTTCAAGCTACCACATAGATGCGTTGGCCTCGCGACTATGTCCTTACATGAGGACATCTGCCGTGACAACTCCACGACAGTTGGCGCCCACCGTCGGGCCTTCGCACGGTGGTGTTGAGGTCTTGAAGGGATTTTTTCTAAGGGATGGGAAAGCTCATGATTAATCGGATGGGGAAGAACCGGCGCAATCGAATCTACATCGTTGATGAGCAGCCGGCTGTTTGAGCATGAGAAAGATTATGAGCTAGAGATTTTAGGGTTATACGTGCTATGCGGCCACCGCACGCACCATGGAAATCCGCTGAGTCCAAGTTGAAAGAAATTCTGACTATGTCGCTCCAAGTCCCAAGGAAAGTCCATAGCAGCAACAACAGGCTCAGAAACAATCTGCAGTGTTGTTTGCTGGTAAAAGAAAAGGAAAGGAGCGCTTTACATTAGGATCGGCTACCAGATCCGAATTCTACTTGATGTTGATCCCAGTCCAACAAGACAAAAAACAAATTGGATAGCTGCCTAATTAAGCCGTGTACTACAGGTATTGGCACGATTTCCAAAGCTTAGAGTCACGTGGGAGACCAAAGTACTAGTTACTTGACCAAAAGTGAATTGAAGACACGGTGGATTCATATGAGTACTAGTTGAGGGATACTAGTAAGGTGAAAACTGCGTTGTCTGTTGGCCGGACACCTGCCCTGCACTGTCTATGTTGAGCCGCATCAGGCCTTCGCGACTGAGCCGCCACCGGCTTTCATTACCACGGCCGCATCGCCGTGCCATTGTTCCAGGAGTCGCCGCCGTGCTCGCCACTGTTGGATCCTATCGAGCCGCCGCTGCAGCGTCACGTCGCTGACTCACCTCGAGTGGGCTAAACCGTTCCTGCCCCTCGCTTCTCGCCTCGGCCCCCGCCGCTTCATGCTGTCACAAGAGCTGCCGGCGCCAACACGGTGCGTCAGGCCCACCACATCGCCGGCTCACTTCGCCTCCTCCGCGACCTCGTCCCATCGCTGACCCGTCGCTGCTATGAGCTGTTGCGCGGCTTATCTCCACAGCAGGCGGACCATCTAATGCCAACCATTGCCTTGTGCAAATGCCTGGCGAAGACGCCAAGTCGCTGCACCCGTTCCCTGGGCGTCCCGGGTTAGAGATAAATATGGAAAAAAGGGAAGGAGACGACGACAAGGATTCCAATGGGAGTCAACCGAGTTGACCGTCACCCAGAAACGAACGGAGACATGGCCTCCGCTGATGCACCACCACTACTGTGGCCAGATTGCCGCGGGCTTCGACCAAAGCCGCGCCTGGCTGATTCCGCTACCGCTGTGGCCGCGTTAGGCCACTTCTGCCTGTGCCGAGCTGCCAGTGCGCTTCGCCTCCTCCACGCCGCCAGTGCGCCTTGCTGCCACCGACGACTTCACCCCGAGCCGGCTGCTCCACCTCCTGCCGCGCTCACACCAGCTGCCATCCAAGCGTTCCATTGCTTGATGGAGAAGCCTATGGCACTTCAAAACAATCATCAGTAGCAGTCCGTCAAGCGTGGAAAGGGCAGTAACAGAGGCGTCGCCCATTAAAAAAAATCATCAGTGGTAGCCCACAACGTCCCAGTTGTTTACATGGTTTGCTGGCCACTGCCATCTCCACTTTCAGATAAAGAAGGAGTCAGCATAATTTATGTTGATCACTTCTCCTCAAAGCTCAATATCCCAGGAGATAGCAACGGGAGTAGTACTACTCTAGTGCCAAAGTGTTATCCAACAAAATCCAGCATTATTTAACACCAGTATCCACGATCATCCGACAAAAAAATACCAGGTGCTATCTTTTTTATATATGTTATCAGTGCATATTAAATTGTTTGAGAACAATTCCTCTGGTCTGTGCTATTTTTTTCCTAGGACTATTATTCGTTATAAAGGTGTCGCAAAGGGACCTGCGTTAATATTATTTTTTGCACTAGCGCGGACGAGAGAATTGTCACCCCGCTACATCAGCGCACGCGGTTGAGTCGTCATCCGCGCCCGTGGCCAATTCGCGCGCGTCTGCGCCGCTTCCAACGCGGCGGTCGACTCGCGCGTCCGCACTGGCTTACGACGCTGCAGCCGACTCATTTACTGTCCGGATGAGTCAGGTGGTATCCATCTAAAATATATTTTATTGGCACATGTTGTTTTTGTCAAATAACAAGTTTATCTTTGCCTTGGTCTGCAATATTGTTTATGAAGGGTAATTATTTATGACAAAAAGTGATATTATACCGCGAAGATGGAGGTACGCCAACATCTTTTAGCACAGGTGGTTGTCATTACTCAGTGGACTCCCGCAATGGCTTACAACGCCGTGGCCATCTCTTGCAACCATGCCGGCTTACAGCAAGGAGGACAACTTGCCTGTCCGCACTGGCTTACAACGCCACGGCCGGTTCATCTGTCTATGCCGCCTCTGATGTTACGGTCGTCTTTACCGTCCGTCTCTCGCGGCCTGGTCTATATCGACACACCGAGCCGCAATTGTCTGGATGAGCTGTTTATTGAGTATGAGAAAGTCACTACTTGGGAAGCCCGGTTTTCTTCCAACAAATTAGAGGCAAATTATCATATATTATCACCCGCCGTCACCACTGGATGGTTCAATGGGCAGGTGCACAAGTCGCCGCCACTACAGTTTGGTTAACTTCAAACACCCAGTTGGAAGGAGCCATTGGCCGAGTTACTGACACGGCTCATACGGGATCATTTATAACCCGCCACAGTCACCTCAACCTTCTGTGGATTCACATCGCGCTATCAACGCCAATGATGTATATCTTCTACTATGGTCAAATATGGAGAATCTCAAGCCAACTCCTCGAGTCGTCTTGAGACACGGGGGCTACAATGGTATGACTCGGCAAAATTAGTTGGTTTCAATGAATTCAAGAACTCCATGTCATTGAAGGGAAAAATAACACGGGCCCCAGAGATTACTGCTAGATCAATTAAAATTTAAAAGTCGTCAGAAGATTTCCGGCTCAAAATAAGGAGTCTCGTTTAAAATTCGGTTCAAAAGCCGGCCCAGGGTAAATTTGTCCCTCACAAATTTTTGAAGCTCTCAAATCCGGCCCAAGGTAAATTTGTCCCTCACAAATTTTTGAAGCTCTCAAATCCGGCTCAAGGTAAATTTGTCCCTCACAAATTTTTGAAGCTTCCAAATCCGGTTTAAAGTTCCGGTTCAAAAAGAATTAATTTCTCACAAGTTCGAGGTCTAAGAAAAATTAAAGGTTGCCAAAAAGAACTTTCTGCCATGATGCGCGGTTTAAACATAGGTATCCTGCCTTACGGCTTATCTTATTATGGTCACTTGGGGGCTTCCTGTTCAAACATAGGTCGTATTCGAACCTAAGAGAGCATAGCTGTCGATACACTTTTGATTGGAAAACTGCCGAACCTACTTGGGGGCTTCTTGATCGTATCCGAGTCATAGCTTAACCCCTTTGGGGATTGACGTCGATCATATCCGAATCAGCATCGCTAAACAACTCTTATGGTCATTTGGGGGCTTCCTGTTCAAACATAGGTCGTATTCGAATGAAAGAGAACATAGCTGTCGATACCCTCTTGATCGGCAACGCCAAAGCCACTGGGGCTATATGATCGTATTCGAATCATATCTTAACCCCTTTGGAACGGTTTTTTTGATGATATTCGAATCAGAAGCCTCAAAAAAATTTGAAGTCTCTTTTTGCAAACACAATTTTGGGTTTGACTTGAGACCTTTTTTGGATTCTATCTCAAATGTAAATAAGTGTTTAACCCGGCTTGACTTTTGACTATAAGTCGCTAGCTTATGACAATCATCATCTATGTGGAAGCATTGGTTTCAAAAGATTGGGTTATCACCCTTACTGCACAGATCATGTGAACCGGCAATACAAATTCAATATCACAGTGGTTATATGTGAGATATTATAACCCATCCTGGCTTTGACGCTAAGTCGCCAGGGCATATGTTGTTTAAACTCTTTGCAGGATTTCCAGAAATATGACATATAAATGATTAAGTTCAAGCTCATTACCAAAGTTGATGCTTCAAAATGATAATCCGTTCTGGATTTTTTCAAAGGCTACAAGCCGTCAGGTTATAAAAATTCCGGCTTACAATGGAGGCGTATTAAGTCGCCATCGGCCAAGAGCCGCCAGGTATTTAAACTCCGGATTTACTTATCAACCGATGAGGTATTCAAATCTTTAATAGGCAAAACTAACTGGATTTTCATGATGATATTTAATGATTGAGGTTTTCAAAGTCGCTTTAGCGCAACGGCTATTATTCTTATCAATGGGCATGATTTATTTTACAATGGAGGAAATAGTCCCAAGTTGCTGCAGGCTTATGACCCGGCACTTGGGGGCTACATTATTCAAATTGAGTTTACATCAAATATGCAAGTCTCACTTCGCTGGAAGCATGCAGCATGACACTTGGGGGCTAATGCAAAGTCATTTTTTGCTCAAACTTATTGAATATCCGACCCATCACATTTTAAATGAGCCGGCTCTTAGGGGCTACCAATTGCTCCTGTCAAAATTCAAGGTACACAAGCATTAATCCATTATATTGAATAGTCCACTATTTAGTTGGTGGAGTACAAAGCTCTTAACCTTGTGGACGTGGGCTCAAGCCCCATGGTGGAGACTATATTATATGATGTTATTATCAATTATATACAAAGTCCCAGCTCAATATTATCTTACTAAGCCAGCCCTTGGGGGCTACACATTGTTGTTCAAATTTACATGGTTATATCTACAAAGTCCCTGCTCATTATTGTATAATGACCCAGCCCTTGGGGGCTACACTGGTTGAAGTTTTCATGAGCATAAAGCAATTACAAGTCCCAGGTTGCTGCAAGCATGGCAACCCGGCACTTGGGGGCTACATGTGTGGAATATTCAGTTTATATGATTGAGATGAATAAACTGGATTTCTTCAAAGTTGCAACATTTATTGGAGCAAGTGTTAAACCATCACTTTGTTCTGCTTAAGACTTGGGGGCTACAGGTAATATGGATATAAGGGAGAAAAATCTTCAAATTATCGGTTTTGAGAAAATCAGGAGGATCAATTACATAAACCGGTGTCAAAAATAATTATGACCCGGCATCATCTGTTTTATAATCAGGCAGTTTTTGGTAATGAAAAACCGGCAAGTGTTACATCTTCAAGCCGGCTGAATATCAGATGAGTATTTGAAGACCAAAATTATTTAACCCAGCGCCTTGGAAGCCAATTCAAGTGGATTATTCTTCACAATATTTTTTTGTGAGAAACCAACATCATCAAATTGAGTATGAAGCTAGCTTATTTGACCCGGATTTTCTAGATGAAGGAAATGAAAATTGGACTTAAGGATAATCAGGTCCTGTCTCAGGAGAATATTTAACCCAGAGCACAAGGAATTAAGGATGATCAGGTGCCGACGTACAAGAATTTTTAACCCAGAACACAATCTGTCAAGGTTGTTCTTGTGTTTGTTTTACATGATCAGTTTAACATGGATAAATCCAAATTAAACTGGGGGCTAATGTCGGGGATATACCCCGCGGTATGACCCGGCCGGATATATGACCCTGCCGGACTTGGCGCTTCACCGATGACCCGCCGGAGGACTGGCGACTCACGGTTCTGGTGGCCTACTGGTGTGACGACTCACGAGCATGAAGACTCATGGGTAACCCGGCGGGTGCTTCAGACGGACGACAAGGACCAAGGCCCAGTATGCCGGTTCATATAAAGGTGGGCCGGCTTAAGACGAAAGGGATGACGAATATTTCCTTTACGAGGAAGCAAGACCCGGACTTATATTCAACTTGTAAGAAAAGATAGACTAGTCCTAGTCCTACTAGGACTCCACATGTAACCCGCCCCTCTAACTTATATAAGGAGGGGCAGGGCTCCCCAAAAGGGGACAAGCAACAAGAAACAATATCTAGGGCTAGACACAAGGAGGAGAGCCAGCTTACGGCGACTCCCTCATGATCATAATGAGACCTAGCCACAAACAACATGTAGGGTTATTACCGGATGATGTTTCCCGGGGCCCGAAGCTGTCTAAATCCCCGTCTTGTATGTTGCGTCTCTCGATTCCGCTCAACCCCTTCCAGCTACCACATAGATGCGTTGGCCTCGCGAATAAGTCCTTACATTAGGACATCTGCCGTGACAACTCCATGACACAAGCCCTTACTCAATTACTTCTGTTACAGATGTGTGTCAAAGAAAACGTTGTGTGGTTTGTCCTGCTCCTGCGGCGCTGTGTTCCACCCCAGCTCAACTGCTCCAACGACGGAAGGGTTCACCACGGCAGGGATCCGCTCTCCAGACTGTCTTTCGCCGCCTCAAATCTTCTTCCCCGCCGCCGGTAGCCACGACAACTGCATTACCATCATCAACTGAGCATATGACCTTCAGGACTACACGGGTCCGCAAGAGAGGTCGCACTCTTCCGTGTCTGCTTACGTTATGCGTCGCTTAATATGATGACATGCTACATTATCGTCATGTTCACCTATTAGACTCCGAGTCAGGTCCAAACTAATGTTGAAACTTGAGTTTTTAAATGGTTGTGGTGTACATATTGGGGCAGCAATCAGTACTATATGTCTACTATCTGGTTAATCTCCGGTGTCTACTATGAGTTTCATGTTGGGTGCAAACAAACATTAAAGGAGCCATTATCTGTATTTTTTAACTAAAGCCATTATCTGCCTGCTATCATTGGTTTTGGGTCTATCCACAGTTTGCTACCATCACTCTGGATTTGTGCATGCACTCCTTACATAATCTCACTATGTTTTATTCCTATGCATGCCAGTTATTGTACACAATGGAACTGATCATGTAGAGCAAAAGAGACGAGCCTTGCGTGGCAATAAAATTTCATGCAGACGTCGTTCCATGGTGGGCGCAAAGGCAGCCACCCTCCACCCATTTAGGATCATAATCAAGAGGAATATGACTGTTCTGAGGGGAATTCAGAAGGAGAAGACCACTCCTATTTACCCCATGAGGTCTTCGCTCTAACTTGGCATGCTGATGTTGGTAATATGATGCATATTGTGCCTTGCATTTCTTACTGTATACATTAAAGATGTCATCTGCTTAGTTTAGACATGCTTTGTGTCAATGCCATCTGTTTTGGTTCTTTATCGTATATGTGAATCAAGCAATGCCATCTTGTCTAGCCAGGCATCATATATGTGAATTTTGCAATGCCACCCTAGTTAGCCAGTCATCCTATATGTGAATTATATCATGCCATCATTTTTTATTATGTGTTAAATTTGTTAACAATTTTAGTACATTCAATTACTCTTCATGTGCATCAGCCATTCGGCACGGTCATGGAAAAATCTGGAGTGGAAACAAGGTCTTCAAAGCAGATAATGCTATCTGACGAAGCGCATGTCTTGCTGGTTACCGATAGCTCCTCAGAGGAGGATTCAGAGACAGATGACCAGTCAAATTTCCCCCCTGAGGTGCATGCCCTAACTTGGCAGGGTTATGTTACTCATATCGTGCATATGTTATCTTGCATTGCTATGTCATTTGCTTAGTTTAGACATGCTTTGTGTGAATGCCACCTGTTTAGTGTCTAATTACCATATATGTGAATTATGCAATGCCATCTTGTTGCAAGACATTATATATGTGAATTATGCAATGTTATCTTGTTGCAAGGCATTATATATATAAATTATGCAATGCCATGCTGTTTAGGCAAGCGTCATATATGTGAATTATATCATGCCGTCCTTTTTTTGTATTTCTCATTGCTTTTGTCGACAATGTTTGTATATTCAACTGCTCTTCCTGTGCATCAGCAATTTGAATTGGTGATGGAGAAATCTGGAGTGAAAACAAGGTCTTCAGAGCAGACAATGCTACCTGCTGAAGCAGATATCTTGCTGGTTACAGATAGCTCTTCAGAGGAGGATTTAGAGGCAGATGACCAGTCCTATTATCCCCCTGAGGTGTATGCTCAAACTTGGAAGGGTTATATTACTCATATATTGCATATGTTGTATTGCAATGCTTATGTTTTACATCATATACACAATATTGAATGCCATCTCCTTAGTTGACACATCATATATGCAATTGCCCTCTGCTCACTTCCTTAGTATATAAATCATATATTTGAATTATGTCATGCCATGATGTTTACATAGACAACATGTATCTGAATTATGGCATGCCAACCCATTTTATAAAGACATAATATAGTTATATCATCTCATCCTGTTTACATAGTCATCATATTTTAAATTATGTCATTCTATCCGTAAATTATATCATGCCATCATGTTTCCATCGACGGCATGTTTGTGATTTATGGCATGCCAACCACTTTAATAGACACATTTTATAGTTATATCATGTCATCCTGTTTACATAGTCATCATATTTTGGAGTATGTCATTCTATCTTGTTTAGTTAGCCATCATACATGTGAAATTGTGTCATGCTATCCTGTTTAATTAGCAATCATATATGTGAAATTATGTCCTGCTATTCTGTTTGCTTAGACAACATAAATGTGAATTATTACATGCCCTGTTTTCTTCCCTACTATCCATTGCACCTGTCTATCTTACAATGTCTGTACATTCAATTACTTTTCTTGTTTATCAGCCAGTTCAATTGGAGGGAGTGATGGCAGTATCTATGGGAGTAAAAATACGGTCTTCAGAAAAGATCATGCTACCTGTCGATGCAGATAGAACCACGGTTGTACTTGCCCAAGAATCAGCCCCACCACACATAACCCACACTCATGCAGATTGTGCTCCTACCCAGTTGGACAGAGAACCAGCTACACCCCTTCTCACCCCAACCCCAGCAGATAGACACCCAGTTCCCGTTGACAGAGCACCATCTCCACCACAGAGTACCCAAACACGAGCAGTTAGTAAGGCAACTGCAGTGCCCAAATCACGAGGACCACCACTCCAAACCCGAAGTCAATGCTTAAAGCAGAAGAAGAATTGTTCTCAGGTCGGGTTCCGTAGCTATGGTTCATACTACTTTGCTCTTGCATCACTGTATTTACTGATACCAACCAATTTCAAATTTGAAGGATGCAATTGAAACTCCAATGGCGCAGCAGGTATGTTTTAAACCTGTTTCTTCAACGTGTTTGGCTGTTTGCTGTTGTAACTTGCTCTATGTTGATTTCAGTTTCAATTGAATACACTGTTATGTTCTCATGCCATGCACATTACAAGTGTTGTTATTGTTGTGTAGTTTCCCACACTTATATTCTGTCTATGCTGCTTTGTCTTAAATAGATATGATTCGAACTATATCTATCTTGATTTGGAAACATAAACTAGAATGGTATAGACCATACAGTGACCATACTACATAGATATATGTTTGTTTCATGCTGTTATCCTGTCCACCTTACTACTGAACTGGTTTACCAAAATGAGTTTCATATACTACATTGTAAACCTGAGATGTGTTTGTTTGTTTCCCTTTTAGAACGCGGATAAAATATTGGAGAAGAGTACCCTGTTATGCAATGGTAAAGGAAGTAATGCAGATAAGGTTCAAGATAGTGAGACATCCCTGTTGGTCTCCAAGAAAGCTAATAAAAACTATAATGAGGACACTGAGACAACCCCAAAGTCATGTCTTGATGTAGTGTTCGAGTTACTAGCTACCACTGCTGGCCACAGCTCTTCGAACTCATTGCCTGAATCAGTTCGGCTTCTTGAGTCTCAACTTCAATTTGAAAGACATCGATCAGATGTTATGCGACAGGAAGCCGAAGGACTGAGGAAGTCCCTGCAGAATTCAGATGCATACTTTCTGGTGCAACAGCAGGCGCTGGAGGACTTAAGCACCAAACAAGAGAAAGTTAATAAGCTTGCTAAGAATCTTGCCAGCATTATGCGCACCTAGGATATTGTTTCTTGAGCTCTTCTGAAGTGGTTTCAGTTCTGGACTTGTTTTGCTGCGGCGTTTATATGCTGTTGTGTTCCCTATATTTGCACTGGTGGCGAACTTTGATGCCCAGTGGATGTAATATGTGTAATAGCCGTGATAGCCTAGTTTAAGTTGCTTACTTCTTTATTTCCTTGTTGTCTTGTTTATTTGTTTGCTTGTAGTCAGTGCAGTTCTTTTTCTGCGGTTTGCTAGTGGCTGCAACAACCTATTTTTTTAATCTAGGCCACAATAACCATTGGCTTATATTTACTGTAGTGACACTGCACCTACAGGCCTTAGAAACAGTGGGCCTTCTACGGGCCGTATAAACAGTGGGCCTTCCACGGGCCGTAGAAACAATGGGCCTTCTACGGGCCGCAGAAACAATGGGCCTTCTACGGGCCGTATCATCAATGGGCCTTATACGGGCAGTATGATCGATTGTACAAACATGAGTAAATAACAGGACGCATTATGGCCGTAAATGGGCTAGAGTTGGAATCGCCCGTTCATGGGCCGACCATAATGGGCCATCATTAATAGGCCGTATTTCATGATGCTATGAAAACGGCCCAACGTGTTAACGGACCACAAACGGGCCGACTGTAACCACGAGCTGAATTTGGCCCATAAGCAGAAAATGACAGTAACGGGTCGTAAGTAAACGAATGCTGGAAATGAGCCCAAGAATAAATGGGCTCAAAGAAGGCTGAAAGATAACATGGGCTGGAAACGGCCCAATGGAATAACGGGCCCTTAATGGGTATAAAGTGATACACTGTTCATTACAGACCAGTTTCACCACGGGCCGTTAATGGGTGTAAAGTAATACACTATTCATTTCGGGCCAGTTTCACCACGGGCCGTTAATAGGCCAAGAGTTACATAGGGCCTCATATGGGCCGAAAGACGTCAAGGGCCATACATGGACCAGAAGTGAAAACAGGCTGGAATCATATTGGGTGGCCCAGATGACGCTACTGGGCCTAATTCGATAGGGCGTAACGGGCCTTGGGTTAGCGGGCTGTAAATGGGCTATATGCGAATAGATCGTTAACAGGCTTTACATGGGCAGGCCCGCCACCTTTTGACCAAGTCAAATGGGCCGGCCTTTTCACAGGAATGGGCCTCTGTTGGGCCGTGCCACGTGTCGACGTATCATAGGCGCCTTCTGTCCAATGAGTGGATGACATCTGTCCCAGCGGTGAGCCGACACGTGTTTCCTCCAGCCAATGATGATTTTACACGAGGAAAATCTCCATTGGTCGGGGCTGTTAATGGGTTATCGGATCCAAAACCCGACCCGATAGCTTAACGGCGTTCCGTTACGGTGGATGCCACGTGTTGGTCACCCTTGACGAAAGCACTTCTGTAATGCACGATTTATCGTCATGGAAGTGGACACTTCCGTGATGATAATTTTGGTAATTTCATGGAACACTTCTACAACAGCACAGGTATGACTATATTGATTCTGTCATAAATTTGTCATGGATGTACATGCATGACAAAAAATGCGACCTACTGTGACAAACACGTATCATCACGAAAGTGTATTTTTTGTAGTGCATCTTGTTTAGCCAGTCATCGTATATGTGAATTGTATCGTGCCATATTTTTTTTCCATAATGTATTCCATTTTTCAACAATGTTTATACATTCATCTACTCTTCCTGTGCATCAGCCATTTGAGTCGGTCATAGGAAAATCTGGAGTGAAAACAAGGTCTTCTGAGCAGTCAGTGCTACCTGTCGATGCAGATTTCTTGCTGGTTACAGATAGCTCCTCGGAGGAGGATTCAGAGACAGATGACCAGTCGTATCCCCCCCTGAGGTTCATGATCTAACTTGGCTGGGTTATATTGCTCATATCATGCATATGGTGTCTTGCATTGCCATGCCATCTGCTTAGATTAGACATGCTTTGTGTGAATGCCTCTTGTTTGCTTTCTATATCAGATATGTGAATTATGCAATGCCATGTTTTTCAGCCAGTTATCATATATGTGAATTATGCACCGCCATGTAGCCAGGCATCATATATGTGAATTATCTCATGCCATCTTTTTTTTGATTACGTATTCCATTTGTCGACAATCTGTGTATATTGAACTACTCTTCATGTGTATCAGCCATTTGAGCCGATTATGGAAAAATCTCTAGTTAAAACAAGGTCTTCAGATCAGGAAATGGTACCTGTTGAAGCATATATCTCGATGGTTACAGGGAGCTCCTTAGAGGAGGATTCAGAGACAGATGACTAGTCCTATATCCCACCTAGGTGTATGCTCTAAGTTGCAATGTTTATATTTCTCATATGATGCATAGGGTGTCTTGCATTGCTTAGTTTAGACATCATATGCACAATATTGAATTCCATCTGCTTAGTTTAGAGATCATACATGCGAGTGCCAGCTACTTAGTATATGAATCAATTATGTCAATTATATCATGCCATCTTGTATACTTAGACAACATGTATGTGAATTATTTCATCCCAACCTATTTTCGAAAGACAAAATATAGTTTTGTCATGTCATCCTCTTTAGGTACTCATCATATGTTGAATTATGACATTATATCCTGTTAAGTTATCCATCATATATCTGAAACTGTGTCATGCTATCCTGTTTAGTTAGGCATCATCTATGTGAAATTGTGTCATGCTGTCCTGTTTGGTTAGATAACATATTTGTGAATTACCACATCTGTCTATCATACAATGTCTATACATTCAATTTCTTTTCTTGTTTATCAGCCATTTGAATTGGAGGGGTGATGGCAGTATCTAAGGGAGCAAAAGCCCGTTCTTCACAAAAGACAGTGCTACCCGTCGATGTAGATAGAACCATGGTTGTACTGGCCCACAAACTAGCCCCACCACACATAATCGAGACTCTTCCAGATTGCACACTTACACCGTTGGGCAGAGAACCAGATACAACCCATCTAACCATAACCCCAGTGGATAGTAACCCACTTCCATGTCCACCACAGAGTAACCCCACACGAGCAGTTTTTAAAGCTACTGCAGTGCCCAAAGCACGAAGACCACCACAGCTAACCCAAAATCCACGTTTAAAGTAGAAGAGCAACTGTTCTCAAGTCAGATTCTGTAGCTATAGTCCATACACCTTTGCTGTTGCATCACTGTATTTACTCATACCAACTACTTTCGAATTTGAAGGATCCAATTGAAACTCCAATGGCGCAATAGGTATGTTTTAAACCTATTTCTTTAACTGGATTGTTGTTCTAACTTCTTGCTCTATGTTGATTTAAGTTTAAGTTGTATAAACAGTTATGTTCTCATGTGATGCACATTACAAGTGCTACCAATGCTATATAGTTTCTCACACTTATATTCTGTCTATGCTGCTGTGTCTTAAAAATATATGAGTTGAACTGTGTCTCTATCTTGATTAGGCAACATAAAATAGAATGATATGGACAATACAGTGACCGTCGTACATAGATATATGTTTGTTTCATGTTGTTATCCTGTCCACCATACTACTGAACAGGTTTACCAAAATGAGTATCGTATACTACAAGCTAAACCTGTGATGTGTCTGCTTGTTTCTCTTGTAGTATGCAAAAAGGATATTGGAGAAGAGAACCCCACTATTCCATGGTAGAGAAAGTAATGCAGATAAGGTTCAAGATAGTGAGACAACCCTGTTGGTCTCCACGAAAAGTGATAAAAACGATCTTGTAGACAGTGAGAAAACCCCACAGTCCTGCGTTGATGTAGTGTTCGAGTTACTGGCCAGTACCGCTGGCACAAGCTCTTCGAGCTCGCTGTCTGAATCACTTCGGCTTCTTCAGTCTCAGATACGAGCTGAAAGGCATCAGTCAGCTGTGCTTCGACAAGAATCCAAATGACTGAGGAAGTCCCTGCAGAATTCAGATGCGTACTTTCTTGTGCAACAACAAGCGCTGGAGGATTTAAGCGCCAAACAATAGAAAGTTAGTAAGCTTGCTAATCATCTTGCCAGCATTATGGGTTCCTAGGATATTGTTTCTTGAGCTCTTCTGAAGTGGTTTCAGTTTTAGACTTGTTTTAATGCGGCGTTTATATGCTGCTTTACTCCCTATATTTGCACTGGTGGCGAACTTTGATGCCGAGTGGATGTAATATGTGTAATAGCCATGATAGCCTAGCATAAGTTGCTTTCTTATTTATTTCCTTGTTGTCTTTTTTATTTGTTTGCTTGTAGTCTATGCATTTCTTTTTCCGTGGTTTGCTAGTGTCCGCAATAACCTATTTTTTAAAACTAGGCCACAATAACCATAGGCTACATATTTACTGTAGTGGCACTGGGCCTCCTATCGGCCATAGAAACAATGGGCCTTCTACGGGCCGTAGAAACAATGGGCCTTCTATGGGCCAGACACAATGGGCCTTCTACGGGCCATATCATCAATGGGTCTTATATGGGCCGAATGATCGATCGACCAAACATGGGGCAATAACAGACCGCATTATCGCTGTAAACGGGCTAGAGTTGGAATCGTCCGTTCACGGGCTGACTGATGACCCACAAGTGTAGGGGATCTATCGTAGTCCTTTCGATATGTAAGAGTGTCGAACCCAACGAGGAGCAGAAGGAAATGATAAGCGGTTTTCAGTAAGGTTTTCTCTACAAGCACTGAAATAGTAGGTGATAGATAGTTTTGTGATAAGATAAATAGTAACGAGCAAAAGTAAATAAAGTAAATAAGGTGCAGCAAGGTGGACCAATCCTTTATGTAGCAAAGGATAAGCCTGGACAAATTCTTATAATAATGAAGGAGCTCCCGAGGACACATTGGGAATTATCGTCAAGCTAGTTTCATCACGTTCGTAAGATTCTCGTTCGGTACTTTGATAATTTGATATGTGGGTAGACCGACACTTGGGTACTGCTCTAACTTGGACAAGCATCCCACTTATGATTAGCCCCTATTGCAAGCGTCCTCAACTACAAAAAGGAGTATTAAGGTAAACCTAACCACAACATTAGACATATGGGTCCATATCAACCCCTAACGAAGCAACTCATAAACTAGGGTTTAAGCTTCTGTCACTCTAGCAACCCATCATCTACTTATTACTTCCCTATGCCTTCCTCTAGGCCCAAATAATGGTATAGTGTCATGTAGTGTACGTTCACATAACACCACTAGAGGAGAGACAACATACATCTCATCAAAATATCGAACGAATACCAAATTCACATGACTACTAATAGCAAGACTTCACCCATGTCCTCAGGAACTAAAGTAACTACTCACAAAGCATAATCATGTTCATAATCAGACGTGTAATAATATGCATTAAGGATCTGAACATATAATCTTCCACCAAGTAAACCAATAAGTATCAACTACAAGGAGTAATCAACACTACTAGCAACCCACAAGTACCAATTTTTGGTTTTGGATACAAGATTGGATACAAGAGATGAACTAGGGTTTGAGAGGAGATGGTGCTGGTGAAGATGTTGATGGAGATTGACCCCCTCCCGATGAGAGGATCGTTGGTGATGACGTTGGTGATGATTTCCCCCTCCCGGAGGGAAGTGTCCCCGGTAGAACAGCTCCGCCAGAGTGCTAGATTGATTCCGCCAAGGTTCTGCCTCGTGGCGGCGGAGTTTCGTCCCATAAGCTTGCCCACAATTTTTTCTAGGACAAAACCCTTCATATAGCAGAAGATGATCGCTGGAAGCCCACCAGGGGGCCCAGGAGATAGGGGGCGCGCCCTATAGGGGGGCGCCCCGCTGTCTCCTGGACAGGGTGTGGGCCCCCTGGCCTATTTCTTTCGCTCATAAATTCTTAATAAATCCAAAAAGTGGTTTCGTGGAGTTTCAGGACTTTTGGAGTTGTACAGAATAAGTTTCCAACGTTTGCTCCTTTTTCAGCAAGAATTCCAGTTGCCGGCATCCCCCCTCTTCATGGTAAACCTTGTAAAATAAGAGAGAATAGCCATAAGTATTGAGATATAATGTGTAATAACAGCCCATAATGCAATAAGTATTGATATAAAAGCATGATGCAAAATGGACGTATCAACTCCTCCAAGCTTAGACCTCGCTTGTCCTCAAGCGGAAACTGAGATTAAGAAATATGTCCACATGTTTAGAGATAGAGGTGTCGATAAAAATAAAATACGGACATGAGGGCATCATGATCATTCTAATAACATCAACATATATATAGATTTTGTCATATGATTTCCTATGTTCAAGTAATAAGCAATTCACAATGTCAAGTATGGTTCATAAACTCCATTGGGAACTAACAAACTATAATCTCAGTCATTGAAGCAATTGCAATTTATCGTAACATCAGAAAGAGTCAATAATAGAGCTTTTCAGCAAGATCACATACTCAACTATCTCGTACTCCCCCACAATTGTTAACACTCACGCAATACTTGTGGTTATAGTGTTTCAGCCGTACACTAAGAAAGATAGGGGCTTATTGTGTTGCCTCCCAACGTATTCACCTTTAGGTGATGTCAACAATAATAGCCTATGCCAACTTACATTCAATTTGATATATGTGTCAAGACCTTTCAAACACGAGGAGCTTGCCAAAGGATAAAATGAAAAAGTGGAAAGGTGAGGATCACCTTGACTCAAGCATAAAGTAAAAACATAAAGTAAAAGATATGCCCTTCACAGAGGGAAGTAGAGGTTGTCATGCGCTTTTAGGGTTGGATACACAAAATCTTAATGCAAAAGAACGTCACTTTGTATTGCCCATTGTATGTGGACCTTTATTATGCACTCCGTCGCTTTTATTACTTCCACAACAAGTTTGTACAAAGCTTATTTTTTCTGCACTAATAAGTCATGCATATTTAGAGAGCAATTTTTATTGCTTGCATCGATGACAACTTACTTGAAGGATCTAACTCAATCCATAGGTAGGTATGGTGGACTCTCATGGCAAAACTGGGTTTAAGGAAGTTTGGAAGCACAAGTAGTATCTCTACTTGGTGTAGGGAGTTTGGCTAGCATGAGGGGGAAAGGCAAGCTCAACATGTTCAAAAGGTCACTGACAATATACTTTAACTGAGATGTCGGAAAACATAAACCATTACGTTGTCTTCCTTGTCCAACATCAACTCTTTTAGCATGTCATACTTAATGAGTGCTTCACAATCATAAAATATGTGCAAGATAATACATCTATATGTGAACCCCTCTTTCCTTATCACTTCCTATTAATTGCAACAATGACCAAGGCTACGTTCATCAACTCTCAACAATTTTTATGCCTCATACTTTCTATGTGTGAAGTTATCACTATCCATAAGATCAATATGAACTCTTTTGTTCTTTCTACTTTCTCAAGATCATAGCAACATATCAAAGCCCTTGACTCAACACTAATCTTTATTATAGATAGCACACGGACTCGCTTACAAAAAGAGACCACAACGAAAACACAAACTACTTGATTATCAAAACTTTGAACTAATAGATTAAGATACTACTAAAAGGATCGAACTAAATAAAGCGGTAAAGATAGGAGTGTGATGGTGATATGATACCAGGGCACCTCCCCCAAGCTTGGCATTTGCCAAGGGGAGTGCCCATACCCATGTGATTATTTCTTCTGAGGTGTCGGAGTGGGGATTGTTGCATTTTTCTTCCCTAGCTTGCGTCTGAGGCTAAAGTTTTCCTCCCTCTGATCTTGATTCTCGAGCTCAAGTTTCATTATCTTTTTGCATAGTGCTGCCTTGCTGTCCTGCAAAAAACGTGGTGGGATAGATTGGACCTTAGCGAGGCTTGACTTCTTGAACTCCACATGCATATCACCAGGTTGAGGAAGTGGATCATCCTCTTCATCGGAGCCTGTCTCCTCCTTCCTCTTTGGATCATAGTCTTCTTCTTCCTGTGTGGTCTAGCCATAATGTTCCAGATCTGCATATAATTTTGGATTTGCAATATAATCAGCCACGTAACTCTCTCCCTCTGAATCTTGGGACGACATCTTGTTCCAAATCTGCAACAGGAACAGCTTGAAACGAAAACATAG
Source organism: Triticum dicoccoides (assembly GCF_002162155.2). Classification (NCBI taxonomy): domain Eukaryota; kingdom Viridiplantae; phylum Streptophyta; class Magnoliopsida; order Poales; family Poaceae; genus Triticum; species Triticum dicoccoides. The sequence continues at coordinate 658,319,756 of NC_041383.1, read as the reverse complement.
GATATTTGCGTGATACGGTGGTCAAAACCTTCGGGGGTATATATAATGAATTTTTACGGACCAAAATACGTAACATACAAGAAAACGAAGTCTGGGAGGCACACAAGGTGCCCACGAGACAGGGGGGCGCGCCCTCCTATCTCGTGGGAGCCTCGTGTCCTTTTCGGACTACTTATTTCTTCCTAAAATTCTCAAATAATCCAAAACTGATGAAAATTGCCATTAGAGTTGTTTTGGACTCGGTATACTTACTATACCACGTACCTATGCCATTTCGGAGTCTGGAACGTTCTGGAAAGTGTCTCTTATGTACTCCTCTGGGGTTATGGTTTCAATAATATTAGTTTCAACATTGATAGGGTTACCTGAAGTATAATGCTTGATTCTTTGACCATTAACCACCCTCGGATTTGTGCCTTCCAAGTTGTTAATTTTCATAGCACCGGAATGATAGACCTCCTCGATAACTAGGGACCTTCCCATTTTGAGAGAAGTTTTCCTGCAAAAAATCTTAAACGAGAGTTGAGTAATAACACATAATCTTAAACTAGGGACCTCCTCGATAGACCTCCTACGTTAAACTCACGCTTTTGTATCCTTTTATCATGCCAGCGTTTGACTTTTTGTTTGAAGAGCTTGGCATTCTCATAAGCTTGGGCTCTCTATTCATCAAGTGAGATAATATCAAACAACCTCTTCTCACCGGCAAGTTTGAAGTCATAATTGAGCTCTTTAATAGCCCAATATGCTTTATGTTCAAGTTCAAGAGGTAAATGACATGCTTTTCCATAAACCATCTTATATGGAGACATACCCATAGGATTTTTGTATGCAGTTCTATAGGCCCATAATGCATCATCAAGTTTTTTGGACCAATTCTTTCTAGATCTATTCACAGTCTTTTGCAAATTTAATTTGAGCTCTCTATTGCTCAACTCTACTTGACCACTAGACTGCGGGTGATAAGGAGATGCAATTCTATGATTGACATCGTACTTAGCAAGCATCTTACGGAAAGCACCATGAATAAAGTGTGAACCACCATCAGTCATGAGATATCTAGGGACTCCAAACCTCAGAAAAATTACTTCTTTAAGCATTTTAATAGAAGTGTTATGATCAGCACTACTAGTTGGAATAGCTTCTACCCACTTAGTACATAATCAACAGCAACTAAGATATGTGTATAACCATTGGAGGGAGGAAAAGGTCCCATGTAATCAAAGCCCCAAACATCAAACGGTTCGATAACAAGAGAATAATTCATAGGCATTTCTTAACGTCTACTGATGTTACCTATTCTTTGGCATTCATCACAAGATACGACAAACTTACGAGCATCTTTGAAAAGAGTAGGCCAATAAAAACCACATTGTAGTACCTTATGTGCAGTTCTATCTCCAGCGTGGTGTCCTCCATAGGATTTAGAGTGACACTTGCGTAGGATTTGTTCCTGTTCATGCTCAGGCACACAACGTCTAATAATACCATCTACTCCTTCTTTATAAAGGTGTGGATCGTCCCAAAAGTAATTTCTTCAATCATAGAAGAACTTTTTCTTTTACTGGTATGTGAAACTAGGCGGTATATATTTAGCAACAATGTAATTAGCATAGTCAGCATACCAAGGTGCAGTACGAGAAGCATTGACAACCGCTAATTGTTCATCAGGAAAACTATCATTAATAGGCAGTGGGTCATCAAGGACATTCTCTAACCTAGACAAGTTGTCTGCAACGGGGTTCTCAGCTCCCTTTCTATCAATAATATGCAAGTCAAATTCTTGGAGCAAGAGAACCCATCTAATGAGTCTAAGCTTACCATCTTTATTTTCCATAAGATGTTTAATAGCAGCATGATCAGTGTGAATAGTAACTTTGGAATCAACAATATAAGGTGTAAACTTGTCACATGCAAACACAACTGCTAAGAATTCTTTTTCAGTGGTAGCATAATTTCTCTGGGCAGTATCAAGAGTCTTACTAGCATAATGGATAACATTCAATTTCTTATCGACTCTTTGCCCTAAAACAGCACCGACAGCATAATCACTAGCATCACACATAATTTCAAAAGGTAAATTCCAATCAGGTGGCTGAACAATAGGTGTTGTGATCAAAGCTTTCTTAAGTGTTTCAAATGCGTCTACACAATCATCATCAAAGACAAAAGGAGTATCTTTTTGCAATAAATTAGTCAGAGGCCAAGAGATTTTAGAAAAGTCCTTAATGAACCTCCTATAAAAACCGGCATGACCAAGGAAACTTCTTATACCTTTTATGTCCTTGGGACATGGCATCTTTTCAATAGCATCAACTTTGGCTCTATCAACTTAAATACCCCTCTCAGAGATCTTGTGCCCCAATACAATGCCTTCATTAACCATAAAGTGACACTTTTCCCAATTCAAGACGAGAATAGTGTCTTCGCACCTCTGCAAAACTCGATCAAGGTTGATCAAACAATCATCAAAAGAGGATCCATAGACGGAGAAGTCATCCATGAATACCTCACAAATCATTTCACAAAAATCGGAAAATATAGCCATCATGCATCTTTGAAAGGTAGCAGGTGCATTACATAAACCAAAAGGCATACGTCTATAAGCAAAAGTACCAAAAGGGCAAGTAAAAGTAGTTTTAGATTGATCCCCTACTGACACAGGTATTTGAGAGAAACCAGAATAACCATCTAGAAAGCAAAAATGTGTGTGTTTGGATAACCTTTCTAGCATTTGATCAATAAAAGGTAAGGGGTAATGATATTTCTTAGTAGCTTTATTTAACTTACGGAAATCAATTACCATCCTATAGCCTATAATAATTCTTTGCGGGATCAATTCATCTTTATCATTAGGAACAACGGTAATACCTCCCTTTTTAGGGACACAATGGACAGGGCTTACCCATTCACTATTAGCAACAGGATAAATAATACCTGCCTCAAGGAGTTTTAGAATCTCCTTTCTTACCACTTCCTTCATTTTGGGGTTTAATCGTCTTTGAGGATCTCAACAGGTTTGGCATCTTTCTCCACTGAAATTTTATGTTGACATAATGTGGGACTAATGCCCTTAAGATCATCCAGAGTATATCCAATAGCAGCTCGGTGCTTCTTGAGAGTTTTCAATAATATTTCTTCTTCTTTCTCTGAAAGGTTAGCACTAATAATAACAGGATATATTTCTTTTTCATCAAGATAAGCATACTTGAGATTATCAGGTAAGGGTTTGAGTTCAAACACGGGATCACCCTTGGGTGGAGGGGGATCCCCAAGAATTTCGACGGGAAGATTATGTTTTAGCATAGGTTCTTGTTTAATGAACACTTCATCTATTTCTTCCCTTTCCTTCATAAACATATCGTTTTCATGGTCTAGCAAATATTGGTCTAATGGATCAGTTCGAGGAACAACAATAGAAGCAAGACCAATAATCTCATCCTTACTAGATGGTTCCTTTTCATGAGGTTGTGTACTAAACTTAGTGAAATTAAACTCATGAGACATACCATCTATACCAACAGTAACAATATTCTTTTCACAATCAATCTTAGCACTAGCAGTATGCAAGAAAGGTCTACCAAAAATAATGGGATAAAAATCATCTTGTCGGGAACCGAGAACAAGAAAATCAGCAGGGTATTTAATCTTTCCACACAAGACTTCAACATCTCTAACAATCCCAATAGGTTCAATGGTGTCCCTATTAGCAAGCTTAATAGTAACATCAATGTCTTCTAATTCAACAGGTGCAATATCGTGCATAATTTATTTATAAAGATTGTAAGGTATAGCATTAGCACTAGCACCCATATCACATAAGCCATGATAACAATGATATCCTATTTTAACAGAAATAAACAGGCGTGCCTACAACAGGTCTATGTGTCTTAGTTTCGGGTCTAGCAATATTAGCAGTTTCACCCACGAAAGAAATAACATGCCCATCTAAGTCTTCATCCAGGAGATCTTTAATCATAGCAATACTAGGTTCAACATTAATTTGCTCAGGAGGTGTATAAGTCCTAGTATTACTCTTACAAAAAACATTCGAAGCTTTAACATGATCTTTTATCCTAACAGGAAAAGGAGGTTTTTCAACATAAGTAGTAGGAATAATAGGATCACTATATGTAATAGTCTTTTCACTACTAGGAAAAGGCCTACTAATGGCGCACCAGTTTTGCCTACTAATGGCGCATCATTGGTGCGCCATTACTAGCACGCCATTAGTAATTTTTACTAATGGCGCACCACTGATGCGCCATTAGTATCTGGTATACTAATGGCGCACCACTGGTGCGCCATTAGTATAGGCCACAGTGCGCCATTAGTATAGGCCACTGGTGCGCCGTTAGTATAGGCCACGGTGCGCCATTAGTATTTTTGAATTTTGAAGGCGGGAAAATAGTAGTGGCGCACCGTCTAACCCCCACCGTGCGCCATTGCTATTTTTGAATTTTGAATTTGGATCTGGATCATGATTTTTTTGCCCATTTTTTGCTAGTTTTTTTTGCTCGTTTTTTGGCACGATATTATTTCAAATTTTGTTCCTATTTTTGGATCTTGTACGTTCTTTTGCCGTGTTCTTTTGCCGGAGAGGAGTTCGCCGGAGAGGAGGAGGAGGAGGTCACCGGAGAGGCGCTTACCTACATCGCCGGAGAGGAGGAGGAGGTCGCCGGAGAGGAGTTCACCGAAGCATCGGAGAGGAGGAAGGAGAAACCATGAGGGAATGGGAGGATATGAGGGAGGAGGAGCTCACCGGAGAGGAGGGAGGAGAAACCGTGAGGGGAGGGGAGGGGAGGAGAGGAGGGAGGAGGAGGTTCCCGGAGAGGAGGAGGTCGCCGGAGAGGATAAGGAGGTCGTCGGAGAGGAGGAGAAGGAGTGGAGGAGAGGAGAGGAGGAGATGGAGTGGAGGAGAGGAGAGGAGGAGATGGAGTGGAGGAGAGGTGGAGTGGAGGAGGTGCGCCCAGCCATATATACGACATAGTAATGGCGCACCGTGGGCAGGTGCGCCATTACTAACTTTTTTTTATTTTTTTGCCTTATTTTGAATTTTTAAGGCGGGAAGATACTAATGGCGCACCATGGGCAGGTGCGCCATTACTAACTTTATTTTTATTTTTTTGACTTATTTTTGAATTTTGAAGGCGGGAAGATACTAATGGCGCACCATGGGCCGGTGCGCTATTAGTAACTTTTTTTTATTTTTTTGACTTATTTTGAATTTTGAAGGCGGGAAGATACTAATGGCGCACCATGGGCAGGTGCGCCATTAGTAACTTTTTTTTATTTTTTTGACTTATTTTAAATTTTGAAGGCGGGAAGATACTAATGGCGCACCATGGGCAGGTGCGCCATTAGTGAGTTTTAATTTTTTTGAATTTTTTGCCTCTCCAGATCTTAAAAGCCCCGTATCTTTTTTTCTGTTAGGTTTTTGAGGATTTTGAAAATGTTTAACGGGGTTCCCCCCGTTAAATTCGGATGTAACTTTTCGAGTAGATGATTTTTCATATAAAAAACTTATTCATTTGAGTTAGTATGCAAAAGTTATGCCCATTTTTACAAATTCTCGAGAGATTTTGCAAATTAAGTCGAAATTCATATTTGCAAATTTTCCCAACAACTAGACCACATATCACATGGGAAACTTATTTTCTTTTATTTTTTTTGACATTTTCATCATTTTCTTTTATTTTTTTTAAAACTGAAAAGGCGATCCACCGGGGGGGGGTGCATTCGGTGGAAGTGGTGGCCAAGGTACTAATGGCGCACCATAGCATGGTGCGCCATTACTAGTTCAACTAGTAATGGCGCACCACTCCACGGTGCGCCATTAGTAGTTTTGACAAAAAATTTAAATTTTTTTTACTAATGGTGCACCCGCGATGTGGTGCGCCATTAGTATTTGGACACTAATGGCGTACCAACACATGGTGCGCCATTAGTATATAGTAATGGCGCACCACATGTCTGGTGCGCCATTAGTGTCAATTCCATCTATAGCCCTTTTCCTAGTAGTGTTTCTTTGACTGTAATAGGTGCAACTACTTTCACTTCAACAGGAAGACTATATTTAAACCACTTCTCTTTAGGGAGATCAATGTGAGCAACAAAAGTTTCACAAAAAGTAGATACTATCTCAGAGTCAAGTCCATACTTAGAGCTAAATCCACGGAAAGCATCGGTATCCATAAAATATTTAACACAATCAAACTTGGGTGTCATACCTGACTCCTTACCATCGTCGGAACCCCAATCTTCAGAGTTGCATTTAATTCTTTCCAATAAGTCCCATTTGAAATCAATAGTCTTCAGCATATAGGAACCAGCACATGAAGTATCGAGCAAGTTGCGATTATCAAAAGAAAGTCGAGCATAAAAATTCTGAATAATCATTTCCCGAGAGAGCTCATGATTGGGGCATGAATATAACATTGACTTAAGCCTCCCCCAAGCTTGAGAGATGCTTTCTCCTTCACGATGCCAGAAATTATATATGTAATTATGATCACGATGAACAAGATGCATAGGATAGAACTTCTGGTGAAATTCCAATTTTAATCGCTTGTAATTCCAGGATCTCGTATCATCACATAGCCTATACCATGTCATTGCATCTCCCTTCAGAGATAAAGGGAAGACCTTCCTTTTGACAACATCATCGGGAATACTTGCAAGCTTAAATAATCCACAAACTTCATCCACAAAGATAAGGTGTAAGTTGGGATGCAAAGTTCCGTCTCCTGCAAAAGGATTAGCTAGCAGTTTTTCTATCATACGCGAAGGAATCTCAAAGTGAATATTTTCACAAAGTTCAGTAGGTTGAGGAGCATCTCTTTGCTCCTCTGGTTGGGGTGAAGATACCCCAAACAACCCACTCAAAGGATTAGTTTCCATAGTGACAAGTAACAGAAAATTTCAGCACACTATATAAATGTTTCCTTACCAAGTTCCACTCACCAAGAGCGCTACGCTCCCCGGCAATGGCGCCAGAAAAGAGTCTTGATGACCCACAAGTGTAGGGGATCTATCGTAGTCCTTTCGATAAGAAAGAGTGTCGAACCCAACGAGGAGCAGAAGGAAATGATAAGCGATTTTCAGTAAGGTTTTCTCTGCAAGCACTGAAATAGTAGGTGATAGATAGTTTTGTGATGAGATAAATAGTAACGAGCAAAAGTAAATAAAGTAAATAAGGTGCAGCAAGGTGGACCAATCCTTTATGTAGCAAAGGATAAGCCTGGACAAATTCTAATAATAATGAAGGAGCTCCCGAGGACACATTGGGAATTATCATCAAGCTAGTTTCATAATGTTCGTAAGATTCTCGTTTGGCACTTTGATAATTTGATATGTGGGTAGACCAACACTTGGGTACTGCCCTAACTTGGACAAGCATCCCACTTATGATTAACCCCTATTGCAAGCGTCCGCAACTAAAAAAAGGAGTATTAAGGTAAACCTAACCACAACACTAAACATATGGGTCCATATCAACCCCTAACGAAGCAACTCATAAACTAGGGTTTAAGCTTCTGTCACTCTAGCAACCCATAATCTACATATTACTTCCCCATGCCTTCCTCTAGGCCCAAATAATGGTAAAGTGTCATGTAGTCGACGTTCACATAACACCACTAGAGGAGAGACAACATACATCTCATCAAAATATCGAACGAATACGAAATTCACATGACTACTAATAGCAAGACTTCACCCATGTCCTCAGGAATTAAAGTAACTACTCACAAAGCATAATCATGTTCATAATCAGAGGTGTTATAATATGCATTAAGGATCTGAACATATAATCTTCCACCAAGTAAACCAACAAGTATCAACTACAAGGAGTAATCAACACTACTAGCAACCCACAGGTACTAATTTGTGGTTTTGGATACAAGATTGGATACAAGAGATGAACTAGGGTTTGAGAGGAGATGGTGTTGGTGAAGATGTTGATGGAGATTGACCCCCTCCCGATGAGAGGATCGTTGGTGATGACGTTGGTGATGATTTCCCCATCCCGGAGGGAAGTGTCCCCGACAGAACAGCTCCGCCAGAGCCCTAGATTGATTCTGCCAAGGTTCCGCCTCGTGGCGGCGGAGTTTCGTCCCGTAAGCTTGCCCACAAATTTTTCCAGGACAAAACCCTTCATATAGCAGAAGATGGTCGCCGGAAGCCCACCAGGGGGCCCAGGAGATAGGGGGCACGCCCTATTGGGGGGGGGGGCGCCCCCTATCTCTTGGACAGGGTGTGGGGCCCCTGGCCTATTTCTTTCGCTCATAAAATCTTAATAAATCCAAAAAGTGGTTTCATCGAGTTTCAGGACTTTTGGAGTTGTGCAGAATAGGTTTCCAACGTTTGCTCCTTTTTCAGCCAGAATTCCAGCTGCCGGCATCCCCCCTCTTCATGGTAAACCTTGTGAAATAAGAGAGAATAGCCATAAGTATTGAGATATAATGTGTAATAACAGCCCATAATGCAATAAATATTGATAGAAAAGCATGATGCAAAATGGACGTATCACAGACCATAATGGGACGTCGTTAATAGGCCGTATTCGATGATGCTATGAAAACAGCCCAACGTATTAATGGGCCACAAACGGGCCGACTGTAATAACGGGCTAAATTTGGCCCACAAGCAAAAAATGATAGTAACAGGCCATAAGTAATTGAATGCTGGAAATGAGCCCAAGAATAAATGGGCCCTGAGAAGGCCAAAAGATAACATGGGCTGGAAACGACCCAATGGAATAATGGGTCGTTAATGGGTATAAAGTGATACACCATTCATTACGGGCCAGTTTCAGCACGGGCCATTAATGGTCCAAGAGTTACAAAGGGCCTCATATGGGCCAAAAGACGTCATGGGCCATACATGGGTCGGAAGTTAAAACGGTTGGAATCATATTGGACGGCCCAGATGATGCTACTAGGCCTAATTCGGATAGGCCGTAACGGGCCCTGTGTTTGCGGGCTGTAAATGGGCTATATGCGAACAAGCCGTTAAGAGGCTTTCCGTTGGCCGGCCCGCCACCTTTTGACCAAGTCAAACGGGCCGGCCTTTTCACATGGATGGGCCTCTATTGGGCCGTGCCACGTGTCGACGTATCATAAGCTCCTTCGGTCCAATGAGTGGATGACATCTGTCCCAACGGTGAGATGACACGTGTTTACTCCAGCCAATGATGATTTTACACGTGGAAAATCCCCATTGGTCCGGGCTGTTAATGGGTTATCGGATCGAAAACCGGACCCGATAGCTTAACGGCATTCCGTTACGGTGGATGCCACGTGTCGGTCACCATTGACGAAAGCACTTCTATGACGTAGGAATTATTGTCATGGAAGTGGCCACTTCCGTGATGATAATTTTGGTAATGTCATGGAACACTTCTACGACAGCACAGGTATGACTATCTTGATTCTGTCATAAAATCGTCATGGATATACATGCATGACAGAAAACGTGGCCTACTGTGACAAACATGTATCATCACGGAAGTGTATTTTTTTGTAGTGTTATACCCAAACCTGCCCCAAATGGGAAAAATATTTCACCACAGCATGTTGATGCCGTTCCATGATAGCATGCCAAGTTACATGAATTTCAGACGAGTTTTGGATTTACTAGAATTTTATAACCATGTATCTCAATGTTTGTAGCCAAGCGACGGTGCCAAGGTGTTTGACATTCATTCCCATATCTTCCATGGAACCTAAGCATGCAACCAATGACACACATTTGTTTTTTCAACCCATTTTTATACACTGGAGCATGTGCATGTAGTTCAAATTTTAATTATGCACATAAATGCATAGAAAACTCAGTTAATGTATAAAAAAATCCAAACAAACCCCGAAAAATTCCAAAATTTATCACGACACTCCTGTTGTTCTATTTTTACTCCAGAAAAAATTTGAAATCAAGAAGAGGCAACCAATATCATTTCGTCCACAAAGGTGACACGTTCCCTACCCGAACCATGAGGCTTGTTGTGAGAAGCTCTGGTTTATGAGAAGCTTATACCCAAACCTGCCCCAAATGGAACACATTTTTTTACCACCGCATGTTGACGCCATTCCATGATAGCATGCCAAGTTTGAAGAAAAGGAAATTTTACAAAGGAAGGTTTACACAGGGCCTTGATGCGTGGGCTGAAGCCTCAACATTATGACGCCCACAGGACCAAGCATCTTTAGCTTGAGGTATGTATAGTTTGGGACAACTTGAACTTGGCAAACGCTGTTCGGCCAAGGAGGGCATGATAGCCACTTCGGAATGGGGCGGTGTCAAAGATCAAGTCTTCAGATCGGAAATTGTATGGTGAGCCAAATACTGCTTCAAGCGTTACCGTGCCCGAGCAGCGGGCTTCTACACTCGAAATAACCCCCTTGAAGGTGGTGTTGCTGGGTTTGATCCTTGATGGATTGATCCCCATTTTCCTCACTATGTCTACATAAATCAGATTGAAGCTACTACCTCCGGCCATTAGGACTCTAGTGAGGTGGTACCCATCGATAATGGGGTCAAGTACCAGGGCCGCCGATCCTCCATGACGGATACTGGTCAGATGGTCCCTGCGGTCCAAGGTGATTGGGCAGGCCAACCACGGGTTGAACTTCGGTGCTACGGGCTCGAAGGTGTACACATCATGCAGCGTGCACTTCCTCTCCTTCCTTGGTATATGGGTGGCATAGATCATATTCAACCTCATGACCTCAGAAGGGAAGGGTTTTTGGCCTCCACTGTTTGGCCCGCGGGGCTCTTCATCGTCCTTGCTTCATGGGCTTTTGCCCAAGTCTTCAGCTGTGAGCTTGCCGACTTGCTTTGTCAACCAATAATTATGGTTGGTGTGGTTAGCAGGATTTTCAGCAGTGCCATGAATCTAGTAGGGCCTGTCCAGGATTGCGTCCAATTTCATTGGGTCGTCGTGGCTGCCTTTAGAAGGCTTTTTTCGTGACCCAGACTTCGGGTTATGGAATCCGGCATTTACTGCCATCTCGACGGCTTCGCCTTCGTTGTGGCGATGCTTGTTCTTGTTGCACTATGGCTTTCCATTCCCGTCCCAGACCTCAGAGGTGCCAGGGGCTTCTAGGTTGGTGCTTCTACAAGCCAACCAACTATCCTCCCCGACACAGAAACGGGTCATGGGGGAGGTGAGCACTGCCATTGTTTTTGGCTTGTCCTGGCCGAGATGTCATGCTAGCCATTCATCCTGGATACTATACCTAAAGGCGGCTATAGCTTCGGCATTTAGACAATCAATGATTTGATTCTTCTTAGTCAAAAACCAGTTCCAGAATTGCCGGGATGATTCGTTGGGCTGTTGGATTACGTGACTCAAATCATCAGCGTCCGGGGGCCAGACATAAGTGCCCTGGAAGTTGGCACGAAAGCCGTCCTCGAGCTCTTCCCAACATCCTATGGAGTCTCCGGGGAGACTGTTCAACCAGTGTCTAGATGGACCCTTGAGCTTCAATGGCAGGTACTTGATGGCATGAAGGTCGTTGCCTCATGCCATGTGGATGTGTTGTAGGAAGTCTTTGATCCATACAGCCGGATCCATCGTCCAATCGTAGGGCTCGATATTTATGGGCTTTAAGCCCTTCGGAATTGGTGCAGCATCACTCTATCTAGGAAGGACAGAGGGTGAGTGGCACACTTGACTCGGGCTACGTCACGCCGGAGACTATCTGTCATCCAGGCTCTCTGTTGTTCCCAAGCCCTGTCGCTCCGGTCTAGCCAAGCTTGGTAACTGTCCCGTCTAACAGGAGGGTTGTCTTTGGTTCCATAGATGGACCTTGTCAGACCTGCGCGGGCGTCTAGGTCGCGTCGTAGGTCATAATTGTAGGTTGGCCAAAATGGCTCTTTGCCTAGACGGCGGGGTGGAGCAGGAGGCTCTTCAGTTTTGTCGGTCGGCCTATCCCGTCCTCGAGGGGGGCAGTCAGGCTGGTCCACCTGTGTGTGTGTGTCACATAGGTACTGGCTCTAACCGCATCATCAAATTGCGGCAGAAGCTTTCGCATCGGGTAACTTTAGGTCTGTCGCTCATAGCCATACCCTTCTTTGGCAGCTAGGACTTTGGTCCATCTGTCATTGAGGGTGTCTTGCTCGGCCTTTATTCTCTGTTGCTATTTCTTCAAGCTACGCACAGTGGTAATGAGCTGCCGTTTTAACCGCTCATGATCCAGCGGGTCTTCGGGGATGATGAAATCCTCGTCGCCCAAACCAACCCCCTCTTCAGAGGGGGGAGGTAGTTGATGTCTTCAGAATCACCGAGGTCCTCTAGGTTGAGTGGGTCTTCCTCCTCGTGATCGGCTTGAGGTTGCTCATCGGCGCCGTGGTCATCGAGGTTGTCAGTGTTGTCCGGAGTGCCGTTCTCTCCGGTGTCCATGTTGCTCGCATAGCTTCAATGTGCCTTGGAGCGATGGTGTTGTCTGCGGCGCCTGTGTGGCTCATCGCTGGGTTTGCCGCTATCCTTCCTGGGGGTATCGTCGTCCTTCAGAGTGTCCACCATGTAAATGCCGTAAGTGGACGTGGCCATCCAGCAGCCGGTGAGGGGGGCTGCGGCGTCGGTGTTGGCGGTGGCTCCGCTATCCTCATCCATGGAGTAGGCGTTTTCCGAAGTGTAGTCCAACATGTCGGTTAAGTCCTCGATTGTGGCCACAAGGTGGGTGGTGGGTGGGACGTAAAATTCCCCGAGGCATGCCTCCAAGGGTTGCTGAATGCAAACTGAGGGCGGATCCTCCCGAATAGCAATCATCTGGATTCGGTCCAACGCCTAGTTTAATAAGGTGAGGGTCATTGGACTGGTATGCAGCGGCCCCTGAGGCCTGGTTTCTGATGTGGAGGGCAAAAGAATGATCTGGGGCTGGGCTGGATCCTGATCTCCGACGGCCGAGATAACCTCGGGGCCCGGGGCCAGACAGTCGTGAGAGACCAAGGACAAGACCTGGTCTTCGGATACTGCTTCCGCATTGGGGCTCCAAGCCAAGTTATCAAGGGGAGTTTGGCTAGGGATGACTCCTAGCCACTGAACGCAGACCCCTCGCTAGGGCTGAAGGCCGTAGGCGTGTTACAAGGAGAGGGTTCGGCCGAAAGTGATTCTCGGTGTCCGAACATTTCTTCCGCATTCTGACCGGATGATGGGTCTTCCGCGCATATTGGGGGCGTGATCGAAAGGGATTCTCGATCTCCATTCGAGGTGGAGACATTTGAGCTCGAGGCCGGATGAGGGATTGGGGTTGATGTGTAGATTGGATCGGGGGACATATCGGGAGCGGGCGCAGCGAATCCGGTGAAAACCAAATAGCCTCGGGCGTCCGCAACGTACTCCAGATTGCCGAATCGAATCTGGTGCTTGGGGGCAAAGTTGTTGATTTGATCTAGATGACTGATGTGTACTACACAACTTTATTCTTGTAGACATGTATTGGGCCTCCAAGCGTAGAGTTTTGTAGGACAGTAGCAATTTTACCTCAAGTGGATGACCTAAGGTGGTCTCTCTCAAACAACCCTGCATCCAAGTCAATAAATCTCTTGTGTCCCCAACACACCCAATACAATGGCAAATTGTATAGGTCCACTAGTTCGACGAGGAGATGGTGATAAAAAGTGTAATATGGATGGTAGAAATATATTTTTATAATCTGAATAAATAAAAACAGCAAGGTAGCAAATAGTAAACGGGCACAAAAACGGTGTTGGAATGCTTAAAAATGAGGCCTAGGGTCCGTACTTTCGCTAGTGCATCCTCTCAAGAATGCTAACATAGTTGGACCATATGATTATCCCTCAAAGTGCAATAAAGAATCACTCCCGAGTTCCTATTAGCGGAGAAAAAAAGATAGGAGTTGTTTGTAGCTTACGAAACCACCTCAAAGCTATTCTTTCCGTTCGACCTATTCAAGAGTTCGTACTAAAATAACACAAAGCTATTTTTTCCGCTCGATCTATCCTAGAGTTCGTACTAGAATAACACCAAAGAAAATTCATATTCATAATACTCAATCCACACAAAGAACTATAAAAAGACCCCAAAGTTTCCGTCAGAGAAAAACATGCATCAACCCTTATTCATAGATTACCCCAATATCATCGTGGGAATCCGCGAGTTGAATGCCATAACACATATCAAGTGAATCAATAAGATACCTCATTTTCACCTCTAGTATCCATATTGAAAAACATATATCATGTGTTCTCATCTCTAGATATTCATTCTGACAAGACAAAACTTTAAAGGGTAAAGATTCAATTCATCATAACAAGAGTATAGAGGGGAGAAACATCATATGATCCGACTATATTAGCAAATCCCATGATATAGATCATGAGAGAGAGAGAGAGATCAAACACATAGCTACAGGTAAAAACCCTCAGCCCTGAGGATGGACTACTCCCTCCTCATCATGGTGTCCATTGGGATGATGAAGATGGCCACCGGAGATGATTCCCCCTCCGGCAGGGTGCCAGAACGGGGTCTAGATTGGATCTCGTGGATACAGAGGCCTAGCAACGGTGGAACTTCTGATCTAGGGCTACCCCGAAGTCTTTCAAAATATTTGGGAATTTATAGTGCATAGAAGGGGTATGGGAGGCCACCGAGGTCGGCACAACCCACCTGAGCGCGCATGGGGGCCTAGGCGTGCCCTGGTGGGTTGTGCCCCCCTCGGGGCACCCCCCCCCGAGTGCTTCTTTGGCCCATTGTTGGTCTTCTGGTCCATAAAAATATCTCCAAAAGGTTACACGGTGTTTGGACTCTGTTTGATATCGATTTTCTGCGATGTAAAAAACAAGCAAAAAATAGCAACTGCACTGGGCACTGGGTCAATGGGTTAGTCCCAAAAAATGATATAAAGTTGCTATACAATGATTGTAAAACATCCAAGAATTATAATATATTAGCATGAATACTTCATAAATTATAGATACATTGGAGACGTATCAGCATCCCCAAGCTTAATTCCTACTCGTCCTCGAGTAGGTAAATGATAAAAGAAATAATTTATGAAGTGTGAATGCTAGCAAAGTGCATAAGTTTGATCAATGATAATTTCAATCACTTTTTCTAGCATCATGACAACAATTCTTTCTTATAAAACTTCTCATGTTATAGGAGCAACCAATTCACATATGAAGGTCCAAACAATGAATTCTCTTGAAACTCAACAACCTATGTTCTCAGTCACCAAGCAATTGCAATTCAACATATTCAACAGAGTCTAAGTAAGAGCTCCACATACTCAACCATCATATAGTCTTCTATGATTGCTAACACTCACCGCATACACTTGAGCAAGACATTTCAACCGGACACATAGAAAGATAGGGTCTTATAATTTCGCCTCCCAACGTATTCACCTTTGGTTGATGTTAACAATAATAACTGATGCTACCCATATTCAGCTGGATATATGTGCCTAGATCTTTCCTCACCACATGATGCTTGCCAAAGGAGAAAAATAAAAAGGAATATAGAGAATAACTTTGACTCTTTGTATAAAAGTAAATACATAAAAGTAAAGATAGGCCCTTCGCAGAGGGAAGCAGAGGTTGCCATGCGCTTATTTGTTTGTATTCTCAACTCCTTAGTGCAAAAGAACGTCACATTATATTGCCCCTTATGATAGCAATCTTAATTATGCAGTTTGTCGCCTTTATTCTTTGCCATCACAAGTACATACAACGCTCAGTTTTATCTTACACTAAATGATCTAACACTTTTAAAAGCAATTTTTATTGCCTTTTTGCACCAATGACAACTTACTTGAAGGATCTTGCTCAATCCTTAGGTAGGTATGGTGGACTCTCAAAACAAGATTTGGGTTTAAGGGTTTTTAGGTGCACAAGTAGTATCTCTACTTGGTGCAGAATTTTTGGCTAGTAAAGATGGGGGGCAAGCACCACATGTTGAAGGATCTATTACAATATAACTTCTATGTGAATATGAGCAAACATAAATCATTACATTGTCTTCATTGTCAAACGTCAACAATTTTGGCATATAATATTTTGATGGGTGTCGGTGTCAAAACCGGTGGATCTCGGGTAGGGGGTCCTGAACTGTGCGTCTAGGCGGATGGTAACAGGAGACGAGGGACACGATGTTTTACCGAGGTTCGGGCCCTCTTGATGGAGGTAAAACCCTATGTCCTGCTTGATTAATATTGATAATGTGGGTTACAAGAGTAGATCTACCACGAGATCAAGGAGGCTAAACCCTAGAAGCTAGCCTATGGTATGATTGTTGTTCGTCCTATGGACTAAGGCCATCCGGTTTATATAGACACCGGAGAGGGCTAGGGTTACACAGAGTCGGTTACAAAGGTAGGAGATCTACATATCCGTATCGCCAAGCTTGCCTTCCACGCCAAGGAAAGTCCCATCCGGACACGGGACGAAGTCTTCAATCTTGTATCTTCATAGTCTTGGAGTCCGGCCGATGATGATAGTTCGGCTATCCGGACACCCCCTAGTCCGGAACTCCCTCAGTAGCCCCTGAACCAGGCTTCAATGACGACGAGTCCGGCGCGCATATTGTCTTCGGCATTGCAAGGCGGGTTCCTCCTCCGAATAATTTATAGAAGATTGTGAACACCAGGATAGTGTCCGGATCTGCAAAAATAAATTCCACATACCACCGTAGAGAGAATTATATTACACAAGATCAATCTACTGACGTATTCTGTGGCGCGACGTCACACCTCTTCCAGGCCTTTACTCGAATTGTTTTTATTGTTCCACCTCAGCGTGTTTAGCGAGGCGGTTTCCTTGGCACGTCTTGTCAAAGCAGAGATCGCGTTCCCCTTATTCCGGGATTCCCATCAATACGGACGTGGGTAACCCAACCGCGCTCGTCGCCACGCCCCCTCCATCGAAGGTGGGTTCCAAACGGTCACGGGGACGGCTCTTGGTATACTTCCTCTTTATAGTGAGACCAAGGCCCGTTCTTTTTATTCAATCCTCTATCGAATCCGCCCCTCTCCCTGAGTTCCAACACCCAGGGCTCTGAATTCAGGTACCTTCGATCTTCGACAATGTTCGGTCCTGATCTACGAGGCCGGTGGATGACAGAGGAGGATTTGCTAAAGCTGAGAGATGCCAGGTATTTAACCTACGAGATTTCGCATAGGTTGCCTGCCCGAGGGCAAGTTATCCCAACTCCCGAGCCTGGCGAGATCGTCGTGTTCATGTCTCACTTCCGTCAGGGTTTAGGTTTCCCGACGGATCCCTTCATGAGGGGGCTCATGTTTTACTATGGGCTGGAATTCCACGACCTGGCTCCGGAGTCCATCCTCCATATCTCATCATTCATTGTCGTCCGTGAAGCCCTCCTCCGCACTACCCCTCACTTCGGCTTATGGCTCAAAACCTTCAACGTGGAGCCGAAGATGATTGAGGGGCGTCAGGCAGAGTGCGGCGGGGCGGTTATAAGCAAGAGGGCCGAAGCTCCATGGCCCAAGGGCTCTTTCCAAGAGGAGCTCGGCTTGTGGCAACAGAAGTGGTTTTATATCACCGCTCCCCGGGGCAGCAGACAGAAGCCGCTGCCTTTCTTTCGCCCGGGCCCTCCACAGCAGCTGACGTCATGGGTCAACAAGGGGCGTGACTGGGGGCCGCCCGAAGACGTCCCCCTGTTGCAGGACCGGATTCGAGGCCTCCAAGAAAGGGAGATCAATCTGGTCGCAGTGGTGCAGGTCATGTTGATCCGGCGCCTACTGCCCTGCAAACGTCGTCCCCTCCGCCTGTGGTAATTCAATCCGGAGGGGCCATGAGCTCTTCAACACTTCATGGGTTTGACTCCCATGGAGATGTATAAACTGTTCTTCGGATCGCAAGAGACGCATCCGGAATTGACCGAGGACACTGGCCTAAGCTGCAATCGCCCGGATACTCAAGTAAGTAGCCCTGTGTCCGGACTCACCGTCCATTTATTTATCATGATCTCGCCTTTTAACTAGCTATCCCTGGACAGGAGTGGATAGCGCAAGCAAAACTGATACGGTGTCCGGCCCCCCTCCCTGAGACCACGCAGGACCCCACGTTAATCAAAATGTTGGAGGTTGCACCTTCGAATGAGGGCGAAGGGGGGCACGGGGAAACTGTCACCTCTGCCAAGGAGGCGTTTAGTATGGGAGGAATCGAGAGTCCCTCCTTCCAGGGGGAGAAGAGGAATGCTTCCGAAGACCCGGAGGCCAAGGCCTCAAAGCGGGGAAAGAAATCTGTACCGGAAGGTCCTGTGCCAGAAAACGCCCCGGCCGTACTGTCTCCTCGGAGGAATCAGCCCTCTAATGAGCCATATGTGAAAAGGGGGATATTATAATTATCAGACACCCCTGCTTAATGTCTAAAGGTAACGAAGTTTTTACCTTGTAGTTTGGATCTCAGCCCATCTCAGCACAGCTCATCTTCGGGAGACCTTCATCCGGAGATGATGGAAAGCGAAACGCCTTCATCTGCCACCCATCATGCGGGGCGGACGACCCTGAGGTGTCATCGCGGAGGGTCTCCCCGAGTCCGGCGGGACCGGAGAGTTAGGCGCCCATTGGAGTACGGCCGGTGGAGGTGCAGGATTTTCTTAAGAGGGCGTCCATCTCAGAAGATCACCGCACATTAATGGGTGATGTGATTGGCAGGATCTCGTCCGCCGAAACCGGGTTGTATGAGGCCGGCGGAAGTTTACTGACAGGATTTGAGGTACGCAAAAAATGACATACCTGTTGACAGTTTTGCACATGAAGTGCGCCCTGTATAGATAGTAGCCCCCGAGACTTGGTATGCTGTCGAAAACGACAGCGTGCCTAGGATCGTAATCTTAGTTATTAATTGTCGCCTTTCCCATGCAGGTGTCGGAACGTTCGGTGGCCAGCCGGACTGATGAGTTTGCCAAGCTGAAGAAGCAACTCGACGCTGCAGATGCGGACATCTCGCTGGTCAATAGACGACTTGATGAGTCACAAGGTATGTGGTTGCCCCGTGGTTGGTTAGTAAGGGAGCTGACGCCCATTCCTTACAAATTGTATGCTTAGATGCAGATGGTGCTGCTGCTGTGGAAGACCTTCGAGCAGAACTTGCTCGGTCCAAGGAGCAAGCCAGAAAAAGCGAGGCGGCTGCCTTGAAGGCAGCGGAAGGGCTAGAAGCCGAGAAGGCTGCTCACTGCCGAAGCAGGGAGGAGATGGCTGGAATGGCCATGAAATTAAGAGTTGCTACCGACCGCCTGGAGGTTCTTGAGGGAGAACGCAGAGCGGAGCAAGAGGACCTGAAAAAGGCCGATGCCGAGGCCAAGGATGCCCGTAGTGCGATGCGGGCTATGAAGGAGGAACTGCGTCAGGTCGGAGACATTGTGGCTGGAAAGCCCTTTATGCTGCGTAGGAAGTTCACGGATCCGAAGTATGCTCAGCTGGGCCGATTGTACGGTGCGGAGGATCCTTATCTGGACTTGGCGGCGAGTGCGGCTGACGCAGTCATGCATTTTAGAAGCCAGGAGGATCATCAAATGGAAGAGCTTTTCTGGTCTCAATTCCATAGTCCGGAGCGTCCACTTCCGTTGATTGATCGGCTGGTTGAGTGGGCTGAGCTGAATAGATTATCCGGACTGGCCATGACGGATGCGGTCACTCATCTGTGGCCAAAAAGGCCCAAGCCGAAGAGTTATTTTGGCTCGTTGGAGCAATTCCTTGGGGCAGTGCCGCATATTAAGGTGATGAAGCGGTCGGCATGCATAGAAGGTGCGCGGATGGCTCTCGCCGTGGTAAAACATACTGGGTGGAGATGGATGCCACCGCTGTTGCATCCCGGGGTTCGGACAAAAGCCGATTCCCCACCGAGCATTACTTTGAGGAAGTCCTGCAGGGCGCTCGTATAATAGAGTCGCAGTGCTCGAAAGATGTTATGTTTGAATGACATGTATGATTTCTAAGATCATGTTTATAATGCAATGACTTTTTATACTTGTGTGTTCAAGTATTGAACTATCTCCTGTGCGGCCGTATATGTATGTATAATCTGAAAGATGGCAGTCTTTGGCTTCAGCCCCCACGCACATAGTGCGGGGGTGTTTGCAAAAAGAAAAACGCTTTTTCACACTTAATCCAACGTCTTGGTCCTTTTAAGGAGGTGATAGCATAGCAAACTAGGCAACCGGACTATAATGCTTTATCACTTTCACTTAGCCATAGGAGCTCGAATGTGGGGCTACTATATAGCCCCTGATGGCACCGCGCTTCTCCGAACTCGGGGCACGTATGTGCCTGATAGGGAAGCGGTCCTTCTTCAAAGCGGAGGAATTCTAAACATTCCAATGGTCGATCGAGTGGTTGACCAGTCTCTCGCTATATCATGACAGTCAGTTTTCGGCTTTCTCTACTCAGGTGCTCTCCCGGCCGAACCGGGGCACAATTGCAGTAGTTCTCCTAGTGCCGCGTTAGCGGATGATATGGAACGTAAGGTAGCAAAACACAGGAGCCGGGCAAACCCAACATTTGACCAAGGACATGATTCGGAGCTGATGCATATAAGGCCTAACTCGAGACGCCGAACACTCCCTGAGGTGTTCGGTCTTTATGATATCGGGCAGAATAAAGCCCTAAGCCCCTTGTGTTCAGGTACAGGCGGGAACTTCTGACGCGGCCGATGCCAAAACGCCAGCCTCCTCCTCGGCTCTGGTAGGAAACCGGGGGATGTGTATCAACAAGAGATAGTGAGAAAGGTTTACGCAGGGTCTGAATCTGAAAAGAATCCTTGCAACGGGTCCCTACTGCACGTCTGCGCCTGTGTCTCCGTTGTGCTGTATCCTGGACGGGTGTAGCACGTGCTTCATCTATAAAAGAGAAGGACTTAGTTTCTAAGAAATATCGTGCAAAAAGGTATCAAAATAAAGTATAATTTGGAAGATGAAGGAAACTGAGCTTTATTGGCTTTC
Organism: Triticum dicoccoides; assembly: GCF_002162155.2. Taxonomy (NCBI): domain Eukaryota; kingdom Viridiplantae; phylum Streptophyta; class Magnoliopsida; order Poales; family Poaceae; genus Triticum; species Triticum dicoccoides. The sequence goes on along the minus strand of NC_041383.1, from coordinate 658,298,827 downwards.
ATCATTTATGCGCGCGGACTCGTCTAACCATGTCCGAGGTCTAAATGACCTGTTTTTAGGGGCTTTGACCTGCAAGGTCGGAATAATGTGTGGCTGTCAAGGCAGCCGCACATTCTCCGTGGTCGAGAGACACCTGGAGTTTTAAGAATATGCCACGTGGACCGGACATTTTTAAGCGTAAGAGACGTGTAATGTGGTATTGCATTAAAGCAGGCGAAAGCTGCACGCCCCAGGAGTGCTTAAGGGCTACTGCTAAATGGGGCGATGGAGAGTGAGCTTTTCACGACGAAGGTTGTCGGATGAACCGAACACGACCTCTAGTGGTACAGAGCCTGTAAAATTGGCTAAGAAGGCCTGGCGTCACTTCTTTGAAGGAAGTGCTGCTATAGCAAATTTTGGTGGGTTCTATCCCCAGTCTGCGGACGGTGTCCTGGTATAGCAGGGGCCGCGCTGCGTGTTATCACGTGAAGTGAGTTCACTGTTTTGACTTCTAATGGGAACGTCTTTTGGTTTCTGGAGCGCTGCTTTTGGGTTTTGTCACTTTCACTTGGTGTGTCGAGCCCTTTGTGTTCAGCGTTAAGTCGGCCGGACTGCTTGAAGACCCAACAATCTCTGTGGGTATGGTTTGCAGGCTTCCCGGAGGTACCGTGTATTTGACACAGTCTATCCAGAATCTTGTTTAGGTTGGATAGCTCGTCACTGTTATCCTTTAGGGGCAGTGTTTTGTTGTTCGGCCGAGAGCTTTTGAATCCGGCGTTGACCGCCGTACTATTTGGCCCATTTTCCTTATTCCGGCGCTGATATTTTTTCTGTCGTGATCCCTGATTTCGGATGTACTCGGGTCGCTGGTGCTGCATCTAGCCAACCAGCTATCTTCCCCCGCGCAAAAGCGGGTCATGAGACTTGTTAGTTCGGCCATTGTTCTTGCTTTTTCCTGGCCAAGGTGTCTAGCGAGCCATTCGTCTCGGACGTTGTGTTTAAAGGCTGCTAAGGCTTCAGCGTCCGGGCAGTCGACTATTTGGTTCTTTTTAGTGAGGAACCTGTTCTAGAATTTGCATGCTGATTCTCCGGGCTATTGAGTTATGTGACTTAAATCATCTGCATCCAGAGGCCGGACATAAGTCCCCTGAAAATTTGCTCGAAACGCATCCTCAAGCTCTTCCCAACTTCCAATCGTATTTTCTGGGAGGCTTTTAAGCCAATGCCGGGCCGGACCTTTGAGCTTGAGGGGAAGGTATTTTATGGCATGGAGATTGTCTCCTCTTGCCATGTGTATGTGTAGGATATAATCCTCAATCCAGACTCCGGGGTCTGTTGTTCCGTCGTATGCCTCTATGTTTATGGGTTTAAATCCCGCTGGAAATCCATGATCCAGTACCTCGTCGGTAAAACATAGTGGGTGTGCGGCGCCCCTGTATTTGGGGGTGCCGTTGTCTTCAAATGCTCGGCTGGTTGTGTTACTTCCCGGAGTCTTCTTTTTTGGCCCATAAATAGATCTGACTAGATCGTCCTTCTTCCGAGGATCTTTATGCTGATCGTGTGCCGGTTTATGTGCGGCGCCCCTTGTTGCTCTTGGCCTGTCATCTGGTCGTCTATCCGGCCAGGCGGCTTCTTTCTCTTTTGGTAGCGGGGGCTCTAAGGCCTCCTCGTCAAATTCGGGCAACAGCTTGCGCTTCGGGTAGCTCTTTGTCTGGTGACTAGCGCCATGTTTATCTGCGCTGTTGAGTGCTTTGCTCCATCTCATTCTGAGTGCGTCCTCCGCTGTTATGAGCTTCCGCTTTTGCTTCTTTAAACTCCTTGCCGTCGTGACGAGCCTTTTATGAAGATTCGTATGCTCTGGTGATGTGAGATCATCTTCGCCAGGGATGGGTTGCATGTCCGGTTCATCATGTTCGGATGGCTGCTTGGTGGCACGTGTGTCGTGCACTGCTTCGCCCTGCTCGAAAGCCGGGTCCGTATGGGTGCCGTTTTTATCGAGGCCGGTCCTCGGGCGGCGCTTGCGTCGCCCTTTTGTTTGTTTGTTGGGGGAGTTGTCCTTCGCCACGTCCCGTTTTTCCTTATTATCGCTTCCTTTTGGAGTATCCACCATGTATACGTCGTGAGTTGGGGTGGCTTTCCAGTGCCCAGCAGGCGTTGGTTCTTGGTCATCTCCGGCATCGTCGTCCATACCATCGATGTCTTCGGAGTCGTAGTCTAGCATGTCGGTTAGATCATCGACAGTGGCTATCAAGTGGGCGGTGGGTGGGCTTTGAATTTCTTCGTCATCCGCATCCCAACCGTCCTGGCCGCAGTCCGGCCAGGGTTCTCCTGATAATGAGAGATACCTTAACGAACTCAGGATGTCGCCAAAAGACGAGTGTTGAAAGATGTCTGCTGCGGTGAACTCCATGATCGGCGCCCAATCGGATTCGATCAGGGCGGGCGCGGGAGGTTCGGAGTCTGGCGAGGAGTCCGGCACCTCGGAGTCACGACCTTTATGAGGGACAAAGTCAGTGTTCGGCTCTATCGCCGTAGAGGTTGCAGCCCCCGAGGAGGTGTCTAGGCATCCATCCTCGATCTGCGGAGCTGGCTCTGAATTGAAGATCGTAGCGGTTTTGAGTGCGGCCTCCAAGGTACTGTCCGGCCGCAGAGCTAAATCATGCTCGTCGTGACAATGCGGCACGCTCTGCTGTGGCTCGAACTCAACGAGGATCAAGTCCCCGCGGATGTCAGCTGTGAAGTTCAAACTTCCAAACCTGACCTGACGGCTAGGGGCATAGCCTTCGATCTGCTCCAGTTGGCCAAGCAAGTCGGCCTGCAGTGCAAAGCCGCCGAATACGAAGATTTGTCCGAGGAGGAAGGCCTCACCCTGGACTATGTCGTTGATGATGATTGAAGAAGCCATCGAGCCTATCGGTGACGACACAGAGGAACTCTCAATGAAAGCACCAATGTCGGTGTCAAAACCGGCGGATCTCGGGTAGGGGGTCCCGAACTGTGCGTCTAGGCGGATGGTAACAGGAGACGAGGGACACGATGTTTTACCCAGGTTCGGGCCCTCTTGATGGAGGTAAAACCCTATGTCCTGCTTGATTAATATTGATAATGTGGGTTACAAGAGTAGATCTACCACGAGATCAAGGAGGCTAAACCCTAGAAGCTAGCCTATGGTATGATTGTTGTTTGTCCTATGGACTAAGGCCATCCGGTTTATATAGACACCGGAGAGGGCTAGGGTTACACAGAGTCGGTTACAAAGGTAGGATATCTACATATCCGTATCGCCAAGCTTGCCTTCCACACCAAGGAAAGTCCCATCGGGACACGAGACGAAGTCTTCAATCTTGTATCTTCATAGTCTTGGAGTCCGGCCGATGATGATAGTTCGGCTATCCGGACACCCCCTAGTCCGGAACTCCCTCAATGGGGGTCACAATCACAAAAGATTTACATGATAGTGTATTTGCATGTGAAAGTTCTATTCGTTATACTAACTAGTAAATGCTCACGTGCAACGCACGTGTAATCTTAATCCGGCTTAAGATATACCTGTATTTTCTTTAGAAAAGTAGCACGAAAAGAAATTATCTCGCTAACACCGCCAGTGGTGGGTCTATATCTTCCTACAAATGGGTTAAAATTTGTACCAAATCCGATGTAGTTAATGGTACATGCAAGTAACCAGGGGAGGGGGCACATACCTTGTCATCAAGCCGTTAAAAGACAAATCCAAAAATCTAAACACAATTCATTCAAATCATATCAACCGATCCACTACCAAGATGCTACCAAACGTTCCATATCACTCTGTAACATAGTTGTTTCATAGCGCATCATCCAGGAGATGCACTAATTCCACAGCCATTGTCCCCTTCCACGTCTAATTAATTAGGCTAATGTCGCATAAGATACGATTCAGATCAACTCTATACATGCTAAAATAATACCCAAATAAGCTTGTAGAGTAGTCATGCATAAAGAAAAATATTCAACGGAAAGAGATGAAGGATGAAAAAGGATGGACCTCAATGTAGCCGAGCTGGTCGGAGTCAAGCTCCTGCATGATCAACACCATGTACTCCTCGATGCGCTGAAGGATCTTGGTAAGCCTGTTTGCAGATGCCGTTAGAGTGAGGACCTGACAACGCAAGAGAAATTTAGAAGCATTCAAATGACTGGTTCTGAACAATTAAGACAGTACGTAGCTTCTACTGTCATGACTCATGACAACATAACCCAAAGGCAATGAATCTAGCAGATGGGTGATATTACCTGTGAAAACCCAAGGAGAAGGAGATTGAGGTACACCAAGACTATCAATTTTTGTTGCAGCTTTTGCAGGTGTTCTGCTTTGTTGTCTTGGGACAGACAGGCATACCCCCCTGCCCACTCTGTTTTTTGCATTGAACATTGCTCTCTGCAGGTTGATGAGAAGTACTCATAGAGCTTGAAGTTGTACTCGGTATCTATATTATTATACTGATTTTGTGCACACCTCGGTGGGATGGAAATAGTGATTCACGATCAGGAAACGAAACAAAACAATCATGAGTAGAGCATCCATGAACCAATGAAGTAAAGTTCTTGTGTTTAGGAATGTACCATTTTTGTGTGTGTTGGTTATATTGCTCAAAGGTTCACGTTGCAGAGACAAAAGTAAAGAAGGATGGTCTTGAGATAGTTGTTGACAGTTGGCAGTAATAAGAGTTGCGGACTTCTTTTCAGCACGTCCCTGACGGTGCTTCTGGAGGTATTTCGCCTTCTTATCATCAGACATTCGTGCATAACATCCTTGTTTGCCCTGTGGCTCCCATTTTATATCATGCAGATTTTCATCCATGTGATTTTTATTCCCGGTTGGAGTCCTTTTTGTGAGGTCCCCAAACTGGGAACAGGAGCAATTTGCTGATCGGGAATCACTATTTTCCATCTGACTGAGGTGTGCACAAAATTAGTATAATATGAGTCAGATTGGTAATGAAGCTTAAGTGTTGAATGTCTGCATTGGAATAACAAGCATTTTTTGGCTGGCTTTAGTTTTACACTGAAAAAGTGAAGCAACAGTAGACTGAAAATATGAAACCTGAATCAGGCAGTGCACTGAAAATATGAAATGTGAAGTAGTAGTACACTGAAAAAATTAAGCAGCAGAGATGAAAGAATTAGGGAACGAGTGCATGACGGCTGCGTGTTTGAAGGTGGCGCGTCCCCTGACAGTGCGAGCGGGGATGTGAACTGACGCCAGCCAGTCGGTGTAGGTGGCGTCCCCGGCGGCCGGCCAGGAGGTGTATGAGGAGGCGGCATCCCCGCCAGCCGCACAGGCGATGTAGAAGGATGCGTTGTCCCCAACGGCCGGCCAGGAGGTGTATTAGGAGGTGACGTCCCATGCCCGCCTGCCTCCCAATCGATGTAGAAGGATGTGTTGTGCCCGACGGTCGACCAGGAGGCGGCGTCCCGCCGGCCGCCCAGGCGGTGTAGGAGGGAGGAGCCGTCCACGACGGCCGATGGCCGAGGTGGTCGAGGCGAACCGATGTCCTTCAAGGTGCGGTGGCTCGGTGTGATGGGGGCGACGGCGTTAAGGTGCAGCGGGCAGAGGCAATTGGGGCGGAGTGAGGCGACCTCCCCGACGGTGCATGCATGCGGCAGTTAGTTTCCTATCGTGTGCGGGAGCTACTTTTCTTTCGTGGGAAAGGAATCAGGAGATGGAATTGTTTAACGCTAAACATGTTTAGTTGTTCACCGTTAGGACAATAAAGACCGTTGGATTAGTGCTAATGAATGGTCAAGATTTGTTGGATCTTCCCCACTTGGTCTTTTTATATTGGTATAGATTATTCGTGAATTGCTTGTATGACCAATATTGTGATTGCCAAGCCTCAAAAGATTTCACTTTCTAAACCCAATGTGAAGCTACCACTAGGCATGATATGATTTCAACTTCTTGACATTCAGTTTATTCAACAATTTACTCATAGGATATAAGTGAAGCTCAAGAGTAAATGACAAACTACTCCAAAAAGATATAAGTGAAGATCATGCAAGTAGTTAAGTAAATAGATAGCTATGTAAGGGCTCTCTCTTATTTAAAAGTTTCAGATCTAAGTATTTTATTAAAACAACAAGAAAAAACAAAATAAAATGACATTTCAAGAGTAGCACAACGCATGTGAAGAAGCAAAAACTTAGGCTCAACCGATACTAACCGATAATTGTTGAAGAAGAAACGTGGGATGCCTACCGGGGCATCCCCAAGCTTAGATGCTTGGGACTTATTGAAATATTAGCTTGGCATGCCTTGGGCATCCCCAAGCTTGAACTTTTGTGTCTCCTTAATTCCTCTGATATCACGGTTTCCCTAAATCTCAAAAACTTCATCCACACAAAACTCAACAAGAACTCGTGAGATAAGTTAGTATAAATCAGTGCAAAACCTTATCATTCTCTACTGTAGCAAATCACTAAAATTATTATTCAACATTGCATAATAAATTCCTGCATATTTAATACCCCTATCCTCAAATAGGATCATAAAACAAGCAAACATATGCAAACAATGCAAACTTAACAGCAATCTGCTAAAATAGTATAGTCTGTAAATAATGCAATATTCATCATACTTCCCTAACTCCAAAAATTATGAGAAAAACACCACACTTTAGGAAATATATCATAGGTTATTTTGCAAAACGTTTCAACAATTTATCATATTCTGACTTTTCTAGGAAACTTTTGCAATAGCGATAAACTTTCTGTTTTGAAACAGCAACATGTAAACTTGTAAAATAAGAATGGCAAAGGCTATCATTGCCACTTTTATTGAAATAAAAGATGCAAAATATTATTCTAAATAACATCATGCAAATCCTAACAAAAGAAATTTACGCTCCAAGTAAAACTCATATCATGTGACGAATGAAAACATAGCTCCAAGTGAGGTTACCGATAATGTTAGAGACGAAAGAGGGGATGCCTTCCGGGGCATCCCCAAGCTTAGTTGCTTGGATCTTCGTTGAATATTACCTTGGGGTGCCTTGGGAATCCCCAAGCTTAGGGTATTGTCACTCTTTATTCTCCTCATATTGACGTCCCACCCAAAACTTGAAAACTTCAAACACACAAAACTTAACGGAACCTTGTGAGATAGGTTAGTATGATAAAGAGCAAACCATTTCACTTTTGGTACTTTAAAAGACAAGATTCATAATTGTTTACACACAATTCCTACTTTATCATATCATTTCCACAATTTATATTGAGCAATATAAGACATAGAAACAAGGAAACAAGCAAACCATGCATTGAAAACAGAATCTGACAAAAACACAACAGTCTGTAGTAATCTGTACTCAAACCATACTTCTGCTACTCCAAAAATTATGAAAAAATTATGAACACGTGGGCAATTTTTATATTAATCTTCTGAAAAAAGAATCAACTCGAAAGAACTCTTCTGTTAAAAATGAGAGCTATTTTTTCGTGAGCACAAGAGTTTATGTTTTTCAACAAGATCAAATCAACTATCACCAAACATGATCCCAAAGTTTTTACTTGGCACTTTATTGAACCAAAGACAATAAAACATGATTACTAAAATATCCTAATCATGTGAGCATACCAAAACAGTAGGTAAAAGTGTTGGGTTGTCTCCCAACAAGCGCTTTTTTTTAATGCCTTTTATGTTGGGCATGATGATTTCAATGATGCTCGCATAAAAGATATGAATTGAAACATATCAAGAGCATCATGAAGCATATGCCTAGCATATTTAAGTCTAACCCACTTCCTATGCATTGGGGTTTTGTGAGAAAACAGCTTATGGGAACAAGAATCAACTAGCATAGGAAGGCAAAACCAGTGCAACTTTAAAACAATCAACATATAGAGAAGAAATTTGATATTATTGAGATATTTTCAGAGGCATCATGAATGCATTCAATAATATAACTATCACATACAGCCCTCATTTCATGATGCACACGCATAGAATATTTATTACTCTTTATGGCATACATGTCATCATAATAATCATCAATCCAGTAGGAGGCTCCTCAAAAGTCCCATGCACCTACACAAACAAACAAGAACCTCGCAACCAACGCGATAAAGGGGTTGTCAATCCCTTCACAGTAACTTGCGAAAGTGATATTTGATAGAGATAATAAGATAAGATAAATATTTTTCGTATTTTTATCATATAGATTGGAGAATAAAAGATGCAAATAAAAGTAGGTGGAAAACTTATATGATAAAAGATAGATCCGGGGGCCATAGGTTTCACTAGTGGCTTCTCTCGAGATAGCATAAGTGTTACGGTGGGTGAACAAATTATTGTCGAGCAATTGATACAAAAGTGCATAGTTATGAGATTATTTAGGCATGATCATGTATATAGGCATCATGTCCGTGACAAGTAGACCGATTCTTGCCTGCATCTACTATATTCCACACATCGACCGACTCCTTCCTACATCTAGAGTATTAAGTTCATAAGAACAGAGTAACGCATTAAGCAAGATGACATGATGTAGAGGGATAAACTCACGCAATATGATATAAACCCCATCTTTTTATCCTCGATGGCAACAATACAATACATGCCTTGCTGCCCCTGCTATCACTGGGAAAGGACACTTCAAGATTGAACCCAAAGCTAAGCACTTATCCTATTGCAAGAAAGATCAATCTAGTATGCCAAACCAAACTAATAATTAGAAGAGTCTTGCAAAGATAACCAATCACACATAAAAGAATTCAGAGAAGATTCAATTATTTCTCATAGATAAACTTGATCATAAACCCACAATTCATCGGATCTCGACAAACACACCTCAAAAAGAGTTACATCGGATAGATCTCCAAGAAGATCGAGGAGAACATTGTATTGAGATTCAAAGAGAGAGAAGAATCCATCTAGCTACTAACTATGGACCCGAAGGTCTGTAGTAAACTACTCACAACTCATCGGAGAGGCCTTGGAGATGATGTAGAGGCCCTCCGTAGTTGATTCCCCCTCCGGCGAAGTGTCGGCGAATGCTCCAAGATGGGATCTCGCGGACATAGAAGGTTGCGGCGGTGGAAATAGTTTTTCGTGGTGCTCCTGGATGTTTTCGGGGTACGTGGATATATACAGGAGGAAGAAGTATGTCGGTTGACGCTCGAGGGGCCCACGAGGGTGGGGGCGCGCCCACCCCCTTAGGGCGCGCCGGGCACCCTCGTGGCCGCCTTCGCTGCTTGACATCCACTCCAAGTCTCTTGGATTGCGTTTGTTCCAAAAAAGATCGCTCCCGAAGGTTTCATTCCGTTTGAACTCCATTTGATATTCCTTTCCTTCGAAACACTGAAATAGGCTAAAAACAGCAATTCGGGCTGGGCCTCCGGTTAGTAGGTTAGTCCCAAAAATGATATAAAAGTGTAAAGTAAAGCCCATAAACATCCAAAACGGGTAATATAATAGCATGGAACAATCAAAAATTATTGATACGTTGGAGACGTATCAAACATCCCCAAGCTTAATTCATGCTCATCCTCGAGTAGGTAAATGATGAAAACAGAATTTTTGATGTGGAATGCTACCTAGCATATTTCTTAATGTAATTTTCTTTATTGTGGCATGATTGTTCAGATCCAAGTGATTCAAGATAAAAGCTTATAAAACATAAAAATAGTAATACTTGAAGCATACTAACAAATAATCATGTCTTATCAAAATAGCATAGCCAAAGAAAGCTTATCCCTACAAAATCATATAGTTAGGCCATGCTTCATTTTCATCACACAAAATACTCCCATCATGCACAAACCCGGTTTTAGCCAAGCAATTGGTTCATACTTTTTAACGCGCTTCAGCTTTTTCAACTCTTACGCAATACATGACCACAAGCCATGGACATAGCACTATGTGTGGTATATGGTGGTAGTTGTGAAGACAAAAAGGGAGAAGATAGTCTCACATCAACTAGGCGTATAAACGGGCTATGGAGATGCCCATTAATAGATATCAATGTGAGTGAGTAGGGATTGCCATGCACCGGATGCACTAGAGCTATAAATATATGAAAGCTCAACAAAAGAAACTAAGTGGGTGTGCATCCAACTTGCTTGATCATGAAGACCTAGGGCATTTTGAGGAAGCCCATCATTGGAATATACAAGGCAAGTTCTATAATGAAACATTCCCACTAGTATATGAAAGTGACAACATAGGAGACTCTCTATCATGAAGATCATGGTGCTACTTTGAAGCACAAGTGTGGAAAAGAGATAATAGCATTGTCCCTTCTCTCTTTTCTCTCATTTATTTTTTTTTCTTTTTTTTCTTTTTTTATTTGTTGGTCTTCTTTGGCCTCTTTTATTTTTTTGTAAAGTCCGAAGTCTCATCCCGACTTGTGGGTGAATCATAGCCTTCATCATACTTTCCTCACTTGGGACAATGCTCTAATAATGAAGATCAACACACTTTTATTGATTTACAACTCAAGAATTACAACTCAATACTTAGAACAAAATATGACTCTATGTGAATTCCTCTGGCGGTGTACCAGGATATGCAATGAATCAAGAGTAACATGTATGAAAAATTATGAAGGTGGCCTTGCCACAAATATGATTTCAACTACATGATCGTGCAAAGAGCAATATGACAATGATGGAATGTGTCATAATAAAAGGAACGGTGGAAAGTTGCATGGCAATATATCTCGAAATGGCTATGGAAATGCCATATAGGTAGGTATGGTGGCTGTTTTGAGGAAGGTAAATAATGGGTGCAGGATACCGGCGAAGGTTGCGCGGCATAATAAAGGCTAGCAAAGTGGAAGGGTGAGTGTGCGTATATCCATGGACTCACATTAGTCATAAAGAACTCATATACTTATTGCAAAAGTCTACTTGCCCTCGAAGCAAAGTACTACTATGCATGCTCCTAGGGGAAGGGTTGGTAGGATTTAACCATCACGCGATCCCAACCTGCACTCATAAGGAAGACAATTAAAAGGGCACCCCATGCAACAAATTTGTCACACAACTTTTATCGTACGTGCATGCTACAGGACTTGCCAACTTCAACACAAGTATTTCTCAATTTCATAATTACCCAACTAGCACGACTCTAACATTACCACCTTTATATCTCAAAACAATTACCAAGCATCAAATTGATCATAGTATTTAGTGCACTTTCTATGAAAGTTTTTATTATACCCAACTTGGATGCTCATCATTCTAAGACCAAATTTATAACCATAGCAAATACCATGCTGTTCTAAAAGACTCTCAAAATAATATAAGTGAAGCATGAGAGATCAACAATTTCTTCAAAATAAAGCCACCGCCGTGCTCTAGAAAATATAAGTGAAGCACATAGAGCAAAACTATCTAGCACAAAAGATTTAAGTGAAGCACATAGAGTATTCTTATAAATTCTAAATCATGTGGGTCTATCACAAAATGTGTGTACAGCAAGGATTATTGCGGTAAACTAAAAAGCAAAGACTCATATCATACAAGACGCTCCAAGCAAAACACATACCATGTGGCGAATAAAAATATAGCTCCAAGTAAAGTTACCGATAGACGAAGACGAAAGAGGGGATGCCTTCCGGGCATCCCCAAGCTTAGGGTTTTGGTTGTCCTTGAATATCTTGGGTTGCCATGGGCATCCCCAATCTTAGGCTCTTGCCACTCCTTATTCCATAGTCCATCAAATCTTTACCCAAAACTTGAAAACTTCACAGCACAAAACTCAACAGGAAATCTCATAAGCTCCGTTAGTGCAAGAAAGAAAAACCACCACATAAGTTACTGCAATGAACTCATTATTTTTTTGTATTGGTGTTAAACCTACTGTATTCCAACTTCTCTATGGTTCAGACCCCCCGATACTAGCCATAGATGCATCAAAATAAGCAAACAACACACTAAAAACAGAATCTATCAAAAACAGAACAGTCTGTAGAAATCTGTAACTTTCGAATACTTATGGAATGCTAAAAATCATAACAAAATAGGAAATCCTGGGAAATTTGTCTATTGATCTACAGAAAAAAGAATCAATGCAAAAGAACATTTCTGTGATTTATTAAAATTATTCTCGTGCACGCAAAAGTTTCTGTTTTTCAGCAGAATCAAATTAACTATCACCGTAGGTTATCCTATAGGTTCTACTTGGCACAAACACTAATTAAAACATAAAAAAACATCTAAAAAATAAGCTATATGAAATATTTATTTCTAAACATAAGCAAAAAAAAGTAAGAAACACAAATAAAATTGGGTTGCCTCCCAACAAGCGCTATCGTTTAACGCCCGTAGCTAGGCATAAAAGCGAATATAGATCTACGTGTTGCCATCTTTGGTATTCAATTCATAAGTGGCTCGCATAATAGATTCATAAGGTAATTTGACTTTCTTTCTAGGGCAGTGTTCCATGGCTTTCCTTAATGGAAATTGGAATCTAATATTCCCTTCCTTCACATCTATAATTGCACCAATCGTTCTAAGGAAAGGTCTACCAAGAATAATAGGACATGAAAGATTGCAATCTATATCAAGAAGGATAAAATGTACGGGCACATAAGTCCTATTTGCAATAATAAGAACATCATTGATCCTTCCCATAGGTTTCTTAATGGTAGAATCCGCAAGGTGCAAGTTTAAAGAGCAATCATCAAATTCATGGAAACCTAGCACATCACATAAAGTTTTCGGAATCGTGGAAACAATAGCACCCAAATCACACAAAGCATAGCATTCATGATCTTTAATTTTAAATTTTTTAGTAGGTTCCCACTCATCATAAAGTTTTCTAGGTATAGAAACTTCCAAATTAAGTTTTTCCTCATAAGATTGCATCAAAGCATCAACGATATGTTTGGTAAAAGCTTTATTTTGACTATAAGCATGAGGAGAATTCAACACGGATTGCGACAAGGAAATACAATCTACTAAAGAACAATTATCATAATTAAATTCCATGAAATCCATAATAGTGGGTTTGATGCTATTTAAATTTTTGATCTCTCCAATCCCACTTTTACCAAATTTAGCATCAAGATATAAAAACTCCGGATCATTGGGACGCCTTTTAACTAAAGTTGACTCATCTCCAGTCCCATCATTATCAAGATTCATATTGCAAAACAAAGATTTAATAGGAGACACATCAATAACTTTTAGATCTTTATCATTATTTTCATGGAATCTAGAAGAACACGCTTTTACAAAGCAATCTTTCTTAGCACGCAACCTAGCAGTTCTTTCTTTGCACTCATCAATGGAAATTCTCATGGCTTTGAGAGACTCATTGATATCATGCTTAGGTGGAATAGATCTAAGTTTCAAAGAATCAACCTCAAGAGAAAGTCTATCAACATTCCTAGCCAATTCATCAACTTTAAGCAATTTTTCTTCAAGCAAAGCATTGATTTTTTTTAGAGATCATAAATTCTTTAACACTATTCTCAAAATCAGAGGGCATCTTATTAAAATTTCCATAAGAATTGTTGTAGGAATTACCATAATTATTAGAGGAATTACTAGGAAACGGCCTAGGATTAAAGTTTTCCCTATACGCGTTATTACTAAAATTATTCCTACCAACAAAATTCGCATCCATAGATTCATTATTATTCTCAATTAAAGTAGACAAAGTCATATCATTATGATCAATAGGAGCACTCTTAGTAGCAAACAGTTTCATAAGTTCATCCATCTTTTGACTCAAACATTAATTTCTTCTATAGCATGAACTTTTTTACTTGTAGAAATGTCTGTGTGCCATTGAGAATAATTAATCATAATATTATCAAGGAGTTTTGTAGCTTCTCCTAAAGTAATTTCCATAAAAGTGCCTCCCGCGGCCGAATATAAAAGATTTCTAGAAGCAAAATTCAATCTGGCATAAAAAATTTGTATGATCATCCATAAATTCAAACCATGAGTAGGGCAATTGTGAATCATTAATTTCATTCTTTCCTAAGATTGGGCAACATGCTCATGATCAAGTTGTTTAAAATTCATATATCTTTTCTAAGAGAGATAATCTTAGCGGGAGGAAAATACTTAGAGATAAAAGCATCTTTGCACTTATTCCATGTGTCAATACTATTTTTAGGCAAAGACAAAAACCAAGCTTTAGGACGATCTCTAAGAGAAAATGGAAATAACTTCAATTTAACAATATCAATATCCGTATCTTTCTTCTTTTGAATATCACACAAATCCACAAAGTTGTTTAGATGAGTAGCGACATCTTCACTAGGAAGGCCGGAGAATTGATCTTGCATAACAAGATTTAACAAAGCAGCATTAATTTCACAAGATTCAGCATCATTAAGAGGAGCAATCGGAGTGCTAAGGACATCATTATTATTAGTATTGGAAAAGTCACACAATTTGGTATTATCTTGAGCCATCGTGACAAGAAATCCAACACACAAGCGCACAAAAAGGCTAGCGAAAAAGAGAGAGACGAACGGAAAAGAGAGGGCGAATAAAACGGCAAGGGTGAAGTGGGGGGAGAGGAAAACGAGAGGAAAATGGAAAATAATGTAATGCGAGGGAGATGAGTTTGTGATGGGTACTTGGTATGTCTTGACTTGAGCGAAGGACCTCCCCGGCAACGGCGCCAGAAATACTTCTTGCTACCTCTTGAGCATGGGTTGGTTTTTCCCTTCAAGAGGAAAGGGTGATGCAGCAAAGTAGCGTAAGTATTTCCCTCAGTTTTTGAGAACCAAGGTATCAATCCAGTAGGAGGCTCCTCAAAAGTCCCACGCACCTACACAAACAGACAAGAACCTCGCAACCAATGCGATAAAGGGGTTGTCAATCCCTTCACGGTAACTTGCAAAAGTGAGATCTAATAGAGATAATGAGATAAGATACATATTTTTGGTATTTTTATGATATAGATTGGAAAATAAAAGATGCAAATAAAAGTAGATGGAAAACTTATATGATAAAGGATAGACCTGGGGGGCCATAGGTTTCACTAGTGCCTTCTCTCAAGATAGCATAAGTGTTACGGTGGGTGAACAAATTACTGTCGAGCAATTGATAGAAAATTGCATAGTTATGAGATTATCTAGGCATGATCATGTATATAGGCATCACATCCGTGACAAGTAGACCGACTCCTGCCTGCATCTACTACTATTACTCCACACTTTGACCGACTCCTGCCTGCATCTAGAGTATTAAGTTCATAAGAACAGAGTAACACATTAAGCAAGATGACATGATGTAGAGGGATAAACTCAAGGAATATGATATAAACCACATATTTTTATCCTCGATGGCAACAATACAATACATGCCTTGCTGCCCCTGCTGTCACTCGGAGAGGACACTGCAAGATTGAACCCAAAGCTAAGCACTTCTCCTATTGCAAGAAAGATCAATCTGGTAGGCCAATCCAAACTGATAATTCGAAGAGACTTGCAAAGATAACCAATCACACATAAAAGAATTCAGAGAAGATTCAATTATTTATCATAGATAAACTTGATCATAAACCCAAAATTCATCGGATCTCGACAAACACACAGCAAAAAGAGTTACATCGAATAGATCTCCAAGAAAATCGAGGAGAACATTGTTTGATTCACTTTCATGAGGTACAATGGTGATAGGAGCAATATTACTTGGGAGAGTCACCTTTTTACCTCTACTTTTTCTTATTTTCTTTTTATTCTTCACCACCTCACGTGTGGCTTTAATAATTTTTACCGAGCATCTTGTTGAACAAATTGATTGGATAGGAAGCTCCTCCTTGTTACCTGATTCATCATAAGAAACACTAGGAGGGTATTGGGATATATTTTACCTTTCATTAGTACTCTCTTCATATTCTATTAGTTTTCTTTTCTTTATATAGTTGGAAATATAAGGGTTCTCAAAGCAATTTACCGCACAAAACATATAAATTTCCTCTATATCAAAATCAAGAACTCTCTCAAGGGAAAATTCTGGAATATCCTTAGTTATATGTTTCATTTCTTCATAGCCCAGAAGTAAGCTAAGTTCATTGTGATGCGCAAGGGAAATCAAGTCATCACAATTTTTGGACACGATTCGATCATGAAACAATTTGCATTGGGTATTTAAATGACCACGTTCATTGCAAAGTTCACAAGGATGGCTAGGAAAATTTAAATTTTCAGAACAAACATCTAGCCTCTCTTGCAACCATTCTCAAAGCAATTTATAAATACTTATGCCTCTTGCAAAAACTATCTTCCCTTTTTGGTGTGTGTGTGTGTGTGTGTGTGCACTCCCAATTTACTCTGCAAAATTTGACATTCTTATAGGAGACATCATTATCATGGCAAGTGCACTCATCATTAGCATTTTGGATATTCAGAGAATTCACACTAACAACATTGCAATCATGCTCATCATTCATGCCAATCATTTTATTAAATTCTTCTTCTATCAATTGAGCACAATTTTCCGAATCATCATTTTCAAGAAAGATATTATAAAGATGATCAATAATATGATGCAACCTTAATTCCATTTTTTGTAGCTTTCTTTTATAAACCAAACTAGTGATAAAACAAGAAACTAAAAGATTCAATTGCAAGATCTAAAGATATACCTTCAAGCACTGACCTCCCCGGCAACGGCGCCAAAAAAGAGCTTGATGTCTACTACGCAACTTTATTCTTGTAGACATGTGTTAAGCCTCCAAGCGCAGAGTTTTGTAGGACAGTAGCAATTTTCCCTCAAGTGAATGACCTAAGCTTTATCAATCCGTGAGAGGTGTAGGATGAAGATGGTCTCTCTCAAACGACCCTGCAACCAAGTACAATAAATCCCTTGTGTCCCCAACACACCCAATACAAAGGCAAATTGTATAGGTGCACTAGTTTGGCGAAGAGATGGTGATAAAAGTGTAATAGGGATGGTAGAAATATATTTTTATAATCTGAATAAATAAAAACAGCAAGGTAGAAAATAGTAAACGGGCACAAAAATGGTGTTGCAATGCTTAAAAATGAGGCCTAGGGTCTGTACATTCGCTAGTGCAACCTCTCAACAATGCTAACATAGTTGGATCATATGATTATCCCTCAAAGTGCAATAAAGAATCACTCCCGAGTTCCTGTTAGCGGAGAACAAAAGATAGGAATTGTTCACCTCAAAGCTATTCTTTCTGTTTGATCTATTCAATAGTTCATACTAAAATAAAACAAAGCTATTTTTTCCATTCAATCTATCCTAGAGTTCGTACTAGAATAACACCAAAGCAAATTCATATTCATAATACCCAATCCACACAAATAACTATAAAGAGACCGCAAAGTTTCCATTGGAGAAAAACGTGCATCAACCCCTATGCATAGATTACCCCAATATCATCGCAGGAATCCGCGACTTGAATGCCATAACACATATCAAGTGAATCAATAAGATACCTCATTGTCACCTCAAGTATTCATATTGCAAGACATATATCATGTGTTCTCATCTCTGAATATTCAATCCGACAAGACAAAACTTTGAAGGGTAAAGATTCAATTCATCATAATAAGAGTATAGAGGGGAGAAACATCATATGATACGACTATATTTACAAAGACAATGATATAGATCACGAGAGAGAGAGAGAAAGATCAAACACATAGCTACTGGTACAAACCCTAAGCCCCGAGGGTGGACTACTCCCTCCTCATCGCGGTGGCCTCCGGGATGATGAAGATGGCCACCAGAGATGGTTCCCCCCTCCGGCAGGGTGCTGGAACGGGGTCTGGATTGGATCTTGTGGACACAGAGGCCTTGCGGCGGCAGAACTACGGATCTAGGGCTACCCCCGAAGGGTTTCGGAATATTTGGGAATTTAGAGTGCAAAGAAGGGGTGCGGGAGGCCATCGAGGTGGGCACAACCCACCTGGGCGTGCCTGGGGGCCCAAGCGTGCCTTGGTGGGTTGTGCCCCCCTCGGGGCACTCCCAGGTGCTTCTTTGGCCCATTGTTGTCTTCTGGTTCATAAAAAATCTCCAAAAATGCATGCAGTGTTTGGACTCGGTTTGATATTGATTTCCTATGATTTAAAAAACAAGCAAAAAACAACAACTAGCACTGGGCACTGGATCAATATGTTAGTCCCAAAAAATGATATAAAATTGCTATAAAATGATTGTAAAACATCCAAGAATGATAATAGATTAGCATGAATACTTCATAAATTATAGATACGTTGGAGACGGATCAATGACCAGTTGGGTTGTCGTGCAGCACGACGTTGCCAACTACAAAGAGTTGGTCGGGGAGAAAGAGGTCCCCGGGGCTGATGCCTTCTCTGATGATCAAGAGAGCCATTAGTCCTTTGGCAACCCAACCGAGGGAGTCCTGGATTAGGGGGTCCTCGGATGGCCGGACTATATACTTTGGCCGGACTGTTGGACTATGAAAATACAAGATTGAAGACTTCGTCCCGTGTCCGGATGGGACTCTCCTTTGCGAGGAAGGCAAGCTTGGCAATTAGGATATGTAGATTTCCTTCTCTATAACCGACTCTGTGTAACCCTATCCCCCTCGGGTGTCTATAAAACCGGAGGGTTTAGTCCGTAGAACAACAATCATACCATTGGCTATCTTCTAGGGTTTAGCCTCTAAGATCTCGTGGTAGATCAATGTGACACTCCAAAAATTTTGGTGGTTTGTGTTTTTTCAAAAGAGCCTTGCTTGGTTTGAAAGAAGGTCATTTAAACCCTTCCTAAAAACCATCTTCTAAGTTTGCCCTCTCAAAAATCCTTTTCTTGGATCTAGTTTCTTTTAAAAATAAAAACCCTTTTAGTTTTGGGTTTTTATTTGGTTTTGATCCCTTCTAAATTTTACCATGCCTCGTATGGTGAAATTTTCCCAAAACCTCTCCTCCCACTCTGCTGCAATCCAAACATTCTGTCCAAACAAATAAAATCCATTTTTAGATTTTAATCCAACCATTTCTCCTCCCAATATAAATCTGTCTTTTCTTTTGAGCCTAGGTGGATTACAAAGCAAGTACCCTAATGCTTTTGATTTTTGACCTCAACTCAACACCCTTGGATAGTCCTTTGTACCCACAACCCAGAACCATCTTGATCCACTCTCCTCCTGTTCAAATATTTCAAATTTCACTCACTGCAAGTTTGGACCAGATTTGCCAAATTTGGTGAAATTCATATCTACACCTCTCCAAAAATTCTACAAATATTCAGGCAGCCTCTAGATGCAATGAGAGGCCCCTCCACCAAAAACCAGCTCAAGGAAAAATCCCTACATGCCTAGATCATTCTGTCGAACACCTTGCATGCACTGTTTCTGTCCATCTTCAGTTAAATTCAGAATTTCAGTGTCAATCTTCGTCAGAGTTCAGTCATGAAAGTGCGTTATGTCGACTAGAGGGGGGTGAATAGGCGATTTTTATGAATTCTTCACTGAAGAATTTGCCGGTGAGGAAATTCCTTAGCGAAGAACTATTAGCAGCGGAATAAGTACTCAGAAGTAAGCATAACAGAATACAAGCATGGTCATCATGATGAAATGAAGACTAGCACAGAGTACAGAAAGCGTAATCACAGGATAACATAAGATGAAGACAAACAGACTGAAGAAATTGAACTGAGGAAATTGAGAAAGTCTTCAGTCAAAGTCTTCAAACACAGATATGAACAAACACTCAACACAGTAACGAGGAAATGAAAGGGTTGAGGAAATAGAACCAGTTAGGTTGGTGAAGACAATGATTTGGTAGACCAGTTCCAACTGCTGTCTCAGTTGTACGTCTGGTTGGAGCGGCTGAGTATTTAAACTCGAGGACACGCAGTCCCGGACACCCAGTCACTGAGCCGCAACTCAGGACACCCAGTCCTCATCGTATTCTCCTTGAACTAAGACCATGCAGGCCTCGTCCAATCACTCGTGGTAAGTCTTCAGGCGACTTCCAAACCTTCACAGACTTGGTCACTCGGCGATCCACAATTCCTCTTGGATGCTCTCGACCTTGATGCCTAACCGTCTGGAAGAAGCACAGTCTTCAAAGGTAACAAGCGTCGGATCCACGCAGGATCAATTTCTTCAGTGATGCTCAATCACTTTGGGTTTGGAGGTGTTTGGGTTTTTGGGATTTTCCTCACTCGATGGTTTTCGCTCAAAGTCCTCGAAGGATGGGTTGCTCTCAAATGACAAGTGTCAAGTTCTCTCGGAGCAGCCAACCAGCTAGTGGTTGTAGGGGGCGGCTATTTATAACCTAGGGAGCAGCCCGACATGATAAGACATAAATGCCCCTCAATGATATGACCGTTAGGTGGATAAGATATTTTGGGACAGCTGGCGCGCAACACAGCAACGGTCGGAAATTTGACTCTCAAATTCCTCAGGGCTATCATGTTCCTCACTATGTAGGCAATCTGCACTGGCGAATTCCTAACTCCTTAGTCAGAGCAAATTCATCAGCGACCAGAAGAACTTCGTCTCTGTCACTGAAGAAAGTGACTGAACTGTATGAGATTTCCAAAGGCTTCACTCGAAGGGATTGGTAGGTGTAGGATTTTGAGTTGAGCATCACATGGAAATTTTTCCTTAGTATTTCCTCGACCCCCTTTAACAATACGGTGTTTCCTATGACTCAAGAAAGAGAAAATGAAACTACGGAAACAAAAGTCTTCACGCTTCATGTTCCACAAATGAATACCAAGTCTTCACGGATACACCAATTTCTTTACTTTCAAAGTCTTCAGAATATCAAAGTCTTCAGTTGAAGAACTTCATTTTTAGGGGTCGACTTTCTCTGTAAATATCAAACTCCTCATAGACTTATAGACCTGTGTACACTCACAAACGCATTAGTCCCTTAACCTATAAGTCTTCAATACACCAAAATCACTAAGGGGCACTAGATGCACTTAGAATCTCCCCCTTTTTGGTGATTGATAACAACATAGGTTAAGTTTTCAACGGGGATAAACATATGAAGTGTATACACTGATATTGAGGAATTTGATTACAACATATAGTAGAACTCCCCCTGAAGATGTGCATAGTGAGGAATTTGATTTTGAAGCAATGCACATTTGAAGAGTTGAATCATGGAGATCTCCCACTATATCTTGTAATTCATACATGCATTTGATATATAATATGAAGAATTTGAAATGCATGATGAAATATGGTTCCTGATGAGATTCAGCATGCGTGCAATGTAATTAACGATGAATAAGCATGCAAAGCATAATGCAACAAAAGTATCAGCGCACCATTGGGTTTAAGATTACAACTCGATCCAAATAAAAGTTTTTGAAGAACGAGAGTTGTAACTTAAAAATGCCCTTAATATAAACCCGCTTGAAGACTAACTCAGATTTCTCCCCCTTTGTCATCAAATGACCAAAAGGATTGAAACTGAGGACTAACGCCCTTGAAGAATTTCAAGTTGATGGAGGAGCGCCAGCATTGTCGGGGTTGCTTTTTGTAGCAGGGCCTGCCACAGTGTCGTCCAAATCTTCATACTCATCAGTCTCGCGCGATGAAGAATAGGAGCTGGCCATCAAGAAGGAACTTTGACCTTCTTGAATTTCTTCGGTGGAGGTGCAGACCAGTCAAATTCTTCCTTGAGACCCATATTCTTCAGATCTACAGCGCTGTAGACATGAGAGAGAACAGCCCAGGTACGGTTGAAGGTTTCATGGAGGTAGTATTGGTTTTTCTTCACTGCATTGTGTGTTGAGGTCATGTTGTGAAGAATTGAACCAAACTGACGGTTGACCCATTTGTGATTGCGATCAACCTCCTGATGAAGACTTAGGAGTAACTCACGATCAGTCATCACCCTGGGAGTTGTGGCTTGAGGATTTTGCTTGGCTGAGGTATTTGCGGCAGAGTCATGTGTGGCAGAATCGTCATTGGTAGAGTAAGATGCAGCCTTACGAAATTGACCATCCAATGGACGAATGCCTTCACCGATCACAGCAGCGGCCTTGCCTTTAGCATCAGCTGATGAAACTGTCCGTTTGAGGACTTCAATGGGAGGCAAGTAGCTACCGTGGTTCAGAGTGTCAGCCTTGTAATTCAGTGAAGATCTTGCCCTGATGAATCTCATAACCCAAGGAGCATAGGGCTTCAGCTCGAATGGTGACATAGCAATATTGGCCAGAGTCCTTATGAAGAAATCATGGAAGTTGACTGGAACGCCATGAATGAGGTTGAAAAGCATATTCTTCATGATGCCAACGACTTCTTCATCATTTGAGTCGTGGCCTTTGATAGGACTCATTGTCTTCGTCAGAATTCGATAGATAGTCCGAGGCACATAGAGTAATTCCTTGACGAGGAATTTGGTTCGTGGGGCCTGCCTTGGCTTCAAAGGCTTCATCAGTACTTGCATATAGTGATCTGACAGTTCTGGTTCATTGTAGATGCAACGAGGACCATCAAGTGGGGGACTGAGAGGAAGGACATGAAGCAATTAAGTTGCTGGTGCCTTGTAGTGAGTGTTTTCAGACATCCCGTCCAACACCCATGAATTGACATCTTCAGCGTCTCCGGTGATATGCAGTGTGGCGTAGAACTGAAGAATGAGTTCTTCATTCCAATCACAGATGTCAGTGCAGAAATTGAGTAATCCTGCATCGTGAAGAACACTGAGGACTGGCTCGAAGCATGGCAGAGATTCCATATCCACATGAGGAATATGTGCATGATCGAAGATTTTGTCCTTGTCAAATAGCACTGAGGAATAGAAGTTGGCTTGACTAGCAGTCCAGAAACGCCTCTTCCTTATGCGAGCAGAGTCATAGGGGTTGTAATCAGTGAAGAATACATGCTCGGAAAAGAAGTCTTCAGCCTTGAACTTTTGCTTGCTTGAGAATGGATTCTTCGGCTTGGGCAGAGGAGTGTCAGTGATTTGTAGCACAACCTCAGGAATCGCGAGCTCAGGTTCTTCAGGCTGAGGAATTTCTGGTTCCTCTTCTTGTGCAACTTGGGGATCAGCAGTAGCAGGTTCATCAGCACTAGTGGCTGGAATTTCTTCATGCACAGAGAGAATGGGTTGAGTTTCTTCAGAGCCCATTTGAACTGTTGGTGCAGGGGACTGAGGAATCTGTTGTATCGGGGTGAAGAGAGGAGTATTGGGATGCTGACTTTCCCAAAAGTCATCATTCATCACAGGTGTGGTGCATCCAATATCCACATCTTCATATTCAATTTCCTCAACACCAGCCTCTTCAGCTGTGAACTGAGGCATAGGTGAGGAAATGACTGGCGTTGAAGGGATTGCGTCCACTTCAATTTCTTCATCAATCTGCTCTGACGAAGCAGCAGAATGATTTTCTTCATCAGATTTGCTTGGGATCTTATAGTCTTCTCCAAAAGGAACGATTTCCTTCGATGACATGGAGGAAATTGGAACAGCATCAATAGGATTTTCAAGTGAGCTGGTCATTGGCTTCATTTTCTTCGCAGCCGAAGAATTTGACGTAGCTGATGCCTTCCTTTTCTTCACTGCAGCTCGCTCTGTAGCCTTGGTCTTCTTCACCTAATAGGCAGAAGGAAGAATTGGAGTTGGTGTAGGCGCGGGAGGAGCTGAGGAATTTGGTTGATTTTCCTCAGGCGCAACTGATGCAGTTGCCCTGATCTCTTCAATTTCTTCAGGCGCACCACTAGTGGATGCCCTGGCAATTTCTTCAGTGGCTGGAATGGGATCATCAGCCCTGGAAATAGCATTTTCATCAGCAGCCTAAACTTCATCAGCGGTGCGGCATGTTCTTCAGTCGGCTGAGCTGAGGCTTTGGAGCAGCTATTGAGGACTTTGGTGGAGCTGTGGCAGTGTGAGGAATTTGCCGTGAGGGCATTGCTGAGGAACTTGGCCGTGAGGGCGCTGTTGGTGAAGCACTAGGCTTACGAGAAGCCTTCTTTGGCATTGATTTCCTCGGTTTGACCGAGGCCTCAGCAGCAGCAGAAGTGGCAGAATCCTCATTGAATTTCTTCACTGCCTCCTTGGCCTGTCTTGCCAATTTTGCTTGGCGCTTAGCCCATTCTTCAGGAAAGTCCTCACCACGTTTGATGCTTGTGGGGTCAGCGACTTGGCCAGGTGCCAATGGAGCTCTTGGGCATGGAGGATTTAAAGCGAATTTCTTCATGTACTTTGGAGTTACATATCTGTATTCCCTCCATTACCTTGCCCATCTCCGTTCAATCTTCTGAATGCGCACCTTGCGCTGATTTTTAGTTTCTTTGCCAAATTTTGCTTCATCAGGTGTGCAATAGCCAGCATATATTTCATCAGGGATCTTGAAAGCAGTCATGACCTCAGGCCTCTTTCCTCCTTTCTGCGGTCTCTTACCATCTGCCATATTCTTTAGATGAGGAATTTGAACAATTTAACACTCTGAAGAAGTATGCAGTTTTTCTTCAAGGAACGCTGCAAATGAGTTAAGTTGATGAGAACCTAGTGATTCAGCAGCGGACATGAGTACCTATGAACAGAGTGTAGGTGCGAGGAATTTGAAGAGGTCATATGCGTTCTCAAAAGGTTTTTCGAAAAGACAAGTTTTGAGGAATTTGACCAGATGAGCCTTGAGGAATTTCACTAAGCGTTCTTTGTCTTAGGTTCCAGAGTTGTACTGATTGAAAATCCACACAATTGAGAAATCTTGAAGAAAAATGATGCTTAGAAAAACTAATCAAGAGCATATAACGTGTGAGGTGTTCATCTGTGTGAAGATTTGAAGAATAAACACCTTTGAAGATTTTCAGGAAAGCTTGAGAATCAAGGCGAGTAATAAAAGTAACTTTTAATTACCCGAAGTGAAGAAAACGACGAACTGAGAAGAACAGATGGGAAGTTCGTCAGGTTAGATCTTCCTTGCCCTAACTCGGCGGAGGAAGACAGCTACGGCGGCGGCGGAGTGAAGATTTCCGCGGTCGGCGCGAGTACGACAGCGACGAGGTCGAGGCAGCGAAGCTCTTCCTCACCGGCGACGATGGAGTAGTGGCGGCTCTAGGGTTTGAGGAGCTCGAGCGAGAGAGAGAACGGTCGAGCAGAGTAAATGAAGTGAGGAAGGGGAGAGGGGTATTTATAGACACGGTGAAAAAACTGTTCGCCCGAAGATTTTGGGATGAACATGCCCCTCCCCTTTCTCCTTCACGTGACATGTGTCACCCACGCACTGTGTAGTGGAGATCGTGTACGATCGTGGGTGAATAGAATAATGCATCATGGGTTGCGGAACAGTTTGTGCGGCAAAACCGAAAATTTGGATAAGATTTGTTTTAAAGTTTCGTTCGCAATTTCTTCAGCTGACACGGACTCAGTGAATATTTTGAACGAGTTTCAAATAGAACGCACATGAAGAGTTTGTGAATAGATTGGGTTGAGTATAGCATAGAGGGGGAAGGGTCCGATCACATTCACTTAGCACGAGAAGCAACTTGAAGAATTAGCTATAAGTGAATGTTGTAGAGGACATAAACTTATATATATATATATATATATATATATATATATATATATATATATATATATATATATATATATAGCCAATGAAGAAAAACGACGGAAACAGTGAAGATTTTGAAAAAGTTGAAGAATTTGAAAAACTGAAGAATTTCAAAACTGAGGAAAAACTCAAATTGAAGATTTTCAACTTTTTGTGGTGGCGTGACCCAAATGATGATTTCAGACACCGCGTACAATTGTCGTAGGGTTCTGAGAATCAAAT
The DNA here is from genome assembly GCF_002162155.2 of Triticum dicoccoides. Classification (NCBI taxonomy): domain Eukaryota; kingdom Viridiplantae; phylum Streptophyta; class Magnoliopsida; order Poales; family Poaceae; genus Triticum; species Triticum dicoccoides. Next base: position 658,273,153 of record NC_041383.1, on the reverse strand, counting down.
TCTTCATTAATTTCTTCACACTTAGAGTGTTATTCTTCATTGATTGAAGAAAAACGTTTCTTCATGTGTTGCACATCTAAGTCATCAATTTTGCATAAGTGTTAGGATGTGTGTCATTTTCAAAGAACATTCGAAGATTCTAAGATATTTAGCTCACACCGCAACTTGCTAAATCTCTTCTCATCCAAGGGCTTAGTGAAGATATCAGCTAGCTGTTCTTCAGTCTTCATGTGCTCGATGGAGATGTCGCCCTTCAACACATGATCATGAAGAAAATGACGACGAATTTGAATGTGCTTTGTCTTCGAGTGCTGAACTAGGTTGTGAGCAATCTTGATGGCACTCTCATTGTCGCAGAGGATAGGCACATTCTTCACGTTGATGCCATAGTCCTTGAGTGTTTGCTTCATCCAAAGCAGTTGAGCACAACAAGAGCCAGCAGCAATGTATTCAGCTTCCGCAGTGGACAGTGATATGCAGTTCTGTTTCTTCGAGGACCAACAGACCAAAGATCGTCCGAGGAAATGACAAGTGCCAGAAGTTGACTTGCGGTCCACACGATCACCAGCATAGTTAGAGTCAGAATATCCAATGAGATCAAAAACAGAGCCCTTGGGGTACCATAATCCTAGTGTTGGTGTGTGAGCTAGATATCGAAGAATATGCTTCACAGCCTTATGGTGTGATTCCTTCGGTGCAGCTTGAAATCGGGCACACATGCAAACACTAAGCATTATATCTGGCCTAGATGCACATAAGTACAGTAAAGAACCAATCATGGAGCGGTATACCTTGTGATCGAAGTCAATACCATTTTCATCAGTGCATTGATGGCCATTTGTGGGCATAGGAATTTTTATGCCTTTGCAATCTTGCATGCTGAATTTCCTCAGTACATCTTTGAGGTATTTCTCCTGAGATATGAATATGCCATTGCGCTATTGACGAATTTGAAGACCTAAGAAGAATTTCAACTCTCCCATCATAGACATTTGATATTCTTCACTCATCATATATGCAAATTCATCACTATAACGTTGGTTAGTACAGCCAAAGATAATATCATCAACATATATTTGGCACACAAACAGTTCACCATCATAAGATTTAGTAAAGAGAGTAGGGTCGAGTGAACCGGGTGTGAAGCCATTCTTCATGAAGAATTCCTTCAATGTATCATACCACGCCCGAGGGGCTTGCTTGAGGCCATAGAGGGCCTTATTAAGTCTGAAGACTTTGTCAGGATTCTTTGGATCTTCAAAACCTGGGGGTTGAGCAACGTATACTTCTTCCTCAAGCTTACCATTGAGGAATGCACTTTTCACATCCATTTGATATAAGATGATATCATGATGGTTAGCATAAGCAAGTAATATGCGAATAGCCTCAAGTCTAGCCACAGGAGCAAAAGTTTCATCGAAATCAATTCCTTCAACCTGTGTGTAGCCTTGAGCTACCAGTCGTGCCTTATTCCTCACCACAAGGCCATTTTCATCTTGCTTGTTGCGGTAGATCCACTTTGTGCCAATGATATTATGCTTGCAAGGATCTGGACGTTTGGCCAGTTCCCAGACATTGTTGAGCTCGAACTGATGTAATTCTTCTTGCATAGCCTGAATCCACTCCGGCTCCAGAAATGCTTCATCTACCTTAGTGGGCTCTGTGATAGAGACAAAAGCATAGTGCCCACAAAAGTTAGATAAATGTGAAGCTTTTGAGCGTGTGAGAGGACCTGGCGCTTCAATGGGATCGATGATCTTGTCAACTTGTACTTCTTTTGCAACGCGGGGATGAGCTGGTTGTCGCTGAGGAATTTGATCAGCATTTTCTTCAGCACCATTTTCTTCAGCATTATCTTCAGGTGCATCAGCTCGATGTTCTTCACGTACTGGAATGAATTCTTCAGCAAGTTCTTCAGTAGGAATGACATCCTCAGTTTCCTTGAACTTGATAGAATCCTCAGGTGCTGGTTCATCTAACACAGAAGGTAGGTGCTCTCTTTGCGAGCCATTAGTTTCATCGAACCGCACATCTACAGTTTCAACAACCTTGTGAAGAGCATTGTTGAAGACTTTTTAGGTGTGCGAGTCCTTTCTGTAACCAAGCATAAAACCTTCATGTGATTGGGTTTCTTGTCAGTGAGGAGTTCATAGGCCGCCTCCTTGAAGAATTTGTGAAGATATACTCTGTTGATGATGTGGCACGCAGTATCAATTGCATCAATCCAAAAATGATGAGGCGTTTTGTATTCATCAAGCATAGTGCGAGCCATGTCAACAAGAGTTCTGTTCTTGCGCTCCACGATGCCATTCTGCTGAGGAGTATAGGGAGCAGATAACTCATGAGTAATACCAAGTTCATCAAGATAGTCATCAAGACCGGAATTCTTGAACTCAGTTCCATTGTCACTCCTGATGTGCTTGATCTTCACACCAAAGTTGGTTGAAGCCCTCGAGGAAAATCGTTTGAAGACTTCTTGCACTTCATGTTTGTAAGTAACAATGTGTACCCATGTATATCGGGAGTAATCATCAACAATGACAAAACCATATAGAGATGCAGCATTAGTGACTGCTGAATAATGATTAGGTCCAAAGAGGTCCATGTGAAGCAATTCGAATGGATGAGTAGTGGTCATGATAGTCTTCGCTGCATGCTTGGCCTTGGTCATTTTTCCAGCTTCACAGGCTCCGCATAAGTGATCCTTGAGGAATTTGACATTCTCAATGCCAATGACATGCTTCTTCTTCGCAAGCGTGTGCAAATTCCTCATGCCTGCGTGACCAAGTCGTCGATGCCATAGCCAGCCTTCTGAAGCTTTTGCAAGTAGACACACGGCTGGTTGTGGTCCTGTAGAGAAATCAACAATATACAAGTCTCCTCTCCTAAAGCCTTCGAAGACTTTGGAATTGTCAGCTTCCATAATCACAACACAACGATACTTGCCAAAGACAACAACCATATCAAGATCACAAAGCATTGAGACTGACATGAGGTTGTATCCTAAGGACTCAACAAGCATGACTTTGTCCATGTGTTTATCCTTAGAGATCGCAACCTTACCAAGACCCAATACCTGACTTTTGCCTTTGTCAGCAATGATGATGTGCTTCAGATGTGACGGTGATAAGGGAGCATCCATCAAAAGATTCTTGTCACCAGTCATGTGATTTGTACATCCACTATCGAGGACCCACTCAGTGGTTTTGGTTGATCATCCTGCAGATGAATTAGTGTAACTTACAATCTCATATGCTTCATCAATGAAGAATATGATATCAAGTTCATCAGATGAATTTCATCAAGCAGTAAACAGATATAGCAGTATGAGGACGTGTGAAATGAAAGTTCATTTCATCATGATTAGCCTGCGTCCTTTCAGGCAAATTTGTTAGGTCCCCAGCAAATTCTTCAGACGTTAAGGCACGTCTGGAGACCTGACCCTGCAGAAAAGATTAGTTCTTTTTCTTCACCACCCACATCTGAAGGGGTGGCAAAGAGTCCATCACTCTGCGAGCACCATATGAGAAAGGTGGCATAGAGGCCAAACCATTTCGTTTCACATAAGAGGGGTTAGGGTAAGCATATGAATAAGCAGAGAAATTCTTCGAGGACTTATGAACATAATTATTTGAAGAATAATGTGCATATTCATAGCCCTTAGCTCTACCCTGCGAAACAGAAAGGTTAGCACGATGATTATCATATGAGGACTTTGATCCATTTGAGGAATTTGATCCACGTGAGGAATTTGGTCCATATGAGGACTTGGATCCATATGAAGAATTAGGTCCATATGAAGAGTTTGATCTGGGGTTCCTGTTCCTCACAGGTGGTGTTATGAGGACATTCACCTGAAGACTTTCAACATAACTTTTGGGAACCCAGATTTTCTTCATAGGGGAACCGTTCCTGCAGTTAGTCCCAACATATCTAGCAAATACTTCACCATTCTAATTTTTGAATAGTTTATAGTTGGAGTCAAATGACTCATCAGAAGAATGAGAAGATTCACATGTAAAGCCAGATAAGTTAGATGGATCAACTGGAGGTCCCTTTGCAGCAACCCATGAGGTTTTGGGGTACTGCTCAGGCTTCCAATATGTTCCATCAGCATTGAGTTTCCTCTCAAAGGCAATACCCTCTTTCCTAGGGTTTCTGTTGAGGATCTGCTTTTTGAGTACATCACAAAGAATCTGATGCCCTTTGAGGCTTTTGTACATGCCTGTTGTGTACAATTCCTTGAGCCCTGCATCGTCAGTGATACTAGCAATGTCCTCAGATGAGGAATTAGTGATAGCAGAGGCAGGTGAAGAATTTGTAACAGTTGAAGCATTTGAACATTCAGGTGAAGAATTAGTAGATTCACGTTCAATGCACTTTAAGCATGGAGGAACAAATTCTTCCTGAGAAGTGCTGATTTGTTGAGCTAGTAATGAATCGCGCTCCTTCTGAAGATCTTCATAACTCACTCTTAGCTTCTCAAGATCTTGCTTTCTTTGAAGAAATTCATAAGAAAGTTTCTCATGATCAGATAAGAGAGTGTTATGATGACTTTGAACGTTATCAAACCTAGACTGAAGTCTCTGAAGATTTTTAGTCAGGGCTTGAGTGCGATCCATTTCTTCACCCAACATATCATCACTTTTGTCTAGCATGTTTTGAACCTTTTCAAAAGCCCTTTGTTGTTTTATAGCAATCTTAGCAAGTTTAGAGTAGTTGGGCTTGAGATCCTCATCAGATTCATTTTCACTAGATTCAGAGGAGGTGTATTTGAGTACCTTGGCACCTTTTGCCATGAAGCAATAGGTTGGAGCGTAGTCATCATCATCTTCATCAGGCATGTCGGCCGGGTCAGTTTCTTCAGTGTTGAAGATGGACTTGCTAACGAAAGCAGTAACGAAAGCCAGACTAGCCACACCAGATTCAGATTCTTAAGACTCCTCTTCCTCATGTTCCTCAGATTCAGCTTCAGAGTCCATTTCCTTGCCAATGAATGCCCGAGCCTTCTTGGAGCTGCTCTTCTTGTGAGATGAAGACTTCGAGGATTTTGATGACGAAGATTTTGACGATTTCTTCTTTTTCTTCGCATCATCAGAACTGTAATCCTTGTATTTCTTCTTCTTCAACTCCTTTTCCCACTGAGGACAATCTTGAATATAATGACCAGGTTTCTTGCATTTGTGGCACAGCCTTCTCTTATAGTCACTTGATGAGGAATCACTGCTTCTTGAGGATTTTCCAAAGCGACCACATCTTGAGAGCTTCTGGAATTTCTTCACGAACAGTGCTAGCTCCTGGCTCAATTCTTCAGGATCACCAAGGCTACTACCAGAATCCTCACATTCAGACTCAGACACAGCCTTGGCCTTCAGGGCACGTGGTTTGCCATAGCATGAACCATAGAGATCTCTCTTTTCAGCAAGCTGGAATTCGTGAGTATTTAGCCTTTCGAGGATATCAGCGGGATCAAGAGACTTGTAGTCATCCCGTTCTTGTATCATCAGACCCAGAGTATCAAATGAGGAATCAAGTGATCTCAAAAATTTCTTCACCACCTCATGGTCGGTGATGTCAGTGGCACCAAGCGCTTGAAGCTCATTTGAGATGTCAGTGAGGCGATCAAAGGTTTGTTAAACATTTTCGTTGTCGAGTCTTTTGAAGCGGTTGAAGAGATTGCGAAGAACATCAACTCGAGAGTCACGCTGAGTTGAGACTCCTTCATTTACTTTGGACAGCCTGTCCCAGATGAGCTTGGCAGTTTCCAAAGCACTCACTCTTCCATACTGTCCTTTACTCAGATGGCCACATATGATATTCTTCGCTTGAGAATCGAGTTGCTTGAATATCTTCACATCGGTAGCGTTCAATGAGGGTGTGACAGAGGGAACACCATTTTCCACAACATACCAGAGATCGTTGTCAATTGCCTCGAGATGCATTCGCATCTTGTTTTTCCAGTAGGGGTAGTCCGTTCCATCAAAGGTAGGACACCCAGCCGAGACCTTGATCATACCTGCGGTCGACATAACTAAAACTCCAGGCGGTTAAACCAAAATCACACAGAACAAGGGAGTACCTTGCTCTGATACCAATTGAAAGTGCGTTATGTCGACTAGAGGGGGGGTGAATAGGCGATTTTTATGAATTCTTCACTGAGGAATTTGTCGGTGAGGAAATTCCTTAGCGAAGAACTATTAGCAGCGGAATAAGTACTCAGAAGTAAGCATAACAGAATACAAGCATGGTCATCATGATGAAATGAAGACTAGCACAGAGTACAGAAAGCGTAATCACAGGATAACATAAGATGAAGACAAACAGACTGAAGAAATTGAACTGAGGAAATTGAGAAAGTCTTCAGTCAAAGTCTTCAAACACAGATATGAACAAACACTCAACACAGTAATGAGGAAATGAAAGGGTTGAGGAAATAGAACCAGTTAGGTTGGTGAAGACAATGATTTGGTAGACTAGTTCCAACTGCTGTCTCAGTTGTACGTCTGGTTGGAGCGGCTGAGTATTTTAACTCGAGGACACGTAGTCCCGGACACCCAGTCACTGAGCCGCAACTCAGGACACCCAGTCCTCACCGTATTCTCCTTGAACTAAGACCATGCAGGCCTCGTCCAATCACTCGTCGTAAGTCTTCAGGCGACTTCCAAACCTTCACAGACTTGGTCACTCGGCGATCCACAATTCCTCTTGGATGCTCTAGACCTTGTCGCCTAACCGTCTGGAAGAAGCACAGTCTTCAAAGGTAACAAGCGTCGGATCCACGCAGGATCAATTTCTTCAGTGATGCTCAATCACTTTGGGTTTGGAGGTGTTTGGGTTTTTGGGATTTTCCTCACTCGATGATTTTCGCTCAAAGTCCTCGGAGGATGGGTTTCTCTCAAATGACAAGTGTCAAGTTCTCTCAGAGCAGCCAACCAGCTAGTGGTTGTAGGGGGCGGCTATTTATAGCCTAGGGAGCAGCCCGATATGATAAGACATAAATGCCCCTCAATGATATGACCGTTAGGTGGATAAGATATTTTGGGACAGCTGGCGCGCAGCACAGCAACGGTTGGAAATTTGACTCTCAAATTCCTCAGGGCTATCATGTTCCTCACTATGTAGGCAATCCGCACTGGCGAATTCGGAACTCCTTAGTCAGAGCAAATTCATCAGCGACCAGAAGAACTTCGTCTCTGTCACTGAAGAAAGTGACTGAACTGTATGAGATTTCCAAAGGCTTCCCTCGAAGGGATTGGTAGGTGTAGGATTTTGAGTTGAGCATCACATGGAAATTTTTCCTTAGTATTTCCTCGACCCCCTTTAACAGTACGGTGTTTCCTATGACTCAAGAAAGAGAAAATGAAACTACGAAAACAAAAGTCTTCATGCGTCATGTTCCACAAATGAATACCAAGTCTTCATGGATACACCAATTTCTTCACTTTCAAAGTCTTCAGAAAGTCTTCAGAATATCAAAGTCTTCAGTTGAAGAACTTCATTTTTAGGGGTCGACTTTCTCTGTAAATATCAAACTCCTCATAGACTTATAGACCTGTGTACACTCACAAACGCATTAGTCCCTTAACCTATAAGTCTTCAAAACACCAAAATCACTAAGGGGCACTAGATGCACTTACAAGTCACAAGCTCACAGTGCACTTGGCACGTAGCTCACGGCCTGGCTTGCTTGTCCGGAGCCTCTCACGCGCGCCGGCGTGTCTTGCGGCGGCCGTATCACCGTAGCGGCCGACAGCGAGCAGAACAGGGGCATAACGCCGTTCGGCGCCGCCCAAACCCCCTGGTGGCTCCGCGTGGCCGTTCCCTCGCCAGCGCACGCATGCAGCATCGTCGCCATGGCGCGGCACGCGCAGAGCGTGCTCCCTGCCGCCGACGGGCCCGCGCCGCCCCATTTCGTCGAGCTCCCCCTAAACAACCCAATCCCGGCGCGGTTAGCATCTAAACGAAACCAGGGAACACCCACGACGACGCTCAACCCCTGAACCCTCCCGTGCAACCACTACACCGCCATAATCATCTCGCCGGAGAACCCCGTTCTCGGCAACCGCCTCGAGGCGGCTATATATAGCACCCTGGGCTTGCTCTCGCCCCCGCACGACTCCACCATCTCACCAGACCTCGAGGGGCCTTTCCTCCTCGACTCCGACCACCTGCGTCCGCCTCGGGCTCCGGTATTGTTCTCTCCGGTGAGAACTCCTCCGCCGCCCTACTTTCGACCGTAGCATCGTACCACCTCTAGTAAGATAACCCCCACCTCAATTTTGACCTCGCAGCTCTCTCCGGCGAGATCCACGACCACCCGAACCGTCGTCCGCCGGAGCAAGCGTCGCTGCCGACGTGGTTCTATCCGGCGACCACCACCACCTCCCATAGACGCGGAATGGCGCCCTAATCACAGAGGTACTCTCGGATCTCTCTGCCTCCCGTGGATCGCCGCCGGCGACCACCGCGGCTCTCGGGCGCCGACGAGCCCCGGCTGCCTCGTTTGAAAATTCAAATCTGACGGGTGGGACCCACCCGTCAGCCTCTCTTGTGTTTTTTTATTTGAATCATTACTGAAAGCGTACTCTGGCAAATACGCTTCCACTCTGAACAGTTTTTCTGAATTTTTTTTGCAAAGCCCCTGGAAGTTTTCTGTTTCATTACAGATGGGTCCTTGGGTTAAAACCCTTATAACTTTTTAACATAAAGGAATTTTTGAGTGATTCTTTTTCTGTACTCTTCAAATGTTCGTCTAGTTTTTTATCATATTTATTTGAAAAATATTTGGAACACTTTTCTGTACACTCACGGTATTTACGTTGCGTGCATATCTTTTCTTATACCGTAGATACCGGAGGAGCTGACGGAGCTGAAAACCTTGCACAGTTAGATTCCGACTACTCCGAACCAGGCAAGCATGTTTGAACTCTTGATATGATGAGTGTTGTTGCATGTTTGCATTTAGTATGATCATGACATGTTTATGAACAACTCTTTGAATGTTATATTTCATATACATAATCGGAAGGTAGGTTTCGGTAAGCATTATGTTGTTGGATACATATTTGCATAGCCATGTGTTGGCATGAGGATGGGTAAGATGGCAGTGTTATGACATGCCAGTCTTATGCCAGAGTATTTGACTTCCGTGTCATCATGACACAAATCACATTCCCATTCATTCCTTCCTATACTGTCACATGTTTTCCGAAAGGAATATGGCGTAGTAAGTTGCAAATCGTTTTCCTGGTACACACCAATAGAGAGGCCGGGGTGAGGGTTCCATGGCCCTGGATTAAATACCGTCATCCGGTCAGGGGGCATGGGTGTTTCCGGTTGGGACAGAGAGGGGGGCACCCCTTAGAGCGCGCGTATAGAAATTTGATCCCATGCTATTCGAGGTTGTGGCCTCCCCGTCTCAAAGTTTTTATTGGACATTGTCCAGGGTGATTCCTGGCATCGTGAGGTGAAATGGGTGTGTACTAGTTAAATGTGTTTCTACTGAAATACCGTAAACGGAACTAGTCCTACGTGACTACAGAAATCCATTGACTGTGGTCAGTTCATTCAAACTCTGCAGAGTCTCAAATCTTCAATTGTCTTGTACTTTGTTCAAGTAATATATTCATCTTGTCTTGCCAGGTACCAACCTCAGTGACAAAACTCCGGTGGGATTTATATGTAATGGATCCAGTTAAAAGATTATTCTTGTGGATGGACTAATCTTGTTATTTACATTTTGTAGAAGCCCTGTATGTGATGTCGCTTAGACATCCGACTGTGGTATTTCTTTTTAAGCCCTGTCTGTGATGTCGTTTAGACGTCCGACTGTGGTATTTCTTTTAAAGCCCGGTATGTGATGTCGCTCAGACGTCCGACTGTGGTATTTCTTTTTAAGCCTTGTCTGTGATGTTGCTTAGACGTCCGACTGTGGTATTTCTTTTAAAGCCAGGTCTGTGATGTCGCTCAGACGTC